>NW_027397144.1:2355959-2444753 GCF_003265705.2 Callorhinus ursinus
GAGAGAGAGAGAGAGAGAGAGAGAGAGAGAGAGAGAGAGAGAGAGAGAGGAGAGAATGGGCCACATCGAAGTGCTTAGCTGCCCTTGCCACCTGAGGTGAACCTGACCATGGGATTGCTCCCCAGAGAGGCAGCCGGTCACCCTGGACCTTCCTGTCCCCCCAACCCCCTGGGTGGGGCCTCACCCGGCACTGGCAAGTTGTAAAGACTGTGCAGAGCAGGGAGTGAGCAGGAGTGCTTGGAGGGAGGGAAGAAGGCAGGAGGAAGGAAACAACCCCATTGTCATCCCCCAAATTACTGGCTGGGATGGCAGGGGAGGAGGCGGAAAGCCGACATTGTTTACTTAATTAAAAGTAAACAACAATTTGCCGCTGCCAGCCTCCCATTAGCTGTGTGCCGAGCCCTACGAGCTGGGGACTCGGCTTTCGCTCCCGCCAAGCCTGGCTCCTTTCACCACACCCCCAGCCTGGGCTCCCCCAGGGCCCTGCGCCCTTCCCTTGGTTCTGCCTTTCTCGGGCTGAGCAGAGGAAGCAAGCTAAAACCAGTAGTGTCTCAGCATCCTCCGGGCTGGGATAAGAGTGTCAAGAAACTGTCATTTGGCAAGTCACTGTGGGGTGACAGACCCCTGCGGGTGTACACTGTTATTACGCCAGGTTGTGGTCCAGCAGGGCGGGGCAGGGGACACCACCTGGCCAGGTTAGCTAGATGTCTGGCTCACTGGGGGAGGTGGTCCCGCTCCTTCCCTCCCCACCTGAGTCCCCAGTCTGTGTACTACCTGGAGGCCTGGACCTCTCTGCCCCACCTCCCCCTTTTTTCCTTTTCTCTTTTAGCAGCTTATAAACATCCTTCTCCCATCTTTTTGGCTCTGCTCCCAGAAGGGGGCTGTTCAAGGCTGCAGGAGGGCTTAGGGAGAGAGGCAAGCACCCTGGGCCTGGGGGGAGAAGGGCTGCTGGAACTGAGTCCCCCCCACCCCTGCCAGGACAGCCACAGGTGACCCCAGGAACAGGGGAGGGGAGTTGGTCTGGGTGAGGCCTGACCTAGGGCTCAGCTAGGGTAGGATGGTGAGGGGGTTGTGCGTTGATTTCTGCTGGCCTCCAGGGGCTGAGCAGGGTACCTCGCCAGGGGTCTGGCCCCAGGCAAGTCCCCACCTCTCCTGTGGGCTCTGCCAGGCCCCAGCGATGTTGAGCTCAGGCTGCCCGTCTCGCCCAGGGCATGACTTTGGCTCATGACTTTAACCGTGACAGCTTTCCCTTCCCCTGCTGGAGGCGGGGGCTAAGTCATTTCCCAGTCGCTGTCAGGCTCTGGCCAGATTCGTAAGGTGGGGAGAATATCTCAGGAAAAAAAAAAAAAAGCCAAACCTGAGACACTGGGGAAGCCAAGCGACTGGGATTTAAGCCCAAAGGGGGAGAGGTGAGGCAAGGCACCGGTAGTAAATACATGAGTCTCCAGTCTCGGTTTGTATCTTGTGCCCCAGAGCGGTGGGTCCCACCAGGCTGATTCTTCCCCCAGGGGACATTTGGCAATGGCGGAGACATTTTTAGTTCTCACAACTGAGGGGGCGTGATGCTACTGGCATCTAGTGGGTGGAGGCCAGAGATGCTCAAATCCTGCAGTGCACAGGACGGCCCCACCACAGAGAATGGTCCATGGGGTAGGGGTTGAGAACCCTGGTCTGGAGTTCGGCCCTCTAGGAAGGTTTGGACACATACCTGCTCTCCAGGAGCCATCCTGCCCCAGCTCTATCCTCCCCCAACATTTGCATCCTTTCATCTTCCTCTTCCCCCATCAGGATTCACACATCCACATGCGTGCACACATGCTCACAGCTCCCGGGATTCACACACATCAGGGTTTTCACATGCACTCACACACACACAGAAAAATCTGGGAAGTCTGTCCCGTGCTTAATTGAATTAAAAGACTGGGGTTTGGCAGGACATTGTGTATCTGAGCTGCAGCTTCTTGCAGCCATTTCAGCCCCCGACAGGACGGTTCAGGCTCCCTGCGATTCCAGCTGCTGCTGCTCCTCTCCCCTCTCTCCTTCCCCCACTTTCCAGGCCAGAGGACGGGGAAGGGCCAGGTCAGCGACATGATGCTCCTCCCTTCTCTCACTGCTCTGCTTTGTGGTACTGCTGGTAGGAGGCCGGGGCCTCCTGAAAAACAGGTATCCCCCACGCATGAGGCCAGGGGACTGTCGGAGCAGACCGGTCCAGGCCAGTCCCTCATTTCAGGTTTTCTGCTGCCCATGCATGGGTTGGGAGGTCGAGGGTGCCACTGGTTGGAAAAGGGATGCGCTTCTTGGCCTAGTGTAAAGCCATCCAGCTCTGCCCGAGAGGCCTGAGGGCTCTGGGGAGGCTGCACCCCTGCTCTAATGTGCAGAGGGCACACAGTGCTTGGGGGATTGCCATCCCTCAGGTCCTTTCCCCAACCTGAGCCGGTAGGGTGGGACAGGGGATGGGGGTTTGCTGCGGGGCACAGGGGATGCTTTTCAGTGTCTCTTCCCTCCCACTGCTGCCAGGATCCCTCTGCAGCCTCTGCTTTGGCAGGCTCTGGAGGCGGGTCTCAGTCCCCCCTTTACAACCCCATTCTGGCCCCTCCTTGGGGAACAGAAGGAGCTCAGGCCCTGCCTCTCATCTGAAGATGACCCCGGTGAGAGAGCCCAGCCCTCACTCTGAGGAAGCTCTGCCCGAGCCACCTCTAGCCCAGAGCCCGGGGCTATTGGAAAGGTCCTGTGTCTAGAATGGGTACAGGAGATGCCCTGGGCCTCACTGTGGGCGGGAGGGGCGTGGTCAGCCAGCCTGTGCCTCCTGGGGCGCCATCTTCTAGCCTGTGCCACCTTCTCTGGCCATGCCTTTGTGGGGGGCCTGCTGCGTGCAGAATCTGCCCCCTACAACCCCTCAGCTTAAGAGCAGCCTGGGCTAATCGCTAATGGCTGGTACTGCCCGCGTCCAGAACGCCCATTGGAGGACCCAGCCCAACCCCGCCCCACATGTGTGACCCCTGGTGTTTGGACAAGGCCCGGGGTAGGGAGCAGTGCTTACCCCACCCCCCAAAAGCCCTCCACCGCTGGGCTACTACTTCACTGGCTGGCAGGAGGAGTGGAAGAAGAATTGGGGGGCCAGAGAAGCCGCCAGACCCAGTCCGGAGCCCTGAGAAGCGATCTGCACGGCCCAGGGTCGGGGGGGGGGGGGTGGTTGGGGGGAGCGGGCCTCACCTCGGCTAACCTCCCTGACGAACAAAGGGGCCTTTCTCCACACCCGCCTGGGAGGGTGTGCCTGCCCGACGGCTGCCGCCACTGCAGAGAGCGCTGTTGTTTTCTTCTTCTTGACTTTTCTCCATTTCTCTCCCTCTCCTTGGTTCCTGATCTCTGACTTTAGTCTCCATTTTTAACTTTTTGAGAGGGGCTCGGGGGAGGGGAGGGGAGGAAATCTTCCTCTTCAAGCATTTATCAATGCAGGGGGTTAGGTCTGTGATGCCAAAAGGTGGGGGCGTCGTGGGAGTGTCGGGAACAGTCGTGGGGTCACGCGGCCGCAGACTCTCCCACACCCAGAGCAGCCCCGCTCTGGGAGAGGCAGGTAGGGACCGAGAGACACGGTGGCGCTGCGCAGTGTGGGCCCGGGCTCACTGGTTTACCCCCACAGCCATGCACCTGGCAGCGCCCCCCCCCCTCCCCGCTCCTCCTCGCTCGCCCATTCCCCGGCCCCCTTCCATCCGGCCCCCGCACCGCAAGCTGTTCCTAATCAATGAGAACGGGAAGCTCGGCCCTCACATCACATCACGGGATGTGCTTGGCAGCGGCAACGGCAGCAACGAGAGTCGCCGCCTCGGGCAGCACAGCCCGGGGTTCGAGTGGCCTGGGTCTGCCCGGAGCCGCCTCCTTCCTGCTCAGGACTCGGGGGCGTGCAGAGGGAACCCCGGCCCCTGGAGACCCCCGGCAGGCGGCGCGGAGGTTCGCCGCCCCCGCCCGGGCCCCGCCGCGGCCGGCGGAGGGCAGCTAGTGTTAACTCGCTGCGCCACCTAGCTACGGCGTCCGGGAATGCAGCGCGCCGGTCCGTGCGCGTGCGGCCCCGAGCCCTGCGGGGCCCCGTTGCTCCGGAAAGTCCTTTCTGGTCCTTCAAGGCATTGTCACTGGCGGATGTGGCACCTGCCAACCTGAAGGGTCGGTACCATTTGGTCTGTTCAGCAGCTTAGATTGTCCCGGCCCTGAGTCTGGGCAGCTGCCTCCTACCAGGTGGCCCGCCACACTACTGAGTGCAGGTCCAAGCTTCTGGAAGCTGCCCCTCAGCTGCTGTTCAGGATCACAGCACAGCTGAAATGTAGGGTCCCGGAAGCTGACCTCCTTGCCCCATCTATGCCTCCCTTATGTACGCTTGGCGCTTTAGAGCCTATAAAACTCTCCTGTCCTCTTCTCTGTAAAAATTCCTGCTCAGGGCTCACGGTGCGAAGGCATGCCTGCCAGGTGTTGCACAGGGAGGGAGAGGAGGCCTGGGAGACACGCTGGGTGCCTGGTAACAGCAGGTCTAGGATTTGGATCCCAGGCCCAGGGCTCCTTCTGACACCCAGAGCCATCTCATCCCCTCAGCAGGCTACCTGCCTACACAGATTTTCAGCCCAGCCTGGGCTTTCAGGGCTGTAAGTTGGAGATACGGAGTCAGAGGCCCAAATTCTTCATGTCTTGTCTGGGTAGCTCTGAGCAGTGGCTGCTGTAAGGTCTTTGGGGGTGGGGGGAGGGTGGGGAGCAGAGCAAGCTTGCAAGAGTGCTCCCCTGCCCTGCCCTCCATGGGGAGACTCTGCATCCTTTCTCTGGTCAGTCCAGCCCTCAGGCATGGGGATCCTGTGACCAGTCCTGCAGTCCTGGCCCAGCTGGGCTTTGGAGAATTAGTGGTACTAGGGTTTCCACATCAATTCCTTGGGCGTTGAGTGTCGAGGATGGACCTGCAGGAAAAATGTTCTCTTCTTTATAAGGGGAAGGTGCCAGCCACCTGGTACTTTTGTCCCCTGGGTGGTCAGTGTAGCCACAGTTGGAAGAAGGATCTAGAAGGATCTATTTAGAGTCTCGTTATCCTCTCCAGCTGCAGATTACAGTAGTGAACAAAACACTGACAGGCCTTGACCCCAGAGGACTGGTGATCTAGTGGGGTGTTCCCAGCTGGGACCCCCTGGTCTGGGAGGCCTGGTGGCCAAGTCCTGGGGGCTCTTGAGCCCTCCAGAGCCAGAGTCTCCCAGTCCCCCAGCCCTGGCCCAGCCAGAGGCTCCCAGTGTGGATGGGATTTGAAGGAAAGGCTACTTGGCTTCCAGCCCCCAGGCAGAAGTTTTCCACTTGGGCATTTGATTTATGGCTTGTGTTTGTGTTCATTGCTCTTCCATGGGCCCAAGTATGTCTCTCCCCAGAAGGCCTCCTTGGTAGAGGAGGTTCCTTTAGAGACAGCAGACTGGGTGTCAGGTGCTGCCCCTCAGGGGGCTGAGGAAATTAGAGCATCTCAGGATGGGAGGCAGGTGGCCCTGGCCTGCTCTCGCCTAGGTGGGTTCTCCTTCCCCAGGCCCCCTGGATTCTCCTAAGGAGAGCGGTCAGCGGAAGGCAGGGTGGGGGTAAGACTCTGCTCATGGCCAGAAAGAGAGAGGTAACCTGGAACGCAAGGAGGCCAGGGAGCCCTGATGTTCTCCTATCCCCACCATCTTCTGGCCAGCCTGACCCTCTTCCTATAAGCAAGGGGGCTCCATGTGTGGGAGCTTTCCCCTGCCCCGGGGCTGAGAGTGACTTTGCTCTCTGTGGGGACTCCTCCCACTTTCTTTTCCTGGTCGGTTTTTCCTTTTCTGCCTCCTCTTCTCATCTTTGCCCCCCACTTCCCTTCCCCAGAACATTGCAAAGGTATATGGGTAGAGGCTTCTTGGCTTGGGGCCTCTCCAGTCCCTCACCCTGATGAGTGTCCCCCATCAGGTGCCGACAGCTGGATGTGGCCCAGCTGTGCTCATGAAGCCACTCCTGAGTATTTTTAGGGAAGTTTTCTCCCCTTCTGTTTCTTTTGTTTGTTTGTTAAGAAGTCACTTCCTCTGTCTTCCCTTTCTCTCCCTTTGCTTTCTTCCCTTTTTCCTGCCTCTTGGAACCTTCTACTTCTCTGATTCTTTCTTTCGCAGCCCTCTTGCTTTGAACCACTTTGCTTTGGTTCTGATTTTCTATCTTGGCCCCTCCCTCTCTCTTAGTTTTAATTTTGTCTTTTTGTCCTTCTCTTGTTCTGGGGTTCACTGATTCCTTCCCTCCTTTTCCCAAACTCTGAGTTGTGCCAGGCATGTCCCTCAGGTGGCCTCCAGAACTTCTGCACCCCCCTTCTCATCCCTGGTTGGCGTTAGTGCCTGGAGGACTCTGTGCCTTTTACAAGTAATTAGACCAAGGACAAGTGTATTTGGGGGATGGGGGGAGGGTGAGGCCTGACCCTGGGAGGTGGGGACACTATTAATAGTCCTAAGAGCAGCTGGAGGTGGGGGCAGTTGTCTGGCCCAGGCCTGGCCTGGGCAGCTCAAAGGGTCAGAAAGGGCAGTGCTGGGAAACAGAAAGCAGGTAGGGGTTGGGGAGCAGCTCTGCATGCCCCTAGACTGGATGGGGGCACCCCCTCTGCAGGGCCCGTCTTTTCTTGGCATGCTGGTTATGGAGGGCATTCTCCACTGTCAGTTTCTGTCAGGTTCAGGAGGGGACAGAAGCTTTAGGGGTGGGGGCCCCTTTTATGGACCCAGCTATTATATGACTCCTTGGCCCCAGGCCCTCTTGGAAACATTGGGCTCCAGCTGCTGGCTGCGTTGCAGCACTGGCTGCGCTCCGGGAGGGCGGCTGGCCACCCGTGGGGCCGGCACCTATGCTTCTGGTGTCCTCAGCTCTATGTATCTTTAGCGCTGGGCTAGGACAGGCAGGGCCCAGGGCCTAGCACCCTCAGAATCTAGGGGTAAAAGCTTTTCTTCCCCCTTCGCTTTTGGCCTTACCCATCCCCTGGCCTTCCCTTTCCTTGCCTCTCCCCCACCATTTCCAATATGGTAACCATCCCATAGAGGCCCCTGACTCTGGGGAGGGCCACACCTGTAGAAGGCACCCTGCTCTTTTATGTCCAGGGAAACCTGTCTGCCCCTTTTTGCAGATGGTAATGGGCCAGACCCTGAGGGAGACCCTCAGCTTGCTGGCCGTGTTCTCTGGGGCGAGACACCAAAAAATAGTAATCTAGGGCATACTTAATGTGTCATAATGAGTATGCACTCCTGTGGGGGCGGGGAGCTGAGGGTTAGCCACCCGTCGCTCACTGAGGCAGCCTTTGTGCCTCAGTGAGAGAGTGGGAGAAGGAGTTTCAGCTTAATGGCGTTGAAGGGAAATGGTGGTCCAGATGGAAGGACAGGTGACGTTTATGAGTCGGGCCCTGGGCTAAGCACCTTATACCTGTTTTCTCATTTATTCCTCACCCAAGAGCCCTAGGTGGTGGGTGGCATCTGCATTTTACAGAGGAGGAAACAGCTCAGAACTTGACCAAAGTCACTTGGCTGGTAGGTTTTGGAGCCTGGACGTGAACCAAGGGAAGCCTCTTTCCACCATTGCTGGCTGCCCACCTCCATTCCCCCACTGCCCTTGGTGTGCCCCCTTCACCCTCTCTGTTCCGGGGTGAGGCCCCCGTTAGAGTGGTCAAGGGCAGGCTCCAGGCAGAGGTGGGCCGGGGCCTGGGGTGCGGAGCTCCTGCGTCCCTCCGTCTCCCCAAAGGTCCCTCCCTTTGCCTCCTTCAGTAGCAGCTGCTTCACCTCCAATCCCTGTCTGATGGGAATTCTGATCTGATGGGACTTCCTACCCCCTGGGCACCTCTGGAACATCCCAGATGGTGTTACTGCAAGGCCCGGGGTCTGCTTGTTCACACAGAGCCATGGATCACTGATGTCATGGGGGTCGGTGCTGGGTTCCCTGGAAAGGGCAGACCCAGAAGGAGCCTGCATGTCTATCCTCATCTCCCAGGGCTGCTGGGCTTAACCGCTGGGAGTTAACTGCTTAACTGCTGGGCCGGGCTTGGAGAGGCCCCTAACAGGCTGACTGGGCGTTTTTTCCTCCATCCACCTGCTAGGTGTTGTGCTCTGCACGAGGGTGCAATCCTCCTTCTCTCCCCCATTTTGGCCACTGTCTGTCGTCTCATGGGGATGACCAACTGGGCCCCTGGTTCCCCCGGGGCTTCAGTGACCAGGCCCCATCTCTCGTTCTTCCTGGGCTGGAGGCAGTGCTAAGGAAGGTTCTCCCATCAGGTACAGGGCAGAGAACGCTGAGCAGCTCACACCAGGGGAGCACCCTGAAGGCACCAGGGCTGTTTGCCTGAGTACGGCCTTTGGAGCCCATTCTGCTGGGTCTCCTGGGCACCAGATGAGCCCACTGACTTGCCTTCTCCCTTCCTGCAGTCGCACTGCTGGGCAGTGAGCCCTGCGGCAGCCCGATCTGACCCTCACTCCCGGAGGACCACAGATAGTGCTGGTGGACGTAGCGTGGGTTGAGGTGGGAAAGGTAGTGCCACCAGGGCCAGGGACTGAGAGTGGAAGGTCCCATCCGCACGTTCCCTGTGGCCTGAGCTGTTGTCCCTGCCCACCCTCCCTTCATGGCCTTCTTGAGCTCAGGCCACCACCCCCAGGGGCAGCCAGAGCAGGTCTAGAGCAGGTCTCTGCAGGTGTGACTGGGCCTCTTCCCTGGCGCTCAACCTTCCTCCCCTGCACAGGTGACTCAAGGTACAGGCTCAGGCCCCTTCAGATCCATGAGTGGAGGGGGAACGAAGACAGGAGAGATGAAGGTAATGGGGCGTGTGGAACGTGTGTGCCCATTGTGCCCCGAGCCGTACCCCTGCCCGTATCTTCAGGGCTGTGCTTCCTGGTCATGCTCCTGTCTCCCACCATGTGGGGTTCTAGGGACAACAGAAGGCAGATAAACCTCAGGATTGCTCCAGGGCCTGTGTGCACACGCACAAGCTGGCTGGCTCATGGGGGCGGACCGCAGAGTGGAAAGAGGGAAGGAAAGATCCTAGAAGCTCCCTGGGCCTGGCTGAGGTTGAGCCCCTCCCCTCTTTGCCCGCTGGCTGCCCTGCACTCTCAAGGACTTCCTCAATCCCAGGTCGCTTGTTTGCAGACATGGGGAGAACCCCTCTGTGACCTGTCTCCCTAGCCCCCCATCCGTCCCCCGTGCCCCTCCGCAGGGTGGCTCAGATTCTCAGACTTAGGTTTCAAGAGGCACAATAGTTACATTCTCCAGCTCTGATTGCTGCAGGCCAGGCCTCTGGCTACCCTTGAGATTGGATTTCCAGTGCCCTGGATGCTCCGGAATCACAGAAGAGGGGGGAGACAGGTAGGGGGAGGGGAGTGCCACCCTGGAGAGTGCCAGGATCAGCTCCTGAATTGCATCAGCCCTTCAGAGGACAGCACCCCCAGAACAGAGCACACCCTCACCCTGCTTCTTGACTCTCAGACCTGGAGAGAGCCTGGGAAACGGCAAGCAAACAGAGAACTCCGGGGGCTATCCTCTATAGCCCCCAGAGGTTGGTGGTCCAGCAGAGCTAGAGGCGGGGTTCCGCTTTGGCCCAGTGCTAAGTACTGAGCGTGCAGTGCACAGTGGGACCGCAGCTCTGAATGCATCATCTCATTTTACCCCTGTGGGACGGCAGGAAATTGCTGGTGGTATGTCCAAATGCATGCGTGTTTGTGCTCGCCCGAGTGTATGCACGTGTGGGTGTGGTTGAGCTGGGTCTTTCCGCTCCTCTTGGCCACCTAAGAACTCACTCTGTCAGTGATGTGCGTGGAGGCAGCCGGCCAGCAAGTTACATGTGGCCCCTTTCACAGAGAGAGTTTGTTTCGGGTGGGAGCCGAGGCAGAGCGTTCCCTGCAGCAAGCAGGAATTCCTCCTTTACCTAGTGGGAGCCATAAATATCTGCCCGTCTGTGACTGGAAATATACATACATATATATAACATGCTGTCAGTTGGGGTTCGTGTGCAACACTGGGCTCCTCCTGGCTGCTGGAGCTCCCCCTCCAGAGCGCCCATGAAGAGGCAGAGCCCTTCTGGACACACAGACACACAGAAACAGGCAAGGTCTGGATACACACACACACACACACACACAGAGAGAGAGAGAGAGAGAGAGAGAGAGACAGGCAAGGTCGGGAGAGGAAAGAGCCTGAGAAAGGGAACGTGAAGAAGGAAGGACAGAGAGAGGAGTGTGGAGCCAAGAGAGGAAAATGAGACCAGAAATGGGATTCCAAAGGGAAAGGTGAAGAGCTCAATAAAGCAAGTAGGGGGGCTTCAAGGACTGAGAAGGTGGAGCTGGTGCAGGATTGAGAAAGGCAGTACTTGGGGTGGAGGGTGGGGGAGCGTTGTGGCTGTTTCAGGGGATATGGAGGGACCTAAGGAAGAGGGGCCCACACCGCCAACTGTTGGCTGAGTTTGGCCCGGGTCTGGGTACTGCAGAAGGCCACAGGCCATCGATGCCAGGGGCGGGGGGGGGGGTGACTAATGACATGTGTGCAGATGAACAGGGAGCAGCCCCAGACCCAGGAGCCGTGCTGAGACAGAGTCCAGATCTGTCACCTGCCCCTGCATAGTCCTCCCTTCCGAAAGCCTCCATAGTGGCCAGGGTCCTCAGGCACTACGGGCAGGTGGCCTCTGCCTTTGAGGTGTGGATCACATGAGTAGCCCAGGTCCCACGCAGAGGGCAGTCAGCAGAGCATGCTCCTGTGGGTGACATGAGCCGGCCTAACCACCGAGAGCATGGAGAATAAGCTGTGGGCTCTGAGATTCTCTCCATCCCCAAACCTGGCCGGGGCTCAGGGACCCTGATACCTGTCTGCCCAGGGCATCAAGCCCAGGCATCGGACACAGTGGCTGGACTGTTTTTAGGAGGCTATATTCGATGGGCCTCATGCAAGGAAGCTTAAAACCGGGGAAGATGCTCTCTGGTCCTCAGGGCCAGGATAGAGGGAAAGGTTGAGCTGTGTCAGGGCCAAAGGGAGGTAGCGGTGCCCCTGGCTGCTCTTTCCCATCTCCAGTCTCTAGGGTGTGAAGGCAGCAGCAGTCTCTGAAGAGAGGTGCAGGCAGGGGGGTTAGGGTTGCTTTGCTGACCTTAGGGTGGCCCTGAACTGGGGGTGTGCACTTAGGGTCCCCACCGCTCTGGCAACCAGGCTGAAGAGAGCCGAGGCCTGAGAGGCTTCTAGAGGATGTGGCCCTGGAAGGCTGGGGAATCAGAGTGACAGCGTCAGGGGCGTGGGCCAGGGGAGGGTGTAGGGGGAGGATAAAAGATGGAGCTGGGCACCTGTCTGCCTTGTGCTAGCCAACACTGTCCCTGCCCCTCCACTGGCCCACAGGCCACCAGCTGGCCCATTATCCCTGGCGAGAAAGCAGACACTGGAGGGGGGCTCCCATGTGGCTGCAACTTACTCATGCAAACCCGCCGGGCAGGGACTGCCAGGGGAGAGCCACCCTGTTCTGGGTCGGAGGCGAGGGGAGGGGGGGGGCAGCAGAGAGAGGAGCCCCCGCTGTGCAGCAGTCAGGTCTCCTCCTGTGCTGTTGGCAGGGGGCAGTGCGTGGGGCCTGTGAACAGGAGATAAAGAGTTCAGGCAGAGGGTTTTTTCTCACTAACCGTGGATTTGTATGTTTGTTCAGCTGGTGGCTCTGATAAGCCCCATTCTGCCAGATAAAAGCTGAGCAGCCATGAGGCGGGGCGTGGGGAGGGGTGTCATAAAGGGACCTTCCTCCTGTCTGTCCTGAGGCCTGGGGTTATCCCCTCCCCCAGGGAGCTCAACAGGGAAAGGAGTCAAGATGCTGGGGTGTCATGCTCCCTGGTGTGCTAGCCTGTGGTGCAGCCTCTGATCCCAGAGGGCTGTCTAAAGTAGGCCCGGACCTTGGGGCATGGTTCCCCAAAGAGCCCAAGAAAGCTGGCCAGCTGGCTCCCTCCCCTGGGGGCAGGTGGCGGTGGTCTCCTCACCCTCCCTAGAAGCCTGTCCACCAGGGCCCGGTGGCTGTTTGGCGCTGCAGCTGCTGTATGGGCTCCTGCCAGCCCCCTGCCCCATCTGTCCACTGGGTGGACAAGGGCCTGCCCCCATCATGTCCCTTACTGACTTGTCAGGGCAGGGGTCCTAGTTGAGCCCCAGGGCCTGCGACTGGCCTGTGGGGGCTTCAGTGCCTTTGAGCGGACCATGGTGTCCCCAGGGCCCCGGCTTCAACCCTCCCTTCCCCTTCTGCTGGGTGCCGGCCGCTAGGGTGAAGGGGGTGCTGCTAGAGCAGGACGGTGGGGCCCTGGCTGGAGCTGCCCCTGCTGCAGGGCTGGCTCCTCAGCCTCCGAGCCTGGGTCCAGATTTCCAGCGTTTCTGCCTTTTGTCCTAGAGCTGAGCTGAGCATGCCGGGGGCCGGCGGGGGTGGCATTGTGGGGACGCTGGCTGGGCCGCCAGCAGTAAGATGGCTGCCAAGGGCTAAAATGGCTGCCAGCAGCGCCTGGAGGCGCGTGGCAGCGGGCCTTGCCCGCGCTGGATCCTCGCTCCCGCTGGCTCCTTTACATCAAGCTAATAGTAATAACAGCAATAACGTTTCGGGACAGTATCCTGGTTTAGAAGGATTTCCTGTCTATCGCGCTCTCCTGGAGCCCCATTTGTCTCTGCCGTAGTCGCTGGCCCACCTCCATCTCTTTGTCGGGTTCTCTCTCGCCTTTCTGTCCTTGCGCTGGATGTGCGCGTGCGCGCAGCTTCTGTCTCCACCTGGCCGCGTTCAGGGCCCCTGGGCGGACGACTCTGGCTCCCCCAACTCCACGGACCCAGACCTGGAGGGCTGGTGGGGACGGAGTTGGTCCGTGGTGGGTCAGGATGGGTGGGGTCAGGAGCAGGGGCCCCTGGGCAGCAGAGCCCCGAGCATGTGCCCCTCAATGGGCTACACACGCTGGGCCTGTGGCTCTGCCCTTCCTAAGTTTTGAATAGAGGAGAGGGCAGCCCTGGGAGATGAAGCAGGCTCCGGGCACCCTGGGTCTAGGGAGGTCCTAGAGTGGACCGCCCAGTACCTCAGCCCCTCACCTGCTCCTTCCTGGACTGGCAGGGGGGTTGAATCAGACCCAGATAGCTAGGAATAAGCCAGGGCGAGAGAATGACAAAATTCATAGCCACAAGTCGCTGTGGCACAGAGAGGGTGCCCTCCTGGGAGCCTGGGAGGAGGAGGTCCTGTAGATTCTCTCCAGAGCAGAGAGGGCCAGTAGCAAAGAGGGGGCCTGGGGTGTAGGATTCACCATCCCCAAACACACCCCGGGGGTGAACACAAAGGGAGGTGTGGCAGGCTGCACCCCAAATTGGAGGGGCTGAGGGGCCATCATTAGCATTTTCCTTATAAACTTCTGTTTTCTTGATTTGTGACAAGATTTTATTTATTTATTTATTTTTTGGACTTCAAAAAACTAAACAAGGTAAAGAATGGGGAAAGTGGGGCCTGAAACTGTCCTGTAGGCAACCAGTCCTTTCTCACTGGTCACATCGAGGCAGGTGGCCAAAAACTTGGCCTGAGCCCAACCTGGGCCTTCGCTCCCAGAGGGATGCTGTTGTTCTTACCAGCCCCTGTCATCCATCGCTCTTCCATCCCTCCTGAGTGGCCTAGTGGCCACAGGGCACTTTGCTGCAATCTCTTGGGCCCCCGTGTCGTTGTTCTTTAGGAGCTTCCTCGCTGGTCACTCCCCAGTGTGCGCAGCTTGGCTGTGAGGCCAGTGAGGGGTGGACTCTCCGGCCAGTAGCCTGACCTTGGGGTGGCAGGTGAGACTCAGGAGGCAGGGTCAAAGAGTTGGGCAGAACCTTGGTCAATACCAGGGCGCGCTCTCCCTTTCCGATGCCACCCCCACGTTGTCCCCTTGTGAGCAGCCTCTTCTTTACCAGATGCCTAGCCTTCCTCCTGCCCCACAACCTGCCCTGGCCCCCCTCTGCCCCCCTCTCGCCAGCTGTCCTGCCTGGGCAGGCATTCTGGAGGTCCCCATTGTGCCCCTGGCACACAAAGCTTTGAGGACCTGGGGGGCGGGGGTGGGGGGGGCTTTCCCAAGCTCAGCAAAATATTCACACACACACTCCACCCTGCCGCAGCCCTCTGTGAGCTCCCACCGCACAATGGGCCCTTGTCTCGGGACTCCCTCTGAGCAGCTGTGGCACTGGGGCATGAGACAGCCCAGACAGGCTGGCACAGAGCGGGCGACGGCGCCAGGGCAAACCTCCCCCCTCCGTGTTGCCAGGCACTGCCTGTAAGCATAAAGGTGAGGTGGGGGTGGTTGAGGCTGACAGGAATGGCTGTAATTAATGAAGTGAGAGAAGGAAGGGGCTGCTCTGCTGGGAGCCCGAGCCGAGCGGAGGATGGGGGACCCTTGGGTTCATCCCAGCTGTGCAAAGAGATGGTCACTGGCTTCTCTCTTGGGCACCATCCTCGCCCTGATTCTCAGCCATTGCTGCTCACCCGGGGGCGACTTTGCTGCTAGGCACATTGGGCAGTGTCTACAGACAGTGTTGGTTGTCAGACTTGGGTGCTACTGGAATCTAGTGTGTGGAGACCAGCGCTGCTGCCAGCCACCCCGCAGTGCCCAAGATACCCCACCACGGAGCAGGATCTGGCTCCAGTGTCCGTAGGATGCACTTCCTCCTCTTTTTCGGGTCTCCCTAGGCTACTCCGCTCCGAGGAGAGGGTGCTATGAAGGTGTTTGCAGGGCTGGAGGGGCAGCTGCTTGGCTGGTGTGTGGGGGGGCACTTTGATCTTGACCCATTCTCCCCTTTGTGTCTCCTGCAGAATCCGGACAATCAGATAGTTCAAACCAGCAAGGAGATGCGGACATCAAACCACTGCCCAACGGTCAGTGCCCCCCAACTCCCGCTGGCCCATGCCTAGCCTCTGTGGCCTGCCCGGCCCCCACCTGCCCTCCCACCCCTGGCCAACCTGGCCTCCGCTCTCCCTCCACTTCTTCTCCTTTACTCAGCCGTTCCTCAGCTAAACTTCAGCTGACGTCCCAAGGGGTGGGGGCTCACCTGACGCATACTCACTCTTCCGTGTAGACATGAGGGCCCCTGAGGGCCAGCGTGTGTCTGGAATGTGAGGCTTGGGAGGGAGGGAGTCAAAGCAAGAGTGGGGAGAGCTTCGGGGAAACAGGCAGGCAGCCCCTCCTAGCCTTGCCTGACTCACTCACTTGTCCTTTCCCCTCTTCAGGGCACTTAAGTTTCCAGGACTGTTTTGTGACTTCCGGGGTCTGGAATGTGACGGAGCTGGTGAGAGTATCACAGAGTAAGTGAGTTCTTTCTTTCAGCCAGGGCTGAGCTCAGCAGACTGGGGGTGTGATGAGGTGGGACTCAGACCCCATGTGGCCCCCCGCTGGTGGGGTCTTGGCAGAGGGGCAGACAGGGTTTCCTGGGACACTCTGCCCATGGGTACTGGGCTAGGTGGAGCAGAGGCGCCCAGAGAGCCCATTCTCTAATCTCCACTGCTTTGGAGAAAAAAATCAGAACCAAGGGCTCTTCCGCAAAGACCCCCCAGCCAGGAGGAGGCTTCTGGGGAGCTGCTCATGACAACAAAACAAGACCTCATTGGGCCTTCCACACCTCAAACTTTATCACCTTCTCGCCTTTTCCCAGCTCCTGTTGCGACAGCATCAGGGCCCAACTTCTCACTGGCAGACCTGGAGAGTCCCAGCTACTACAACATAAACCAGGTGACCCTGGGGCGGCGGTCCATCACCTCCCCTCCTTCCACCAGGTGAGCCCAGCACCCTGGCCTCCCCCTGCCCCCCCCCATCCCCAGGCCATCTCAGGTGCTGCAGGCAGCTATACCTCCAAGGCCTGGGTTCCTTAGAAGATCACCCCTTGTTGAGGGCGTGGGCTCCAGAGCAGCCGGGGCCCACCACGCCACCAACCCCCTGAGCTTCCTGCTTCGTGCTGTCGCTGGGCGTTTGGTGATGGGGACCTTAGCCCGAACAAGGCACGACCGTGCCTGGAAGGCACTCCCAGTGGGGATCTGAGAAGGCCTCTCTCTTGCGGAAGTGACATTTGAGCCCAGACAGGCATGGGGTGGATGCTCCAAGTAGAGCAGCCCCCATCCCAGCCAAGGATGGACATCCTGGTGGGACCCCCAAAGAGGGCTCTGGAAGGTATTTAGACTTAAAACCCACTGAAGGGTTTGAAGCAGGAGATGCTGGGGGATATGTGCTCCAGAAAGTGCCCCTCGCAGCAGCATGTATGGGCAGGACTGACGGCCAGTTGGAGGCTGGAGTAGAGGAGGGCCCGAGCTGGGTGGGTGAGTGGGGTGAGAGGGTGGGACCGAATCGAGAGGTGTTTGGGAGGTGGGTACATTCAGCCCTAGTCAGGGCCAATTGTTCAGGACAGGGAGGGATCCTGTGCTTTTTTTAAAAAACTTAGACTTTTGGTTCATTGTGAGGTTTTCGGCATTCATTTCGATTTGTTAAAATATTACGTTATAATACCATAATAGCTTCATATTAGTACTGTTTTAATATAACATAGTATCTTGATGTCTGAGTTTTGTGGCACCCTTTGGGATTTTTGTCCCTGGCAAGTGGCCAGGGAAGCAGTGGAGGAGGCTTTTGCCCCCTCTTTGACCTGGGCAGCTCAGTGGATGAGGGTGTTGTGGCCTGAGAAGGGGCTCAAGGAGCAGGAGCAGGTGGGCTGGGCCCCGAGGGACTCCGGGACCAGTCTAGTCTTAGGGGTGGACACGTAGTGAGTGCCTGGGGGTGCTGCTGTCATCAGGCACCTGCTCCCCACACGACGGGTCATCAGTGCGGCCTCTCTCAGTTTGAGGAGCTGTACCTCCATCTTCCTCTGGCCTACCTGATCCCTCTCGTCTTCCCCAGCACCACCAAGCGCCCCAAGTCCATCGATGACAGCGAGATGGAGAGCCCTGTGGATGATGTCTTCTATCCTGGTACAGGCCGCTCCCCAGCAGCCGGCAGCAGCCAGTCCAGTGGGTGGCCCAACGATGTGGACGCAGGTATGGATGCTGCAGGGCCCACCCAGAGCGGGGCGGCTGGAGCCTCTTCTTCCCTCTTGGTTTACCTGGCGAGCCTCCCTCCGGTTCCCCTGCTGTGGGGTGGCACTACCTGTCTTCTTGCGTCTTGATCTTCCAGAGGAGGGCAGACCAGGCCGAAGGAAGGAGTGGAGGCGAGGAGCTGGGCTGTCCCTATGTGGGCAGCAGAGCCCATGGGTGTGGTGGAAGGAAAGCAGAGGCCCCAGGCACCGAGCTCTTCGTGGTCTCCTTTCCCTGGAGAAGTTGCCCCAGCTCTGTGGTCCTCATGGTTTAAAGCAGTTTCTCAGTCTGGGTGCCATGGACATTTGGGGCCACATCATTCTCTGGGGTGGGGCCATCCTATGCACTGTAGGGCATTGAGCAGCAACCCTGGCCTCCATGCACCAGCCAGTAGTAACTCCCCACTCCTCCCCAAAGTATAATGACCAAAAATGTCCCTAGACATTGCTGAATATACCCCAGCATAGGGGAGAGGAGAACAGAATCATCTTGAGAACCACTGGTCTGAAGGGCCCAGCATCACAGAGAGGAGCGGCGCCTAGTAAAGAATGACCAGAATCATTTTTCCAATCAAGCAGGAAAGCTAGGGAAGGGTGAAGGTCTAAGGGAAGCGTGGCCAGTCCTCCCAGTACCCTCCAACCACCCCTTTCTCGGTGAACCCACCCACCTTCACTTCCAGTCCTGACTGGAGGCATGAGCAGACCCAGAGAACCCCGAAGCAAAGGAAGGAGAGGACGCGTGTGTGCCCGCGCTTGTGCGTGTGTCCGTGCACGATGTATGTGTGAGGAGGCTGGCTGCGGGATACTTCTGCCTGACACACTGGTGGTATAACCTGTGTGTGTCCTTGAGGTGCGAGTGTCTTGGAGCCAGGGAGTGTAGACCCGTGTGTGGGGGTTGTACACGGGGCATGTCTGCTCTGGTCAGGCCTGGGAACAGGAGCTTTGCTCTTGAGGCAGGAAGAGGAAGGCCTGACCTGATGTCGCTTTGCCTGGTGTTTTCCAGATGTGCCTCTACAGAGATGGGCCAAGTGGATGGGTCGGGGCAGGGGCTGGGCGAAAAGCAAGGCAGAAGGGTGGGGAGGCGCTCCTGCTTTCCTGTGGCCCAGATGGAGTTTGCACAAGCTCTCTGCTCTTGGCTCCCTGGGAGGAGGGGAGGAGGGCTCGTCTCCAGACCTTGGGCCTGGGGAGTGGGCTCCAGACCAAGAGCAAAGCTCACCTCTGTGAGACAGCTCTCCGGCGAGTCTTCGGGTGTCTCTCCCAGGGTTTCATGTGGCAAACAGGGACCTGGGTCGACACAGCCCAGATACTTCCCTCTGGGAGGGAGAGAGAAGGGGTTGAAAATGCCCTGAAGACTCCGCAGCCAGGGCCTCAGTTAAGTGACTGTCCCTCAAGGACTCAAGTGCCTTGAGAGCCACATCCATCGCTGTCTCCTGGGGCTCAGCCCCCAGGTCCCTCTGCCCTGACCTGGTGCTCAAAGAGCTGTCCCCTCTCTGGCTCCCACTCTTTATTCTCAGCTGTCTGCTCCAGTGCCTGTCATTTCTGCTCCTTCCAGCTGTCCTGCCATGCACGGCCCCCAACATCCTCCTGCAGCACCCTCAGCTCCCTTGCTTTCCCTTCTTTTCCTCCGGACCCACCCCCCCCCCGCGGTGTTGTTTCCCCGCGCTGCGACAAATCGCCAATTAAGCAGCCCAGCTGCAGGACAGGGAACAGCTGGGGAGGTGCTGTGCGGCCACGGGGACAGCTGTGCACAGCTGGTGGGGGTGCTCCCCACCCCCGCACTGTGCCAGCTATCAGGTGGCACACAGCTGCTGCCAGATAACACCTCTGCTGGCGGCTGGGAGTTCGCCCCTCCCCCACCGCTTCCCTCTGCTGTTAAGACTGCAGCCCCCACCCCCACCCCCCTGCTCAGACTGATTCTATGCCCGAAAGATGGCAGCTCTGCAGATCTCCACCACTCCATCTTAGCCCTCCCGTCCTGGGCACGGCCTTCTCCAGGCTCAGCCCAGGACAGGAGACAAGTTCCCCTGGAGGACCTGGCCCAGGGGCCCTGCTGTGTCAGAGCATCACCTGGACATCATGACCGCCTGGCACAGAGATGACCTTGGTTGGCAGCATCGGGATCCTTCAGGCAGAGCTGCAACGGGGTGTTCTCTGTGCCCCTGTCTCCCACTGAATGCCACCCCATCTCTGGCACCAGGAGAAGAGCAAAGCCCCGAAATGACCCATCCTACAGCTGCCCAGCCTCTGGATCCCCTGGCAGGGGAGTCCTTTCCTGTCCCGCACTGCCCCCAGTGCCCGCCCAGGTCCTCCAGCCCCTTCCCAACTCTCTTGTCGGGTGTTGTATCACCCCTGTGGTCCCTCCTGAGGATCGGTGGTTTCTTCCTACCAGAGCCTCCCCCAGTCCAGGGCCCCACAGAGCAGACCCCAACCCATCCCTCTTCCGGGTCCCCCATCACTCTGAAGCTGTCTCCCCAGGGCTCCTCCTGCACACCTTCCCCGCCCCCTGCCCCTGCATCCCACCTTTTCAACCTGTGCCCTATGAGCTCCTTATCTGCTCATCAGGGAGCAAGATGGGCCCCCTTGCTCATCTCCTACCCAGCGCACCCAAGGGTCTCGTTTTTCTCTCCGATCAGAGCACCTGTAGCTGGCCCGTCGGCATGCCGGGCCTGAGAACCAGAGCTGGAATGGGGCAAAGGAGACAGGAAGGGAGTGTGGTGGGGAAGGGGTAGCCGGGAGGGGGCCTGAGGAGAGAAGGAGCTAGCTGCTGGCTTCCCGCCTTCCCTTGCTCTCGCCCCGGCCCAGCTAAACCTGCCCTGTGTTGCTGATTCCTCCCCCCAGGCCCGGCTTCTCTAAAGAAGTCAGGAAAGCTGGACTTCTGCAGTGCCCTCTCCTCTCAGGGCAGCTCCCCGCGCATGGCTTTCACTCACCACCCGCTGCCTGTGCTTGCTGGAGTCAGACCAGGTGAGAAATGGGGGGGGGCTTGGAGGGAGGCAGTGGGGGAGGCGGTGGAGCACTGAGGGGCAGCTGGCCAGGTGAAGGAGCCGGGGCTCCAGCCCCGGAGTGACAGCTGCAAGCTCTCTGAGTAGGCCGAGGTCTGGCGGAGGGTGGGCATGGGAATGGGCCCTCCCTCCGAGGCAGCCCCTCCTCACCCTGTTCCCGAGCACCCTCCCACTTGCTTCTCACTCCCCATGTGCATGTCTGTGCGTCGGTGCGTGCGTGTGTGCGCGCATGTGTGTGCTGTGCAGCACCGGCCCGTCCCAAGGCCCTCTCCCACCTGCCTGTGACGGCGGAGGCCCCAGACCCGCTGCTGCCCACTCTCCTTTCCTCCTGCCGGCCGTGGGCGGGAAAGTACAGGCTGCTCCCTCTGTCCTCCTTTCACCTCTTCTCTCTGGGCTCCTGGCTGAGCCCAGGTTCTGGTTTCCCAGCGCCAACTTGGGGCGCTGTGGGGCACAGATTGACAAGAGCACTCAGGGGAGCCCAGGCCCCCTTCTCAGGCCCTCCCTGCCCTTTTCCGAAAGTGAAGGGCTAGGCCAAGGGGCTCGTAGCACCTGGGTTGTTCTCCAGGGAAAGGAGCAAGCCCACTGCCTTGGGGGGCTCTCTTGCTTCTGTCTCGGGAGAGGGTGCTCGGTGGGGGTGGGGGGAGTAGGGACAGCTCAGCGTTCCTGAGGGGATGGAATCCGGCAGGAAGTTGTGGGAACTGAGTCCTCAGCCTCCCTGCTTCCTCATTTGCTTTCTCCCCGCCTTGATACCCTTCTGGCAGAAAGAGGCCTGGACTTTTTTCTGGACACTGCCCTGTGTCCACCCGCCTGCTGTCTTGCGGGCCCTTCTGTAGGACACGGAGAAGAGTGCGGTTTACCCTCCCAGCCTCCTCCTCGGGGCCTCCTGGCTGAGAGCCCAGAGGCAGCCTGCACTGGGGCAGGGTGTGGTGGCCACGAGGTGGGGGCGGGGACCCCAGGCCTGTGTGCAGGCAGCGGGAGGGCGGCAGGCCCAGCTCAGCTCAGCTTTTATGAACTCCAGAGAGAAGCCAAGTTTGCTCAGCCCCCTAATGAAACTGAGAGCAAGAGCGAGCTGATTGGAAACAGACTGGAGGGGGAGGACTGGGCCCAGGGAAGAGCTGGGGCCTGTGCTGGGGTGGGAGCTGTGTGTGGGGAGGATGCGCGTGCAAGGACCGTGGGGCTGAGCACGCAGGAACAGGGCCTGGGCAGCAGCGGCCAGAGGCACGGTCATGTGCGTGCAGGGGCCGGGTGTATGCACTGCAAGGGCTTGTCCTGCACAGGCAAGCGGCTCTGTCTCTAGCCAGAGCCTGGGAGTCCTTGGCCTCCTCCGTCCCTCCCCCAGACTCGCACCTAGGCCCTGGATCAGGGTGAAGGCAGTGACAGTCTGCATTGACACCACAATGCAGAGTGTCAGGAGGCGCCAAGATCTTAGCCATCAAGACAAATAACATTTAATGTAATATTTTTTTAAAAATTGAAACGATTGCAAAAAAATATACAAGGAATAGCGGCTATCAACGTTTTAAACAAAAGAGGGGACTGGCCTTGCGTTTGCCGGACCTTGCCTTGTTCATGTCACCCTAGCTCCAGCCCTGCTTCTAATCAGACTTTATTACAAAGACAAGCAGGTAGCTGACCAGCCCTAGTTTGCCAACTGGACTTTTTATTTTAAAAAGTGTTAAAAAAAAAAAAAAGATTTATTTGTTTGTTTTGGCGGGGAGGGGCCGAGGGAGAGAGAGAGAGAATGTCTAGCAGACTCCTCGCTGAGCGCAGAGCCGGGCATGGCACTCGCTCCATGTCACAACCCTGCGATCACAACCCTGAGGTCATGACCTGAGCCAAAATTGAGAGTCTGATGCTTCACCGGCTGAGCCGCCCAGGCGCTCCGCCAGTTCGGCTTTTTTAAAAACACTGCATTGAGATATTACTTACCTCGATTGCCGAATCATCTGGCACCGCCTTAACTTCCTCGCCAGAGGCTGGTGCTGCACTCTTCTCACCCTGGTCCTGGCCCTGACCTTACCCCATTCTCCCTTTTCGTCTGGTTCCTCAGTGCTTTGTCTGACCAGCAATCCCCCCCCCCCGCCCCATCTTCCATCGCGCCCCCCTCTACCTGCTAAGCCCTGATGCCCTCTTCTTCCTGCCCACGTGCACGCAGGGAGTCCCCGGGCCACAGCATCAGCGCTGCACTTCCCCTCCACATCCATCATCCAGCAGTCGAGCCCGTACTTCACGCACCCGACCATCCGCTACCACCACCACCACGGGCAGGACTCGCTGAAGGAGTTTGTGCAGTTCGTGTGCTCGGACGGCTCAGGCCAGGCCGCCGGACAGGTGAGTCCAGAGGCCCCAGGAGCCCTGCCACAGCTCATCTCTGCATCCGTCCGTCTGTCTCGGGGCTCACAGGGAGAGGGTCCGAAAGCCGGGAGCCCTCCTGGGGCTGGAGCAGCAGAGAGTCGGTAGTGCCAGACACCTCCATCTTCTGGATCTGGGGGTAGGGGTCTGTGTGTAATGCCAGGGCCTGTCTGTCACAGTCCAGAGTTGGGGGCGGGGGCAGTGGCTGGGCCTGCTTTGCTTGAGCTCCTTGCCCTCCCCTTGGTCTCTGTGCCCCCAGTAAGAGTGTACCCGTGATCTTTCCAACCCAGCCTGGACTCCTTACCTCGTAACACCCCTCTTAAAACCTCAGAGCTACAAGGATTGTGTAGATTCTAGACCAAGGGTTCCTAGCCTTGGCACTATTGACGTCTGGGCTGTTCATTCTCTGTTCTGTGGGGCCGTCCCGTGCACTGTGGGGTACTGAGCAGCATCCGCGGGCCCCCCCCCCGCCCCCTTAATGCCAGCTGCATCACCCGCTCCCAGTCCTGATGATCAAGAATGTGTGCCCTAGGGGCATCATCATTTCCTGGTGAGAAGCCCTGGGTAGAGGAAAGGCCCTCCCTCCTTCCAACAGTTGTTGTGGCGTCTCCTGTTGGCAGAACTCTTAGCAAGAGGTTCCCCACTCAGTTATTGTTCTGGAGCAAAGCCCTTCTGCTCCTCAGCCTAGGGGAGATGCTGGTTGCCCATGGAGCTCTGTCACCCACCGCCCTTCTCCGTCAGCAGGCCCTAGGGCCCAGTCACTGACAAGCAGAAACATAGGCCACTCAGCAAAGCGCTTATCCCAGACAGGGGTGGGCCAGAGGTGACCCTTCAGTGAGACAGGGGTCCTCCCTTAGTCCCTGGGAGCACTCCAGGTTGGGACACAGTGGTCCCTAGACCCCTGGGAAGGCTGTAGAGTCCCAGCAGCACACTGCACCGTGAGAAGGCCCAGCCCCTCTCCCCGCAGCTGGTCCAGCCTGGAAACCCGTTGTGAGAGGTCAGGTGGGAAGGACGCTCAAAGGGCCGTGGTGGGGAAAGGCGTTCGGGAGCCCGTGCCAGAGGTGTCCCAGGGAGAGCCGTGGGCGGCCCTTGGCCCCGCAGCCCAGTGCTGCCTCAGGGCGGCCTGTACACAGGGGCATTTGCTAAGTGCTGGCGTGTTGATTTGGGGCCGGGCTGCGGCTCAGCCTCCTCACTCTTGCTGTCCAGGACGGAAGCTGGTCGTCTTCCCTCTCTCCTGTCCCCCCTCCTTCTGCTTTCCTCGTTTCCTTCTCCCCTTTTCCCTGTGAGGTTTTCTCTTGGCTGGCTCTGCAGCTCCTTAGCACACTCAGAGCCTTGCCCACCTCTCTGGACAAGCTCTGTCCACTTTTAGGGGCATGGAGGGAGAAGTGGCTGTGACCCCCAAAAGCTACTACGCCTCCTTCAGAGATGCCAGCAGAGTCTACGGGAGCTACCAGCCCATGTCCCAGCGCCCAAGGGCCCTGGGTCTGGAATATGGATCAGAGAGTCCAGGAACTCCACCTTGCCTGCCTTCTCACCCACAGAGGCAGCTGGGGTTTGGAACCAAAATGAGACTGACCTGAGGGACCAGTTTAGCCCAAAGAGGCAAACCTAACTCACCCTCAGGAATATGGTTCAATCCATCCTTAAGCATCCTGATGATGGCTGGGTCCTGAGCCTCTCCTTGACTTGACCGTTCAAGATTAAGGGCTCGTCTGGTCCAGAAGGCAGATGGATAAAACACTGCAGACAGGAGGGCAAACAGTCACTCTGGTTAATCAGAGAGCCTAGCCCCGCTGGGGAGCAGTCTCTCTGGGTTTCCTCTTGTGGCCTGCTATGCCCAGAGAGGAGGGGGGGGGTGTCTTCAGTGAGCCTCTCCCTGGGGCTCGGCAGCAGGCGCTGGAGGAGGAGTGAGCCAGAGGCCCCAGGCTCCACAGCTGTCCTGGTGACAGGGAATGGCAGTACCAGGCTGCTCTGGTTCCGTGGCTACCTCCAGTGCAGTGGTTCTCAGTCTTAGCATGCACGAGTCACCGGAAAGGCTCAATAACACACAGGTGCCTGGGCCTCACCTGATTCTGATTCAGCAGGCCTGGGGTGGGGCCGAGAATCTACATTTCTCCCCAAGTTCCCAGGTGATGCTGTTTCTGGTCGGGTGACCCACTTTGAGAACCATTGATCTAAAGCGTAAAGGAGTGAATTCCTAACCTCTTTGAGAATGTGAAGTTACAGATCATCTTTGCAGAAAAAAAAATAAGCGTACAAAATTTTTACAATTTGCAAAAGGGTTCCCAGGCACCACCCCTGTGCTCATCCTTGGACCACAGCATGAGGCCCTAATTGAGAAGAGCCAAATCAGTAAAGGCCAAGGCCAAATGGACACACCACTCAGAGGA
Source organism: Callorhinus ursinus (assembly GCF_003265705.2). Lineage (NCBI taxonomy): Eukaryota > Metazoa > Chordata > Mammalia > Carnivora > Otariidae > Callorhinus > Callorhinus ursinus. The sequence continues at coordinate 2,380,720 of NW_027397144.1, forward strand.
GACGCAAAGGGCCGAAGGAGGATGCCTGGTTAGCTGTATTTCTGGCAGAGAGAAGAGACCGCCCAGTGAACGCGATGGAGAAGTCACAGGGCCCGATGGGAGAGCGTGACTCCGCGAGGCAGGAAGACTGGCTGTAGGTCAGCCTCAAACACCAACGCCGGAGCGGCCAGGCCTGCGTCTTCACCTGTCTGTCGAAGGGAAGAGCTATCCCGGTCTCCAGGTTCCTTCTAGCTTTTAACTCATGAGGTTTCAAGGCACCGCAAAATCACAAGACCTCGAGATTTTTTAAAACCTCAACTTGTACCCCGATCAGAGCTGAGATATCTTAGCCTGGTTGGAAGTAGTTTCCAGAAACTAAATGTTGTAAATCAGCCGTTTTCGATGTCTGGCCATGTCGAGCTGGGATTGGCTTCATCAAGTGTGATGCATGATTTAGGTCCTCCTGAAGGGAGACAGGGTCTTGAGGACTAGAAGAAGGCACTGGCCACCCTGTGGGCGCAAAGGGCTACCTGGAAGGCTCTGTGTCCCAGCCCCTTGGGGGGGGCCCAAGCTCAGGATGGCCTGGAATAAAGGAGTGAGGCTGTGATCTCTCGAGACTCCCGTTTCCTGCCCTGATGGAAGAACAAGCTAGGCACCAGATAGGCCGCAGACATGAGGGGAGGCAGTTGCCTGTTTCTGAAAGGACACCTGGCACAAAGGGTCTCCAGCCCAGGACACAAACGGGGATCAGCAGCCCCTACTTGCTTTTGTCAGGGGACCTCTGAGTGGGCAGGAAAGAGCAAATCAAGGAAACCGTTTGGAAGGACAATGTCAGACCTAGGTGCTGGTCTTTAGAGGTGAAGGGTGGTGGGGGAGGGACGGCCAGAGCTCAGAAGGTTGTGGCCTGCACGGGTCAGACATGGGGCTCGATGATTTGAAAGTGCAGCAGGATGGACTGGTCGATTCAGCGCAGTCAGTGGGACTTGAATGCTGCACGCCTGGGCCACACGGAGGTGGCCGTCCCCAGGCTTGCTGGGGAGCCTGGGAGGCAGCCTGCTTCAAAGGCTAGGGTGAAGGTCATGAGCATCCGAGGGAAAAAAAAAAGGCAGAGAGAGATGGATGGTGATTTAGGGTATCTGGCTGGTCCCAAGTTGGGGATGGTGTTTTCTGAGCAGGCCTTAAGGAGTGTGGGAAGGAGTGTTGTAGACAAGAAGGTTCTGCAGTGAGCGCGTGTGTAGCCCTCAACTGCTTAGGCTGTGTTCTGGACACCCCAGTTGGTTTGCAATGGGGAGTACTTGGAAGGAGGTGAGTGTAGGGGCATGGGTGGTGGAGGACCCCATCTGGGCTCCACCCTAGGGGCCTTGAATGCCCAACCGGGGGGCTCATATTTTATGTTACACGCAGTCAGAGCTGTGGAGTGGGAGGGGAAAAGCCTGAGCACCTTTGGATTTGGAAAAGAGGGTTAGGATGAGCCCGCTGGAAAAAATCCACAGGGTCCCTGGAGTGAGAGAGACATGGTTGTGAATTTCAGGCCTCATCAGTTACCGCTGGGTGACTTTGGATAAACCACTCAGCTGCACAGAGCCTCAGTTTCCCCAGTTGTGAAAGGGGGAGAATCAAGCTTCCTTTGCATCAGGGTTTCCCAGCCACGGCACTGTTAACCTTTGGGTTGTTGGGCCTTTATCCTGGGGGCCATCTCGTGCATTGTGGGGTGTGTAGCAGCATCCCCGGCCTCCACCCCCCAAGACACCGGCAGCACCCCTGGAAGTGGTGCTACCCAACATGTCTCCAGACATTGTTAATGCCCCCTGCCGGGGACAGAATCCACCCCCCCCCCCCCCCACCCCAGGCGAAACCTGCTGCCTTACAGGGTTGGAGGATTGGACACCACCTGAGTGAAGTACCCGGTACAGAGCCAGGCGCTGAGACACTGAGCTAAGGAGTGCACTGTTAGCACAGGGGAGACCCCTTGGGAGTCTTGTCCTAATCCAGGGGGAACCAGCGAGGATAGAGGTTGGGCTGGCTCACCCAGCAATAGAAGGAGCAGCACAGGAGCCTCCCAAAGCCTTGCACCTGGGTGGCTCGGGGTGGGGCAGAGCTCTGCCCCTTGAGAGAGGGGACCGTTTAGGACTCAGCTCTGGCCCACCCAACCTAAGCCCAGGCTGTCGGTGGTCATTGAGAGCACTGCCCAGAGCTCCAGGGAGGCCTCTCCAGGGAAGCTGTGCCTGCAAGAGGCCAGGGACCTCTGCCCCTCCCTGTGGTGCCTGCGTGCCCTGAATCCCAAAGGCTGTTGCATGCAAGGCATACACGGGGCTTGGGGAGAAAACTTGAGTTTGAGGCACAAGAGGGAATAAAGCTGAGGAATGGATCTGGCGACCAGGCATCCCAGGCTTCCGAGGGCACTGTACAGGGAAGTCCTCTCGAAGAGCCTCGTGGGAACTGGAGCCAGCAGCGATGGATTTTCCTCTTGGGCTGTTCTGTAGAAAATGGGCCAGCACCCACGATCTTCAGGCTGCCGGAGTCAAGGGCAAGCCCCCCAGTACCTGGCGTCTCCCTAGGCTGTGATGTGGGGTAGACGCCGAGGGGCCTGTAGTCCTTGGGTGGGTCAGCTGGCCCCACCCCAGGGGCCCCCAGAGGGGAGGCATGCGTGTGTTTTCCGGGGACAGTGGGGGGTGAGCTGGCACATCTTACCTGCTGAGGCAGAAGGTCTTCAAGAGCATGAGCGTTCTAGGTGCGCTGCTTATATGGCTAGATGGCATGTTTTGGTACCTAAAACATGTTCCCTAAGAAAAATACAAACCACTCGTCGGACACCCCCTTTCGTCCCTCCCACAACTTCAAAAGAGGACCACAAAAAAAAAAAAAAAAAAAAGAGAGAAACACCTGAGAGACCAAATAGAAGCCTCACACCCTCACCCACCCTGTGCCCCGGAGGAGACGAGCCCATCCTGCATCTTCTACCGGGAGCGCCCGCTCTCAGGAGCGAGCTGGCGTGGCCGCGCAGGGGAGCGTGTGTCTGTGTGGGATGTGCCTTCATGCGTCACTCTATTTATGTTGTTCGCAGCCCAACGGTAGCGGCCAGGGCAAAGTCCCGGGGTCATTTTTGCTACCGCCGCCGCCTCCAGTGGCCAGACCTGTGCCCCTTCCTATGCCTGATTCCAAATCCACCAGCACTGCCCCAGACGGCGCCGCCTTGACTCCTCCATCACCTTGTAAGTGGACGATGAAACCGAAACCACAACGCCCAGCATCCCTGGCCCATCTAAACAGTCTCCACGGCAAAAAGAAAAACCCCTGCCCCGCCCACCGCCAAAGCCCCCCAACCCAAAGCGCCATGGAGCCTCCCACCCGGACAAGAGCAGAGCTGAGCCCCCCAGTCATGGCCTCCTGGGCCTCAGTTGCACCAGCCAGCACCCCACGAGCCCCCCTGCCCACCCGCTGCTCCCAGCCGGGGGCCCCTGGCCCAGGCCCCTCCCGGGGGCGGGAGGGGGAGCACAGTGGGGCACGCAGGCCAGGGGTGCTGGCCAGGGTGGGAGGGGGGTGGGGAGGCACAGCCATGCCATCTTCATGCCTGATTGCTGTTTTTTTCATTTTTCGTTTTTTTGTTTTTTGATTTTTGTTGTTTCGTTGTGCCCCGCTACACCAAAAAAATTAAATGTAACCACAAGGCGACGCCACCACCATCCCCTTTTGGCCTTGCCCCCTCACCTCCATTCCAGGGCCCTTGGGCCTCTAACTGTACAGCAGGCTGGCCCCTGACCTCCTCCCCTTCAGTCTCACATTTGGTTTCTCGTTGTTCCTCTTTTTTTTTTCTTTTTTTTTTCCTCCTCCCATCCCCCTCCCTCCCCCAGGTTGAATGTTCCAAGGACAAGGGAGGGCTCTGGGCCTCGGCTTACTTCATCGCTTTCTCTCTCTCTCTCTCTCTCTCTCTCTTTCTCTAACCAATGACAATTTTTGTTAAAGGGAAAAAAAAAATCTGAGTTGAGAGGCCCAAGGTAGACCCGACGTGTGAAGGACAGGAGAGGCGGAGGGTGGGCGGCGTGCCGTCTGTGGGCAGGGGGCGGGCAGCGCTTCGGGCGCTCTGGGGGCTGGCAGGCCACAGGCCGGGGCTCCCTGGTCAGCAGTGGGGGGGGCGGCCCATCTCACTTCTCTCCGTCTCGCGCTCTCTGTTGCCTTCTTTCTCATGGTTTGAGTTCTTTTCCCCTCTCCATCCTCTCCATGCCATCTTCCCATCTGCATCCGCCATAAGACACGAAGTCATGGTCATGGTCATTGGAGGTGGGCAGGGTGGGGGAGGAGGCGCCAGGCTGCAGGGTGGCTGGGGGGCGCCCTGGACAGAATCTGGCGAGCACACAGTCCCTGGGGTGTATCTGGTAGAGGGTGTGTGTGGTGGGGATCCCCGGCATCCTGTGACACCCTTGTCCCTTCTGGGGACATCCTCCCTACTGGGGGTGCAGGACCCATTCCCTCCCATAGAGTTCCAGCCAGAAAACCTGAGAAGAGCTCAGGGGTGTTTGGCTGCCCATTTGCCCCCTCAGGCTCCAGAACAACAAGCCCTAGGGCTCTGCCGGGCCCTCCAGCGCCCTCCTCCTCCTCCTGTGCCGTGGCCCATCTCAGGCCCTGGGACCTGCAGGACCACAGCAACCGGCTCATCCATCAGAGGAGGATGCCTTGCTGGGCCTGAGCCTTGCCACCTTTGGGCCCGAGCTGGCAGCCAGCTCCTCTCTCTGACCCTGTCCCTCCCGACTCAGCCCTCCGTTGGGCCCCTTCAAGGTCCCTGAGCCATCAGCCCCATCCTTGGGACTGCCCAGCGTGGTTACATGATGCAGCACCCAACCAGGTGCCCTGGTCGGAGAGGTGGCCTGGCTGAGCCGGCCTTCCCTGAGCAGGGTGGGGCCGGTCCGGCAGAGCTCCCAGCCTCCCACCCTCCCAGGCTCCCTCTTCCCAGACCCAAGAGAGTCCGTGGGAAAGCAAGGGTGCCTCGCTTCACCGAGGGCTATCCTCAGTCCTACTCAGTGCCTGGTTTGGGGACAGGGTCTATGGGACCTCAGCTAAAGCCTCCAGGGCCCCTCCGTCACCTGGACCAGGAGAGAGGACACCTGGCTGAGGTGGAGCGTTGGGGGTGGGGGACAGTGTGTGCTCCTGGTCAGTGAGAGGATGATGGGACCCCTCCGGCCTGTCCTTCCCACTGCCAGCCTAAGCCCTGGCAGCATGGTCTAATCCAGTCTCTCCCTCTCTCAGCAGCCCCGAAGGGCAGTGCCTGGGCAGGCCCCAAGGCCTCACGGGGTCTCTCCCTCTCTTCCCTGCTCCCCACAGCATTCGCAACGACAGGCGCCTCCTCTGCCAACCGGTTTGTCAGCATCGGACCCCGGGACGGCAACTTTTTGAACATCCCACAGCAGTCTCAGGTAGGAGACCCTACCCACGATGTGGATGTGGGCGTAGGGGGAAGAGGCAGGGGCGGGTGCATCGTGGGTGTTAGGGAAGAGGTTGGTTCCTTGGAGCCAATCGGGGAGAAGGGGCTAGGGCAGGGCTGGAGGGCCCAGGCTTTTGCAAGCCCAGCTGAGCCTGCCTCCCCAGGCAGCCCCCAGGTCCCTTGGCTAATCAGCTAATTGGATAATTAGCTCTGACAGCCCCGGCCCTGGGGAAAGCGGCCAAAGACCTGAGGCTAGAGGCGCTCTGGGCCAGGCCTGGTGGTAGCCCGAGGCCCCATCAGGAAGAGGACAGCTCTGCCTGTTGCTCTCCTCCCCTCCAGCTGGAAGCCCTGGCCCCCAGCCCTCCCTTCTTCCTTGGCTTTGGGTGGGCTGAGCAAGGGGTGGAGGAGGGACAGAGCCGTCCTGGTGGGCTGCATGCCCAGCGACTCTGGCACCCAGGGTAGGGCAGGGCCTGTTGCCACCCTGGAGGCCCCTCCCTCACGTCCCCATGAATCCTGTTAGAGGGGAGGCCGGGCTGTTGGAACCTCCGGTCCAACTCCCGTCTGTCCCCAGTTCTCACAAGGAAAACTCCAGCCCTCCTGCTGGAGTGCCCTGGATCTGGCTTTGTACAGGCATCTGTGCGCGTGCGCGTGCGCGCACACACACGCACGCACACGCACACACACGCACGCACGCACGTGGGCCCCCTCCTCCCTGTGCCTGTCCCCAAGAGGCTGGGAATAGCCCACAGAGCCCCGGGCCCTGGGGTGCAGGGAGGACCCACCTCAGGAGCAGGGCAGAGGCAGCTTTTACAACTTCTCAGAAAAGAACATGCAAATAGCTTTTCTTTTGCGCATTTCACAAAAACACTACCCTGTGAGCCCGAGGCCTTGGAGGCTTTCTTAGCCCCAGGAAATCCACCTGGGCCCAGAGCCCCAGGGCCACCTCTTTCAGCTCCTGCTCCTTTACTGCTCTGAGGCCCGAGTCCAGAGAAAGTTGGTGGATGGAAGTTTTGTGTGTGCGGTTTGAGGTTTTGTTTTTTTTTTTCCCTTTTCCTTTCCCTCCCTCCCTCAAAAAAAAAAAAAAAAAAAGCCAAAAAACTTTGTCAAACTTCAAACTTCGGAGCTCCCTAGTGGCAAGGAGGGGAGGGGAGGGGAACTTCAACCCCCTCCAGCTTCCCGCCCCCTTTCCCCAGAGTCACGTCTGACCCGTCTGGTTTCCAGGAGCAACCAGACATGATGTAACACCCAGATGAACTTGAACTTGGGGGTGTTGAGAAGAAAAACAATGGCTCCGAGCAGGGGCTGGAGCCAGCCCCCTCCGCTGCTCTGTGCCAGGGAGGCCGAGAGAGCCCTGCTGGCAGAGGGCGGGAGGGGGTGCCAGAGGAAGGGACAGCAGGCGGGCCTCCCCTCCTGGCTCTGGGCTGGCACCAGGCGGCAGGGCTCCATCGCTCTCGCCCTCCCTCCCTCCCTCCCTGCCTCCCTCTGCCCAAGCCGCCTATAGCTCCGTGTTGCTTGCTCACTCTTGGGGACCACTGCCGGGAGTCCTCCCCCAACCCCCGCCACCCTGTTTCCATCTCCGTGTGCTTTCCCTTCTTCACCTTCTCTGCTCACTTGGCTTAGACTTTGGGGCCAAGGCAGAGTTTGAGGCAAGTTTGGGAAACGGTTTTTCTCCCCCTTGTTTTGCAAAGGGGCCTGAGCCCCGAGCCCCAGCAGGCAGGTGTGTCTGAGGGTGACGGTGGGGGAGAGGTGGGGGGGGACTGGAGCCGGACAAGGCCCGCACAGCCGAGAGCCCTTGGGCCTGGGGGCAGGCAGGCGGCTGCAGCGGGCGCAGGGGGTACAGTGGGGGGCGGTTTCCACAGTAACCAGTGACTTTAGCTGATCTCTGGAGCACCAGATGGAGAGAGAACAATAGAATGAGGGAAGAAAAGAGAATTTTAGCAATTTTGTCATTCCCTGGGCAGCGCTTTTTACTTAGTTTTAATCAATTTTGGACCTGGCTCAGGAAGTAGAAAGGGTGAGCAGAAAAAGCCACTTTGTGCTTGGCAGCAGATGCCCCCCCCCTTTCCTGGGACCTGTGGGGAGGCGCTGGGGAGCTATCTTGGAACCACCTTTGCCCCTAACTCCAGGCCTTGAACTGGATGGAGTCTTCCTCCTCTGTGGGGGGGGGGGGGCGGACTCCCCAGTCTGAGCACTGGTGGTTGTCCCCTGCAGTGCAGCTCAGGGCACCCCAAGGGGACCAGCTTGTCTCCTTGGCTTGGTCCGACAAAGACAGAGGGACCAAGCAGGCGCTCCACAACCCCGTTGTCCCCTGCCTCCTTTCCCTCACAGGGAGGGTGAGGGCCAGGCTCACATAGCCGTGCTGTAAGGGTTCCCGGGTAGTCCCCCCTTGGGAAGGGGGTCTCAGAGAATACAGGGGCCTGAGACCACAGTGATAGGGGCTCACCCAGGCAGCTCCCTCCTCCTCAGGCCAGGACTGGAAGCCCAGGGGCTGGCTGCTGACTCAGCCCCCTCCAACTTACGGGGTGCCTCGGGCCTGGGTTTTCCCCGTGCAGTGCCAAGTATCCCATGAGTCTCCCTTTAAAGGCCTTTAGTCAGTTGATGGGGTTGGACTTTGGGCAGTTCCTGCAGGAGCCCCGCCACAGGAGGGCAGGTCTCCTCTGGGTGTTGGCCAGCATGTGGCAGGAAGTTTGGCATCTCTGCCCACCCAGTAAACGCCAGCATTGTGGCAACCCCAAACCCCCATTCTTCCAAATGTTCCCCATCTGCACCATCCAGTGGGGGCAGGCGCTGGCCATGTGTGGCTGTTGAAGTTCAAATGAAATAACTCACTAGAGAAAACTTCAGTCCCTCAGTGACACTAGCCACATTTCACTTGCTTAGAAGCCGCATGTGGCTCGTGGCTACCACATGGGATAGGGCAAACAGAGAATGTTTCCATTGTCAAAGAAGGTTCTAGGTGATCTAGCAGGCCCTGTGTAACAGGAAAACTCCATGTGTGCTTCTCACAGAAGACCTCCCGTGGTCCCAGAGCCTGAGGGGCGGGTCCGGCCTGCAGGCATAATCTGCGTGGCTGAAACAAAGTGGTTTTAAACACTGACAACTTTCACATGCAATGCTGTCTGGACTTTTGGCTTCTTTTGAAAAGCTGGCTGATCTGGCTGCCCCGGGCCCTCACTCCAGTGTGGCAGCCTTGGTGCTGGGCTCCCTGTGAGCATGCCACATGTGGCGGTTAGGATCGGAGCTGTCCCTCATGTTTGAGTCCTGGCTGGGCCATGCAGGCAGACTGTGTAGCCTCAGGCAGGTCAGCCACCCTCTCCCTGCCCGGCTTCTGTGTGGGGTTGGAGCAAGGGTAGAATGGGCTGCTACCCAGTGCTGGCTCGGTGGTTAGCTCTGCTTGGCTCCTGCAGATCTGAGAGAGGCCCCGAAATACATTTTCGGGGACCCCTTTTTGGCCCTGCAGGTACTACCAGGCCTACCCAGGTCCTGTAGACCATAGAGGAGAACACTTCCCTTTCCACCCCTCCCCCGCTGCTCCCTGGCCACAAGGTGGGGCCAGAGCCTTTGATGGAGGGCATTGCCAGGCAGCCCAGCCTCTGGTCAGGTGTATTTTGTGATGAGGAGCCACCAAGACTCGTTTGTGGGAAAGTGACTCCCCCTGCTGGCACCCTGAGGGAAGCAACTCCCGCCCCAGGGAGCCTCGGGTCCTTCCCCCTGCACCAGGTGCCCTGAGGGTAGAGGATCAAGCACAGTGGGCTACGGGGCCCCTCCCCCAGGCCGGGTACTGCTAGGGACTGAAGCCATGTGGTGTCCCCCCCCCCCCTTCCCCAGCCTTTCAGCCTGTGGGACCTTGGCTGGGGAGTACAGACGGGAATTTCTGCTTTTAATCCAAAGATACAGAAAGAAAACTCAGCAAGAAGCTGAGCCACCCCCACCCCACTCCCAAAACCCCTCTGGGGACAAAAGCTCCAGCCTGGCATCCTCCCCACCCTGCAGGACCCATACAAAAACCTAAACAATTGGAAACATGGCCAGATCCCAGGTCTGTGCCTGTGCCAGCTCCAGCCACGGGGGTCCCACCCGCTGGGCACAGTGCCCACGGGAAGGCCAGCTGGACCCTAGCACTGGGGGGCAGGGTCTCTTGGGGGCGGCAGGATTCCCATAGGAGGTGCGGACAGAATGGGGATGTACCTCTTCGTGGGGTGTTGCTGTCCTTGGCTCTGCTGGAGGTGGGCCCTGTCGGGGCCTCGGGCTCTGGCCTGAAGTCAGCGGGCCAGGTGGGATGGAGAAGAGACTCGTCCCTGCTGTTCTCAGTATGGCCTCTTTTTGTCCCATTTCAGTCCTGGTTCCTCTGATAAGATCGACAAAAAGCAATGATAAAATGTAAAGAAGAGGTTCCTCAAACGGGGGGAGAAGAAATTTTGAGACGTGGAAAAATCCCCCGGCCCAGCCCCACCGAAAAGCAAAAATTAGACGTCGTCAGCCACTCAGCCCTTGTCTCCTCCAGCCCGGGGAGCTCTGCAGGCCCCCAGAAGCAGCCCAGTTCTCGGAGAGCCCTCGGAAGAGGTCTCGGTGGAGCTGTGCACCAGCAGCCAAGCAGAAAGAAACCTGCAAACGGACTCTGTCAAAGTAGAGGACAGCAAGAAAGAAAGGATGCAGCAGAACTGCCTTTCTCCCCACCCTACCCTGCCCCGTCCTTCCGGGGAAGGAACAAAATCAACCCAACAAAGCGACCAGCACAGTTCTAAAGGGGCCTGTCCTCCACCCTCACCCTTCCTAGGGGAACCCCATCCGCAACTTGGGCCGGAGCTTCACTAGGGAGCTTGGAGGACAAGCTTGTACAAATGATGGGGTGCAGATCCAGAGGGTTCTCCCTCCAGACTCCGCCCCCTCCCTGCCTGTCTCTCGCCCCCACCCCCATCCCCCGTCCCCCAGCCCCCACTGCCTTGGCCTCTGGCTTCTTCCCCCAGCTGCTCTGGACTAGGTGAGGCCCCTGGCTTCCAGGTCTGCCTGCCCTACCTTCGGGCTTGGAGCCCCCCCTTGCCCCTCCCCGGGAAGGGGTGGGGGCAGGGAGCGGCCCCTGGAGCTAGTTTCTTGCTCCTGGAATGGAGGGTGTTCTGTCACCCCACCCTGAGCTTCGAGGGTAGTTTCAGGGCCCCAGACCCCTCTGTACAGTCCATAGGAAAGAGTCGGAATGCTACGACAGCCCGTCCCAGCCTGGGACAGGCCACCTCTTCCCTCTCTCCGCAGGCCGGTAAAATCACTCTCTGGCTGCGCCGCGAGTGAGGGGAGGTGGGCCCCAGGTAGTCCCCACACCCCAGCCCCGCATGCAGGTGCCCTCGCTCTGCCCCACCGGCCCCTGCCCCTGCCCCTCACACAGACAGCCCTGCTGTGGCCGGGCCGGAGAGTGGAGCAGAAAGGGGACCCCGGAGCCGAGCGAGGAGGATGAGGCAGCCGCCGCTGCCGCTGGCTAAGCGCCACCTGCGCTAGGTAGGCGTCCTGCTCGCCGACTTTCAGTCCTTTGGAGGGTGTTGGGTGTTGTCCTTTTTCAAAAGTGTTTTGGAACTTTCTCTGTCCCCCCCCCCCCACTTTCTCCACCACATGGGCCTCCTGGCCACTTCTCTCTGGATTTCAGCTGTAATGTCTTTACTCTTTATTTAGGGGTGGGGCATTCATTTGTTTGGGTCTTTTGCCGTTGCAATTGGGAACTCCTCCTCCATTTGAGCAACTTGGGAACAATTTGGTAACACACCACAGGAAGTAGCTCTCTCCCCCCCCGCCCTGTAGCCCCTTCCTCCCCTCCACGGGATGGTTGGGGGCCAGTCCAGAGGGTCTTCCGAAGCCCCCTGGGAGGGAGGGAAGCAAGAGCATGCCCAGCCCCCCTCCAGGGTGTGACTTGGCCCCTCCGGCTTGTCTTTCTGTGCCTTACTCCCTCCTCCCTGCATCTCCCTTCCCAGGCCCCCTTCTCGAGTCCTTGTGCCTCTCTCTCTCTTCTTAACTGTATGAAAACACAAAGCACAGGTCAGGATCCTCTGAAAGTCAGTCAACCCAACATTGCACCGTAGGGGTGGGGTGTGGGCTTTATTTATTGTGACTCTAGTTTGTGAGGCTGTGGCCCCAGCAGGGAGGGAGGAAAGAGGGGAGGCAGCTGGCTGTGGAGGTGAGGGGGGCCCTGACCTGGGGCAGAAGGGGCCAGCGAGTGGTGCCTCCTCAACTGGAAGCCACAAGGTGGCTGGCCCCGTGAGTGGCTTTTGTTGGAAGTTGAGCGAAGGCCCTCCCCCATCCGCGTGCAGCCCTCGGGGAATACCGGGACTGAGAAGCAGGGGACAGGGGATCCCGCGGGAGCCTGGGTGGGGGGGGCGTGGGGAGTAGGGTGGGGGGGGGGGGGGGGGCCGGGTGGGCCGGGCGTGACGCGCGGTCAAAGTGCAATGATTTTTCAGTTTGGTTGGCTAAACAGGGTCAGAGCTGAGAGGGGAGCGGAAGGGACCCCCTGCCCGGCCGCACGCGCCCCTTCCCTCGAAGACAATCGGGGCCGCGGGCGCGCTGGGCCCGCGGGAGCCGGGGTCTGCGGGGCGCCCGCCCGGGCGAGGTCGGAAGCTGCAGGCCAGCTGGGCCGGGGCGGGAGCGCGCCCGGCGGCGCTGCCCGGGCGGGCAGGGGGGTGGGGGCCGCTCCTTTCCCAAGTGTCGTTGCGAGGGGCAGGCGAGGGGCGACGAGGGCGACAGGAGATGTGGGGACGTGTTAGAAGAGAAAAAAACCCACAAAAAATATATATGGGGGAAATGAACTTTTTTTTTTTCATTGAACCAAGTGCAATGCATCAGAGAGTTTTCCTATCTTTGTATGTTAAGAGATTGTTAAGAAAAATTCTATTTTTGTTGTAATGTCCTCGCGGCTCTGGGGACGCTAAAAGAACTGGGCCTGCCCCGCCCTGCGCGGGGATAACGAAAGCTGAGTGTTTTTTCCTTTTTTTTAGTTTTTTTTTGTTCGTTTTCAGTTTTTTTTTTTTTAAGTCGTTTTCCTGCGTTGACGAGGATGATCTGGGGTTTTTATTTGTTTCGTCGTTCGTTCTCGGTTTCGGTGGGAGGGCTGAAGGAAACGTTCACATTTTAGAGTTAAAAAAAAAAAACACCTCGACATTAAAAACAAAAACAAAACCACAAGCTCAAAAAGGAAAAGGACGAGAGAAAATTATTTTTAAGATAATTCAACATAAAAACCCTGGTGCTTCTTACATTATAAAGTACGTTTTAAAAAAAAAACCCACAAACTATTATACATAAGTTTATGAATCAATTAAATATCCTGCACTTGTTAGGAACACGCATATCCCTTCTTTGTTGAGTTTAACGGAACGGGACAGCGGCATACGCCCGGCGGCTGGGCTGCTCTGGCCGCGGGTCTCCCCGGGCGCCCCCTCCCCAGCGCCCCCTCCTCGCCTCATCCCCGTCCGGGCACGGGGGCGCGGCGGGGGGGTCCCCAGCCCCTCCCCCGCAGAGGTCAATGCCAACGAACAAACGTCCCCTCCCTCCCTCCCTCTCCGCCCCGAGCGCCCTTCTTTGAGCCAGACGCCAACTTGACCCTCACCAGCATTATCAGGAGCGCGCTCAGCAAGTTGGTAGTTACCCTCCCTTTTCCCCGGCGCCCCCGACTCAACATCACTCCTCCCACCCCTACCCCGACCCCCGTCACCCACCGGGGAGCAGGAGGAAGGCTCGAAGCTCCAGGACAGGACCAGCCAAGCTGACAGGTCGATTCGCCCAGGCCCGCGCCCGCACGCACGCACGCACACGGCCCCGCACACAGCCCCACCCCACCCTGCAACCAGCCCCGTCGACTGCCTTACACACCCGCCCCCGCGCTGGCCGGCCGACCTAGTGCCTTGTTCTCACCCCCGTGCTGGCGGAGCGGACGCCGCGCTCTGGGTCCCAGAGGGGCCGGGTGGCTCAGACGACCCACCATTTCCTCACCCCGACCGTGCTGAACGGACCCCCCCCCACACACGAGAGAAAATAAAGGAGCAATAAAGTCACGAGAAATTTCGTCCCCCAATCGAGAGCCCGAGGGGCACCCCAGCCCCGCCTCTGCTCCCCCCCCCCCCTCGGGGCGCCCCCCTCCCCCCCAAGCCAGCCTGGGCCAGCCCCGCTTCGGCCCCTCCCGGGAGATCCGTGCGCCCGACCAGCACCAGCATCGCGGACCGCAAAGGCCGCCCGTCCCGTCAAACAAGTTTCTTCTTAGGCTAAGAAACGCAGTATATACGAGTATCTCTATATATAGTACTAATGGATTTGGTGTGCTTCCCCCTTAGCGTCCCCTGTCCCTCCGCTCCTCCTCCTTCAGCCTGGTCTCCCCCTCTCTCTGCCCTCCACCCCCGTCTCTGCACTGAGATACATAAGAAACAAGGGTAGTTTACTGTCTGTTTTGTTTTCTGGGTTTTCAGTGTCCTAGCGGAATGCAAGTAGGCAGCCAGCCCGTCTGTTCCCTCTCCGCCCCGCCCCGCCCCGCCCCGCCCCCGTCACTGCGCTTCTGTTATACCATCTTTGCCTGACTCTCTCCGGCTTCTCCATTGAATGGCTAATGTGTATGTGAAATAAAGAAATAAAGAAAAACAAAAGTCAGAGCGCCCGAGCCTTCGCTAACGCCATCGTACGGGGACCAGTTTGGGATTGGTGGGGTGGGGTGGGTCGCGGCGTCGATTCTGCGCCTCCGCCGACGCGGTCCAGGGGCGTGTATCCACGAGTCTCCAGGAGGGGGCGCCGGTGAGAAGGGCAAAGACTCCCTGGTCCCTCCCCACCTCTCTCTCGGTGACCCCAGCCCGGAAAAAAGAGGCACCACTTTAGTCCGATGACCTGTCTGCCATGTTGGTTCCCGGACCTCGTTCCCGGGAGGGAGACCCGGGAAAAGGCCAGTTCCAGCGGGCGGTGGGTGATGGGGGGGGGGAAAAAAAAAAGGTCTGCGGGGCCTCTGGGGGCGACAGTCGCCCTTCCAGACCCCCGGGGCCCTTTTCCCCCCGTTGCGGACGTCCTCACTGGTCCCTCTTGGGGGGGAGTTCGCTCCAGGGCAGGCGCAGGGCATCGACCGCCCTGGGCAGAGTTCCCGGTGCCCCTCGGCTCAGAGGCAACGCTGCGAAGGTCACCGCACCTCAGGGCTCACGGCCGCTCGTTCCGTCTTGATGGGCCGGGCCGCCCCATCGGGGCTGCCGTCGGGGCCGGCCGAGGGCGCGGGCTGCGAGCGCACTACTGCCTCGGCCCTGCGACAAGGCCCGCGGCGGGCGGCGTCGTGGAGGCCCCGGTGCGCGGGCCGTTTGCGGGGCCCGGACGGGGCGGGGCCTGCGGCCAGAGCGGCCGCCTGATCGCGCAGCAGCCGCACCAGGAAGCCAATGTATTTCATGGCCAGGCGGAGCACCTCGTTCTTGCTCAGCTTCCGGTCGGGCGGGTGCGTTGGCAGCAACTTCCTGAGCTCTGCGAAGGCGCCATTCACGTTCTGCTGCCGCCAGCGCTCCCGGCTGTTGGTGAACACACGCCGGGCCACCTTCTGGGGCTGGTGCCCTGCGAACAGGAGGGCTTGGGTTGGCGGCCGAGACCCAGGGGGCGCCCCCTCCTGCCCTCGCTTCAGGCACCCAGAACCCTCGTGGGGACTTCCACACAGGCGGCGGGCTGGGGCTCTCTCCACCCGAGGGATCCACAAGTAGGATCCATGTGTAGCTCCCCAGCTAGTGAGGCACCCAGCCACCGCCCCCCCCCCCCCGCCCCGGCGTAGACAAGGACCATCACAGGCCCCCGCAGCAGACAACTGAGGCCTTCTGTATCTCTGTCCACACCTTTGTGTCAATGGCTGAGATTCCTAGGGGCATGTTTCTTGTGGCTGTCAGTCTGGGGAGTTGTCCCTGTGGTCTGCATTCTGGAGTGTGCCCCTGCATGTGGCTGGAGGTGCATATGGGTTGAGAGGTTCCCTAGGTGTGAACTCCTGGTATGTCTAAATGGCTGTGGTTGTGTCTGATCGTTGCCAGGTGGTTGTGGTCATGTGGCTGTGGTTCTGTGGCTGACTCTCGTGTGGCCATGGTCCTAAGTGGCTGTGATTGTGTGGCTGTCTCTTGGGTGGTTCTTGTCCTGTGGCTGTTTCCTGCGTGGCTGTGTATTCTATTGGGGCTGTCATTTTGTGGCCCCCATGCCACGGTGCATTTTGCCATGACTCTTTGTGGCTTGTTGGGTGGCTGTGGTTGTGTGGGCCAGGCCATGGGTCTGTGGTTTTGCACGTGGGTGTAACCTGAGTACTGAGTCCCCGTGTGGACTTTCCTGTGTATGTCTGTGTGCACCTGCGACCCCTTTCCCTGTGGCAGACAGGAGCCCCGGCAGACGGCTATCTACGCACACAAACCCATACTCACCCTCAGCCAGCTCCAGCTCACAGTGGCTTGGTCTCCGCTTTAGCCGGCTGCTTGGGAAGATGCCAAAAGGTCCTGCCGGCCCAATGTAGAGGCTGTAAGGGGTTGTGGGTCACTAATGCCTTGTGGGCAAGGACCCTGGCCCTGGCTTCCCCCCAGGCCCCAGCCCCCCCACTGACCTGTTAAGGAAGGGGTGAGGGTGATAATGCAGGGCCAGGGGTGGTGGGACAGTTCCCAGGGTAGAGAGTGGTAGCAGCGGGGGCCGCAGGGCGCTCAGCTCCGTGGTGGCCATGGTTGCCCCTGGGGGCCTGGTGTGGCCCAGGCTGATCACTGGCACGCCAGGAGGCAGCCTAGGGGGTGAGGAGCCTTGGTGGCCCATCTCCTTCACCTTCGGGGGCCCAGGCGAGGCAGGCTTGGGGGGCAGAGCGGGTGCTGGGCTGGGGGCACACACCATTTCGGCCTTCTCAGTCATGGTGGGGCCCACCTCTGCCTGGGCCTGGGGTGGGCACATGGACCCCAAGGGGGTGCTCACCTGTGGGAGGGAAGGAAGCCAGTGGGGAGGGAGGAATCAGATGCCACGCACATCCCTTAGCCCAACAGAGCCCTCAAAGGAGAGGGAAAGGGCAGGGGGATGGTGGTTTGGTACGTGAAGGCAGTGGGCTCAGAAACCACCAGGACATGAGAGGGGGATCTGACGCAAGGGCAGGTGGTAGCCAACGAATCTCTGGGCGGCCCTGAGCTCGGCAGGGCCATGTCTGAGCTCTTTGTGACCCACGAGGGCCTCAGTTGCCCAGCTTCTGAGCAAATGTCACTTATTCCAGAATCCTTCTCACCTGGAGCCTGGAGAGAGGGGTGAGGAAGGAACCCATGATGGATCCTCTGGTCCCCAGGATGACCCTGTAACCCTCAGATCTGATCCAGAGACCCCCCCCCATTTGCCCTGTGTCCCTTTAAACCCCCTCCAATTGCCCCTCCCCCCCCACTGATTTCCAACCCCCCCCCCCCCCAGCTGACCATGTGGCCCTCCGCTATGACCCTGGGGGCTCTTCTCACTGCCTCCATGTCACACCCTGAAAGTCCCCCATAATCGCTCCATTGACTCCCACACCCACTGAAAATGTCCCCCTTACTAACCCTGTAAACCCCACTGCTGACACTGTGATCAAAGATGCTGACCCAGGATCCCCAAACCCTGACCCCACTGCCCAGTACACACAGTCATGTCCCAATCCTTCTCTGGCCCTCCGTGGTGTCCCCCACGCCCCACTTCCTATCCCCATCAGCATCCACTCCTTTGCAACCCGGCTTAGACGGTTTGGCCCCGTGGTTTGGCGTGTCCGGCAACTTCTGGGACTCCTGGCCCCTCTGCCCACTCTTCCCTACCTAGGCCCTGGGGAAGCTGGCCAGGACTCCCACTTAGTGGGTCCCCCCTGATGAATGAATGAATGAATGAATGAATGAATGAACGAACGAATGAATGAATGAATCCAGGCACTCCCAGGATCCCCCACCTTCAGGCGGACTCCCTTCTTACCCCGGCGCTGGTCCTGCTGTTTGGTGAGTGCCCTAGCTCTGTCCTTCAGGGCCAGGATGCGGTTGGGTTTCAGGCCAGGCTCCGTGGCCCCAATCCGGTCCGGCCTCTGCGTTCAGGGCCGCTGGGAGCTTGCCGCCCCCTCCCGGCAGCGGCGTCGGGGCCGCGCCTCTTCCCGGGCTCCCGAAGGCCGCCGCGACGGCAGCGTGGATCCCTCGAGGGAAAGTGAGCTGCTCCTGGCCGGCCCGCCCTCTCCCCGCCCCCGGCGGCCCAGTTTCCTCCCTCTCACCCCCGGCCGCGCCGGAGGATGCTGGACCGGCACAGATAAGAGCCTGGCCGACTGGCCGCGCCTGATAAGGAGCCGGGCTGACCCCGGAGGAAACCGGCGGGCGGGGATCTCCGAGCGCGGGCCTCACAGCCCCGCCCCCGGCCGGCGACGGACGGAGCCGTCACCCCTCGGGCCTCACCTTCCGTCCCCCCAGGCCCTGGAGTGGCCCCGGGGCCTCTGAGGACCCCGACCCAGTGCACAGCTGGGAGTGAGGTACCCGGATGCCCGCAGAGGGGAAACCGAGGCAGGGAAGGAGCGGCCTCCAGTATCGCTTGGGTTTCGCCTCGGGCTTTGAACAGTCCCTGCCCAAGTGTCCGGGCTGATGGGGGTGGAGGAGAGCCCTTTTCCGGCAGTGTCGGGGCCTCGTGACCCAGGGCCCTCTCCCTGCTCCTCCTCTCCTCACTCTGCTTGGTTCCTCTTTTTACACCAGCCCCACCCCCGAAGGGGGCACTGGAGGGAGGGCAGTTTTTACAGTCGGCCCTTGGGGGTCCAGCGTCCTGGGCCCCCAGGCCTGCTGTCCACACCCCCTTTTCAGGCCCAGGAGGATGAGAGGAAGTGCCACAGCTGGGAGGGACTTCCTCGGGTGCCAGAGCTGACGAACTTCACAATAGGTGTCCCCAGCGCATCCCCACAGGATGCAGATCCTCTAGGCCACAGGAGCACACAGCCCCAGCTTGGTGGTCTCTGGCCCTCATCCCACATCGCAGGCCACTTTGGGGGTGGAGGGGACAGTGGCGATAAAGAAGCGTTGGGCAAGTATCTGGGACTGGTGGTGGAGCTCAACACCAGCCTGGAGCCTCACCAAAGGGAGGCCCCCCCCCCCCCCCCCCCCCCCCCGAAGAGCTTGGTAGCAGGGACAAGACTATCCCTTTCTCCAGGGCCCTCCCACCTGGGCCGGTCAGGCTTTGCCTCGCGTGCCTCTACCTGGGGAACAGCCGGAGCCACCACCCTCCCAGGAATCTGGCGGAGCCCGGGAGCCGGTCCACCAGCGACCGTCTCACGGATCCAGGGAAGCAAAGAGTTCATTCATCTCTAAGCCCAGGAGTTACCTGATGCCCCTACAAGCGAGGTTCTAGGCTTAGGATCATTACGGCTGGGGATGAAGCAGAGAAAAGTGTTTGGGAAGGCCCCACAGCTACCACGTGGGGGTGGGGACTGTGCCCTAAGCCTCTCCGTTAACGTTGCTAACCCTGTCCCGGAGGGGAGGGGAAGCAGCGGGCCTGCCAGCCTGTGTGCTCGCCCTGAGGGGCCGCAGAGCAGGAAGCACCTGGTCTGGGGCGGATGCACAAGGCGCCTGGTTCCGGTCCGGCTTCCGCCGCCGCGGCCCCGTTGGGAGCTTGGCCAGAGAAACCAGGCGGCGACGCGAGGCAGGGTAGGGGCTGGATGACTGGCAAGCCGGCCTGCGTCTGTGTGCTGGCCGACGTGGGGGCGGGGGGGCGGGGGGGGGGGCAGAGACGGTAAAGGCCCCACGGGCACGAGCACACGGCTGCCGCCCCGTGGCCACCTCGGGAACTGCGGGCACCAGCAACGGGCGGGGGGCGGGACGAGCGCCTCGTGCTGCAGGTGGTCCGCTCCCACTCCCCCCCCCACAGACAGAACACCCCAGACAGAAACACAGACAGCACTTCAGTCAGGCAGGGACGAACAAACCCCGGAGTGACAGAGCTCCCCCAGGGAGTTAAAAGAGATGGACAGAGGAAGAAACTCCAGACACGGCCCCCCAAGGCAGATGGACAGACAGACCACAGGCAGCCTTCTCGTTTGGACAAATGACAGTCGAAGGGATGACATCTCTTTATTGGCTCAGTCTACTCCTGGACCAGCGGCCACGCCAGGCCCAGGCGGGTTCTGGTAAGGAGTCTCTGGATGGCCCTCGGGTGCTGGGGAGCTGTGGGCGTAGCAGCACTGGTCCCCGCGTTGACAGGTGCCCTGGTGGGAGGATGGTGGGTGTGAACCCTGGCCCAGAGCTCAGCAGCCTCTGCTGGGTCCTTTTCCTGGATGGGGAGCTCACTCCCACACCTTGCCTACCCCAGGTCTCCCAGCCTGGCCTGCCCCTGGGTCTTGTCCTGTTGCTGGGAGAGGGATCCCTGGGCCCCGCGGAGGGAGGTGGGGGTGCCTCACCTCCTTGAATCTTTTACAGGGAAATGTCTTGAGCCGGGCAGCCCGCTGGACTGGGTCTTCAGCGGGCTCCTTTCTCTTGTTCTGGTGCAGCCTGCGTCTCTCCATAGCCTCGCCTGCTGCCTTGCCCCTGTGCAGGGAGAGGAGTAGCTGGGACCCCACGTGGCCTTTGTGCCCCCCCCCGGACCCTGGACACGCCCCACCGCCACCCTGCTCCCCTCACCCTGGCCGGGCGCGGGGCCGCGGGCCCCAGTTGGCCTCAGGATTGGCCTGGAAGCGCTTGAGTCCTCGCTGGCGGGAGCTGGGGTTGGCATCGTCCCGGATGGTGAAGTTGGCCTGCAGCCTGGGGAAGCAGGAGTAGGGGCTGAGGGACAGATGCCCTCGGGTGTGCACAGACCGCCTGCCAGCCTCAGTGTGGCTCCACGCGCTTCGGGAAGACTCCGGACTCTCATCCATTTACTAAACATTTATCAAGTGCCTCCTGTGTGCCTAAAACCTGCCGCCGGTAAAGCCAAGGTGCTAGTGCATGGGACAGTGGGACAAATCAGAAATCAGCAAAATCACACTGTGTTTGGGCACAGGTGAGAGTTTTGAGAAAAACGGAGCCGGATAAAGGGAACGGGGAGACGGGGCAAGGGGTGCAGGGCAGGACCGAGTGGTCAGAGACTCCTGAAGGGGGTGAGGGAAGAGCCATCGGGGGGACCTGGGGACAGGCACTCCAGCCAGAGAGAACGGCCCTCGTAAAGGTGGTGGGGGGGGGTGCTGTGCCTGGGGAGTTGGAGTGAAGGAGGCCCAGTCCGGAGGGAGTGAGGTGCAAGGGATGACAGGGAGATCACAGGCAGATGGCGCAGAGCCTGCAGGTACAACCTGGGATTCCAGCGCGTGAGGTGGGGGTCACAGAGCGATCCGACTCCGGTGCTCACAGGTGTTACCCTGGCGGCCGGTGAAGGAAGGGGAGGGCAAGTGGGAAGATTGTGGATCTCCCTTGAACGAGCACGGGTCTGTGTCGGGGGGTATCCGTGTTGCCTGCACACACGTGAGCGTCCCCGGCCTGGGGGCAGCCCCCTCGGTGGCCGTACCTGGGCTCCACACTGAGAATACGGAAGGCCGGGCTGGTCGCCGACAGGCGCTCCCGCTTCACCGGACACTCCTTTTCCTGGGAGGCGAAGCTCAATGGTCAGGGGCTGCTGGGCCCGCCCGGGTCCTGTGCTCTCACCCCCGACCGGCCAGGCCAGTGCTCACCCAGCAGCGCATGATGTCCCAGAGGGCCGAAGAGGGGGCATCCGTCTTCACGGCATTCTTACAGGCGTGGGAGAGCGAGACCCGGAAGCCAGCATGGAGGAGGGCCGACCTGGGGACCGAGGGGGGCCGTGGTCGGCAGGGGGATGGGGTGGGGGGCTGGACCCCAAAGCCATTGCTGCCCTGTATGGGTGTGAGCCACCCCGACTGGATGGGTGCAGCCGAATGGCTTGCGGTGTCTTCGTGGCCTGTGTAATGCCAGCGATGGGAAGAGTAAGACCGGCCGAACCCCCCCGCCCCCCGCCCCCCGCCCCCGCCGGGGCTCATGGCCTCCGCGCCATGTTCTCAGCACCTGCACACGGGCACATCACATCTCCATTTCACAGGAGACTCTGGCCTGAGAGGGGCTGCACTTGCCCAAGGGCACCCAGAGGTCCGGCACAGGCCCCACCCCTGCGGGACCCCTCACCGCAGCTGCAGGAGACTGGGTGTGCTGCAGCGGATGGTGCTGCTCAGCTGGTCCAGCGTGTAGTAGAGAGGCACGTCCGGGAGCTCCTGCGACGGGGACAGAGTGGATGTGGGGTGGATGGAGGAAGGATGGCTGGGCACAGGCGGGGGGCCCCCCCACCCCCATCATGGCCCGGCCCCCACCTCAGTGATGACGCTCAAGACCCCTCGGATCCGCTCGGAGGTGTGGAAGCGGCCAGGGTTGGTGCTCACAGCCTCTAGGACACGGCCCACGAAGTCCAGGTCGTGGAGGGGCTCTGCCCACAGGGGACCGCCAAGCTACAGACACACAGCGGCCAGATGGGAGGGGTCAAGACAGCCAGAACCCCAGTGTCCCCCTTGTTTCCCCTGCCCTGTCTCACCTGGTGTCGCTGCCCGCAGTGTTCACACTCGGGGGCGACGGGGGGACCGCAGGCTGCAGAGAACTTGACCCTGCAGGGAGAGGGGTGGTTGGGGGGCAGTGACCCTGGGACACCCCCTCTTCACCTTCCTCCCCGGCTCCCCCTTGCTCACCGGCCACCAGAGGCTCCCGACGCTTTGCCGAGGCGCTGAAGGTGGAAGGTCCCACAGCCCACACACTGGAATACCAGCGCCTGCTTGCTGTCGGGGAGCAGGGGTGGCCCTAAGTTCCCAGCATGATCACCACACACCAACTCCTCCCTCAAGCTAACTTCGCCCCCATCAAGACCCCCACTTCCCCGGGGTGCGATCATCCCCCCGCACACACACACCAAAAGGCCGTGTTGCCTCCTTCCACGCATCACCCTTCCTTGCCCCAGACTAACCTGGCTGAGGCTTTGACCTTGGCCTGGCCGGTGAAGACGCGAACAAAAACGCGCACATAGAAGTCAGCGCTGACACTGAGCAGGGGCACCACAAAGCGCTGGTAGCAGTTGGCTCGGAGGTCCAAGCTGTGCAGGACGATCCTCAGGGCCTGGGGGTGGGAACCGGGCATCGGCCATCAGCCAGGCCTCCACTGTGGCCTCCCCCCTACCCCGGAGGCTCACAGCTCCCTGGGCTCCAAGCCCAGCCCCATGCGTCCTGGCTGTGTGACCCTTGCCAAGTGAATGCCTCAGTTCCCTCATCTACGAAATCAGGACAGTCTGTGTCTCTTTATGGCCCTGCTGGGGGTACCGCACAATTAAGGAGTGCACGGGCCCCCAAAACTGAATGTATTCTGATTAGCATTGACAGAGTGCCCCGTGCTGTGCTCCAAAGACCTGTGTTCCGTCTTCCCAGACTGACCTGATGACAGGGCCCTTATGGAACAAAGACGAGACATCCTCCTTTCCAGCCCACGGACGCAGCCAGCCCCTGCCTTCTCGAATCCCCATGGCAACCCATCACCATCATGCTCATTGCACAGATGCAAAAACCAAGGCCCGGAAAGATGAGAGCAATTATCCAAAGACGCCAGCAAAGCTAGGATGTGAGCCCAAAGCCAAACCCAGACCTGAAAACTGCCTTTAAAAACAATTTTGAAAAATTGTTAAAACAGACAATACCAGGGAAAATGACATAAGCACCGGCTCCTACCCTGGACAAAACCACTGCCCCCCAGACGACCGGAATTGGCAGCCCAGGCTCTTAGGACTGTGCTGGTTATAGACATGCCTGTCCTCCACACCTTGGGACGGAGCTGGTCCTGGCTGCCTGGAGGAAGCTAAGCGGGTGTGCTTAGGGGGGTGGGGGAGGCCGGGAAGCGCCCTCACCATCTCATGGCAGGCGCGGCTCTTGAGGGCCATGGCCCCGTACTTGCTGTAGCACGTCTCTCCGCTGTTGCCCGCCAGCACTGCCATGTCCGTGCATGTCACGCACAGCAACCCTGCGAGGGCCCGAGCGGTGAGGACCCTCCCAACACCGACCGCGAGCCCGGCTCTCCACCCCCGTGGCAGCACGGCCTCACCTCCTTCGCTCACGGCCTGCACAGCTGCGTCCAAGAAGGGGGCAGGGCTACCGTACGGGTCCAGGTCGATGACGTCAAACCGCTCTGATGCCTTCTGGTGCTGGTACATCAGCATCCTGGAAGCGAGAAGGCCAGGTCCTCAGCCCCCTGCCCCAGGGACCTGCTCTGTCCCCTCTGCTTGTTCTCTCATTCCGTGTGACCATTCTGGCCTGGATTTGGGGGCCAGCTGCCTAGGTTCAGATCTTGGCTTGGCCATTTGCTAACTGCATGACTTTTCCTTCTTGGACCTCGGGGTACTCATGTCTAACAATGGCAATAGGAACAGCCCGCAGAGACGTAGCACACATATGCCTAACGGTTTCAAGCAGTTTACAGCTCTATTAACTCATTTAATCAAATAATCTTCCAGACAAATCTATGGATTGGGAATGATGATTGTTCCCTCTGTACGTGAGGAAATGTAAACGCTCCCTTCCCGGTGTAGCCTGCCCTGACCGTGTTCTTTAAAATTGCAACCCACCCACCACCACCTTCCTCCAGCCCCCACCACAGCCCCCCCCCCCCGACCCCAGCACATTTCACCTCTACCTTACTATATAGTTTACTCATTTGTCTCATTATTTGTTATGGTCTTTGTTTCCTATCAAGTTTTTTTTCCTAAGATTTTATTTATTTAGCCGAGAGAGAGGGAAAGAGAGAGAGAGAGAGAGAGAGAGAGAGCACAAGCAGGGCAGAGGGAAAGGGAAAAGCAGATTCCCTGCTAAGCAGGGATCCTGAGGCAGGGCTGATCCCAAAACCCTGGGATCATGAACTGACTGAGCCACCCAGGCGCCCCTCCTATTGGCTTTTAATACAATCAGGAAAGCAGATACTTTCCATAGCAAAGACTTTTTGTTTTCTGTAAAGGGTCCGATAGTAAATATTTCAGGCTTTGTGGGCCACAAATGGTAACCGTTTTAACCCTTTACAAATGCAAAATCATTCTTAGCTGGTGGGCCCTAAAAAACCAGGCACCTGCAGGTTGTCTGCAGGGCCCCTGCATTAGAATGTGAATGCCCCAAGGTCAGGGATTTTGTCTGTTTTGTTTACTGATGCCTGGCACAGTGTGGACACTAGATATGCGCTGGTTCATTTGAATGAATAAAGTACCAGAGATTGAGAAGTTAAGTCTAAAATGGAAACCACGGGTGGTACACACTTCTGGTTATACAAGCATCATCTCTCAATCAACACAGCATTAGTATTACAACTCCCGTGATACTAATATCCTCATTTTACAGACAAGGAAACTGGGGCTTAGAGAGACTAAGGCACTCTCCCAAGGTCACAGAGAAAAACTATGACAGACTTGGGATTTGAGGCCAGGCAGCCTTGCTCTAGCATGTACCTTCCAGCCATCAGGCTCTGCTGCCCCAAACCTACCGGGCGTCTGCCTGCCTGGGATGTACCAGGTGGGCCACACTGTTGAGCTGCACGTTGCGGCACATGAGATCCACGGCTCGGGCAGAGGCATCGTTGGCAACCACAGAATGCAGCCCAGGCACCTCTTGGGCAAAGCGAATGGAACGGAGGCCCGAGGCTGCCAGACCCTCCAGCACTCGAAGGCCTTCCTGTTGGAGTAATCAGGGAGCCCCACTCACATGGATCCCTCCATCCTCTGCTGGGCCCCACGGAGCCCCCACCACCCACTTCCTATAGCTCTCCCGCCTCAGGAGCCTTCCTTCCTCCATTACTGGGGGACTCCGGGGCTGCACCTCCTATGTTCAGGCCCCACCTCGCAGATCTCCCCCACGGCAGCTGTTCGAGGTTGGTCTCCTGGGGCCAGGTTTGCACCCTCTTTCAGTTCAGCCTTTTCCTCCTCTTGCTCTGATAAGTCCACGACCACCTTTTGCACATCCTTCTCACCTGGCACCTTGACTGGAGCCACCCAGAAGCACAAGTCAGGGGGTATTAAAGCGCCCTCTGAGAGACCTCCCCCTATTTCTCAGGATACAGAAGATTCAGGGAAGAAAATCTTCCTCGAAGCCCCTGGGGAAAGCCTTGAAGTAAGAAATAAGCCCAGGGCCTGCTGTGTGGCTGGAACCTTTCAAGACATTAAGGGAAAGGGGGCGGGGCAGGGGGAGAGCTCGGAGTGACCCCCGCCCACCAGGAGACTGGACCTCGACTCACTCTGGATTCCTTTGGCCGCAAGCTGAACGCGAGCAAACTCGGTGATCACCGCACATCTGCGGGAGACGGAGGGTTAGCTCACACCCCCCTCATCCCTGCAGTTCCACTGCCCTCTGCTAAGCTGACCCCAGCCCCCTGCTCACGTCAGGTCCCGGTTGAACTCCTGCACTGGGTTGTAGAAGACTTCGTTGGAGCTGGGGAAGGCTATCTTGGCGGCCCCCTCCGTGACCGTCGTCTCCTGAGCCTCGGACGCGGGCTCTTCTTCGCGGGGCGCGGTGCCGTTCTCCATTTCGGCGGGATTCGGTAGCCCTTGCGGCTGCCCCTCCATACACCTGGCTCTATAGGGATTGCAGGCGGAGCGGAGAGTCAGCCTCAGCCACAGAACGATTCTCGCACGGGACATCCAACGTAGCCTCTGCCCGCCAAGCCTGGTTCGGGGGGCGGGGGAGGGCATAGGAAGAGCATCAGAGAGCTGTGTCCCCGGGCCAGGTGGCCTATACATCGGTTAAAGATTAAGAAGACCCTGCGGCCTCAGTAAGGTTGACACCACACCCCATCTTCGGAAAGACCGGCCCCTGAGAAGCCAGAAGCCCTCGAGCGGGCCGGACCCTGGCCTGTATCCTTCCCCGCGTCGCCCACGCCTTTCTCACCCTCGCTCGAGGCGCCGAGGACCGAATTAGTCTGGGTGCACGTTTCCCGGATTAGACCTGGGCGTCGCCATGTTGGCACAGTGGGGGGTCAGGTCACATGATAGATTTTAGCCAATCAGTGGTGCTACCTACAGTGGGTGGCCGGGATCAAAATGCACGGCGGAAAGCTCGGAAAGTAGTGTGGATAACCTTAATCACGTCGGCTCCCCCGGGAGGGGACGCGTCACTCGCCCCATTTCACGGATGAGGAAGGTGAGGCTCAGAAAGGGGGCGGTAAGCGGAGAAATTCAACACCTACAGATCGGCTTCTGTGTATTGAGTGCTGTAAGCACACTATTTCAGGCCACTCTGCAGGAACAATTAAGGCTCTGAAGTCAGATTTACTGAGTTTGAATTCCAGTCCTACCACATGGTCTTGGCAAGTTACTTAAACTCTCTGGGCTTCCCTTTCCTTATCTGCTAAATAAGAATGCTAGCTTCCAATATAGAGCAAAGATTAAACTACAGAATGGATGGAAATTGTGCAAAGCAGTCCCTCTTCAAGTAATAAGCTCTCGATAGGTTCTAACTGGTGTAGGACCGGAGGAGAGCGTAGTGGGCTGCGCTGCCTGTGTTCCAGTCGCAGCTCGCCTCACAACTTGTTCTTACCTTCTCTATGCTTAAGTTTGCTCATTTGCAAAAGGGACAGAACTTTTTAACGTTCGTTATCGGGTTGTGGTGAGTTCTAAACGAGTTAGTGCAGGTTAAATGCCTAGAACGGAATCTGGCTTGGCATAGACGTAAAATCGTTAACTTTTATTGTCGATTCTTGAGCCTGGGTTTGATTCCTGCCACCTGCCACCACTTAACTTGCTGGTGATCTTGAGCAGGTTTTTTCAGCTCTGTGTGCCTCCCTTTCTATAAAGTGTGTATAAGTGTGTTATGATTTCGACTTAAAAATGTTACTGTGAAGTTTAAACGAGATAATTCCCATAAAGAGCCTAAAACCGTGCCTGGCACAATAAATAGAATTCATTGTTGTTTTCGTTTTACAGGAAACGAATGTTCCGAAACGCAGAGAGACTTGTCCAAGGTCGAGAAAGTAGGAAGTGTCAGGGTCGGGAGTCGAACTCTCCAGCAGAGCCAAGGTAGTGGCGGGGACCCAGAGGGGCGAAGGCAGAAAACGGGAGATGAAAGCAGAAAACGGAGATGGGAGGAAGGGACGCTCTCGGCGCTCAGCTGGCCTCGCCTCGGGGGCGGGGCCTGGGGCGGTGCGGGGGCGGTGCCGCGGCCGCTCCTCCCCGGCCGGGTTGCGGCGGCGGCGCGGCTTGCGCTCGCTCGGCGCTCGGCTGGGGCGGCCTGGCCCACAATGAATGGCCGCCGCGGCTGCCGCTGCTGCTGAGGCGGAGGCCGCGGAGGCCGCGGAGGCGGAGGCCGAGGCCCCGGCGCAGGGGGGCGCGCCCCGGGCCCAGGCCCGGCCCCAGCCGCCGCTGCGGAGCCCGCCGGGAGCCCCCGGAGTGCGGCCACGGCGCAGGTGAGGCGGCCCGCCCCAGGCCCGGTTCCGGCCTCGTTTCGCCGGGGCGGCCCGAGGGCATCCGAGGGCCGGTTGAGGGCTGAGCAGGGAGGGCCGTGGCGGGGGGCGGGGGGGCTCCTCCGACAGAAAAGGAGCCGGGTCCGCAACCTGTACCGTGCCGGGACCGGCGAGTGCGGAGAGGCCCGGCCCTCACTAGCGGCCTTGAGCGTCCAGTCCCGGGCCGGGCCGTGGGGTTTGGGGGTGGTGGGATCGGGCCCAGACCTCCCTCCCACCTCGCTCTCGGCGATGGGGAGGCTCAAGGCTGGGCCGGGGCAGGTGCCGGAGGCCCGGGAAGTTGGAGGGCCGGAGGAGGAAAAGTGAGGAGGCGCCCGGGGAGGCCGGGGGGAGGGGGAGGAGGAGTCGGGCTTTGGGTCGGCCGAGTGGGGGAGGAGGGGAGAGCGGCGCGGCCGGAGGGAAAGGGCCCGGAGGGGGGGCGGGGAGGGGCCGACTCGCAGGTAGTGTCCGGGCGCCGGAGGAGGTGGGTGGGTCAGGTTACAAGCCTGGGGGCGGCTGAGGAGAAGCCCAGGAAGTGGGGCAGGGTGGGTGTGGGCGGAGTTAGTTCGGGTGGGGGCTGATAGGAGATCCCAGAGATGTTTGCAGGGGTCATATGAGGTTATGGCTTGGAGAGATGTTGGGGGGGCGGAAGGCCAGATACGGGGGCCATCAGGTAGGTTGAGGAACTACTGTAGGAGCTTTGGGAGAGGGGGAAAGCAGCGCCTTTGCGCTAGGCTAGTGGCCGCGAAACGGGGCGTCCCGAGAAACTAGTGTGATCAAAAGGCACATGCCACCTCTTCCCCCACCAGGTGTTAGCCCTGGGCCAGATCTGGGGTCTTTCCTCTTTTCCTCATCCCAGTCAGGCTCTGGGGTCTCCGACCTACCTTTTGGACGAGCTTCTGCTGGCTTTTCAAGGTGCTGGCCCACCCGGTGGGTGTTTGTGTGGGCAGGTTGAGAAAGTCTAGAACACCTAGTTTGGGCATATGTATTTGTAGAGAGACAGCCCAACGGCCCTTACCTGAGTATCTTGGGATACTGGATTCTTTCTCCCCTTTTTGTGAGCAGAGCCTTGGGGCTCAAACCTAAGGGATGGGACCTCACAGCCACGATCTTATATCGTGGCCTCCCAGGCACCAGCTTCCCAGAGGTGAAGAACGGGGAGGTGAGCCTATAAAGCGCTGTTCATTGTGTCTCAAGAGGCTCCTGATGGGGTGAAGGCCGGCCACTGAGGAGATCAAAACCAGTATTTACACCCTGGTCCAGGCCTTTGGGGCTACTGGCCCCAGGGCTCTGCCTGTGGAGTACTCTTCCTGGGTCAGGCCCTGGGATGAGCTCATTGATTGCTCACCACCACTGGGTCAGCTTAGGCCTTCTCCATGGTAGGAGAAAGCTGAGGCTCCAGGTGGCTTGTCCCAGGTCACACAACTAGACAGTGGCCGACTGGGATTGACTGGCGCTCAGCTCAAACCCACAGTCTCCCAGGCTGGCTTTTGAGGGGCATGACTGGAGGATCTCCCACTGTTGTGGATTGCCTGGTGGGAATTCTGTGCCCAGGCCTTTTCTCTTGCCCATTCCAAGGGATAGGTCCATACTTTTGTGGACAGTTTTTCTGGTGTGTCCCAGAGGGCTGGAATAGTGGAAGCTTCTTTCTCAGAGGCTTGGTCACACCTCATTTCACACACCCCCCCTTCTGGGAGCCAAGAGGTCAGGGGTCACAGAACTGTAGGCTGGCAAGGGGAGGCAGTTAGGAGGATGGGGCCTGGCTCCAGAGCTGCATCTTGCTTTGCTTGCCTGGTTTGTCTTTTTCCCTTTTCGGTCCCGGGTCAGACCACCACAGCTTTCCTTCCTTCTCTCTGGGCTAATTGTTACCATTGTGTCCTGGGAACATTGACTTGGGATCTTCAGCCCCTGAGGCAAGAGCCACACACTGCTGGGTGAAGTGGTATCTCCCTGGCCTGGGTTTAATGATGGGTTGTCATCCTCATTCCCTGCCTTCCCCCAATCTCCCTGTAGTTCCTAGAAGTGATCCCACCTGGGCTCTGCTCTCCTCCTCTCCCTGGCTGGTCTTCTGGCTCTGGGAAGGGGGGCGGGGGGCACTGGGCCGCAGCCCCACTTAAAGATGCTTTTTCCCTGCCTGGTCGGGCCGAGGCTGGCTTCTGTGGCACAGACTGGGGCTCAGGGCTGGATACTGAGGACAAGGGTGGCTACCTCTGGTCACGTGGCTGGAATAGGGCCAGAGGCTGGTGGGGGCTGGCCGGGGTGTGTGGATGGCAGAGGAGGGCCGCGGCTCCTAGCTGCGCCTGGAGCTAGAGGAGAAGGCACTCAAAAGCTGCTTTTTTGTGAGGACGTAGGGACACACAGACCTGGGGTGCCAAAGAAGGCCAGAATAGCAAGTACAACAAGTAAAGGGACCTGTGGGACAGTTTTATTTCCCTAGGGTGTCGACTGCCTGCTGGAGCCAGGGGAGCAGCCCCGAATAACAGATCCTGGTGAGGAGGGGGGATGGAGAATTTCAAATTGGGTGGTCAGGGAAGGCTTGTGGGAGAGCTGAGCCCTGAATAAGAAGAAATCAGCCTGGTGGGGGAAGCTGGGGCAGGGAGGA
This sequence comes from Callorhinus ursinus, assembly GCF_003265705.2. Classification (NCBI taxonomy): domain Eukaryota; kingdom Metazoa; phylum Chordata; class Mammalia; order Carnivora; family Otariidae; genus Callorhinus; species Callorhinus ursinus. Next base: position 2,411,090 of record NW_027397144.1, read on the forward strand.
GCGAATGTTCTGGGCAGAGGGGACAGCACATTGAAAGCCTTTATTGAGCATGTGCCAGCCTCCTGCTAAGTACTCTAAATATCTTGTCCTCATGAGGGAAGGAGTGAGGGGTGACCCTAGAAGATGAAGACTCTTAGTGCCATTTGCAGGAAAGTGCCCAGTCTCAGGGTCTCCTGGATCTCCCCAGTGCCCCCAGCTGAAAGTCCAGATGCCTTGGCCTGCATCCAGGCCTTTCAAAGTCTGGGGCCCAGGCCAGGCAGTGGGGAGCCCCAGTGAGCCAGGCTGCGAGGACGGCTGAGTTTCTGTCGGTCTTGGAGGATCCGTTGGGGGTTGGTCCAGCCAGTTCTGACTCAGAGTTCATCAGGGTCAGTGCCAGAGCCAGTGATGGAGAAGGGAGCCTGTGTTTGAGGCGACGATGAACCTCCTTCCTGGTCTTGAAGACAATTGGCAGTGCTTGAAGAGCCTGTGCTTCCTCTCTTGGGTCCTTCCGGCTCCTCATCACCCTTTTCCCCCCTTCCCCAGGCCCTTGGTGCTTATTGTGCCTAGCAGGAGCGCGCAGGCCCGTCTCCCTGCCTCTGCTCCTGGGTCCCCTCGGCTGAGAATGCCATCCCTCCGTCTCCCCCTGGAGAGCCCTTGGAGCTGCAGAGGTTGTGAAGTGGGACCCGTCTGGTGGCGGTTACAGGTTGGGCCCAGTGTCTGGTTGTGGTCATCATCCCATCTCCTGTGCCGCCTCCTTCGGTCAAGGTCTCAGCATTCTTAGAGATCCGAGAGCCCTCTGTGAGGACAGCGACTCTGTTTTCTGAATTAATCAGGGATTGGGCCAAGGTGAGCAAACATGGTATAGTGGACAGTCTGCTTCCACCATTAGCACCACCCTGCTTGGCCCTGAGATCCTGGGCCTAGATTGTGACCTTGGCATCTCTCATTTCATCCTCTGATAAGTGGGGACCAGCAGGCATACCTGTGCAGCAGTGGTTCTCAATCAGGGATGATTCTGCCTCCTCTCAAGGGATGCTTGGGGAGTGTCTGGAGACATTTTTAGTTGTCACAGCTGGGGCTGGTCCTGGCCTCTAGTGGGTGTAGAGGCCAGGGATGCTGCTCAACATCATAAAAAATGCACAGGGCAGTTCTCCTCTCCAAAGAATGATCTGGTCCCAGTGGCTGCAGGGCCAAGGGCGGGGATCCTCGCTGTGTTGTTACTATGCGGAACGCAACAGTTGGCATCTGGGGTGTGTGATGATACTGGGAAGGCGATGGGGAGTCCCCAGGAAGTACTGCCCAATTGATCACGAAATGGCATGAGGTTCTGGGAGCTGGCGAGTGGTGTAGGATGTCTCTGCTGCTGTCTGGGACTTTGCAGCCCTGCAAGGGGCTTAGGGGGATGAACAGAAGGGGACATAACTAATAATCACAGCTGGTGTTACTGGGTACCAGTCGCAGGGTAAGCACCAATCTACCGTGTGGCTTGCTGGTTTAACCCTTTAGACAGCCTTGTGTGGCAGCTGCCACCATCCGGCCCATTTTTATAGCTGCGAAGACTGATGTCAGGGGGCAAGTGCTGCTCTGGGTGCATGTTTTCTGGCAAAATAGAGGAAGGGAAGCACAATTCTAAGCAGGAAGCTTTGAGCTTTGGGCAAGATAACAGGATTTGGATTCTCAGGCCCTGCCGAGGCCCCGCATGGTCTCCCGGCACCTGTCAACAAGCCCCATCCCAGTAGCCGTGTGCCCTGCAGCCCTAACAGCCTACTTCGTCAGCTGCGCCGGTGTCCCCTCAGGGCCTTCACCCTTGGCGTGGCTACTGCCACCAGGTCCTTCAAGTCTGAAGGCCCCAGGGATTAGGGTGTTAACTCAGAAAGGTGGGCCGGTGGGGGGTGGGAGAGCTGCTGCAGGCCCAGGCCAGGCTCCCCAGGGCTGCACGGAGGGCGTGGGAGGAGAGAGGGAGAAGCATTGGGCTAGACTGCTCGTCCTTGGAGGTGGCAGGGAGGGGAGGAAGGGTGGGAAGTGGCTAGGCGAGGCTGGGCAGGGAAGGCCTCCCCCAGGGGAGCAGAAGGAGCAGTGCCCCGTCTGGCCCTCAGAGGGCACCCAGGACCCCATTTCTGGAGAGGACACATCCAGTGAGGATGAAGAGCCCCAGCTGTGGCCTTGACCTGTCTTGGCTTCCCTTCTTGGCTCTGGCCTCTCTCAGCCCCAGTTTTCCCGCCCACAAAATGGGTCTGGCCACAGTGGCTGCGTGCCTTGGGGAGCGATGGGACCGTGTAGAGCATGAGCTTGGCAGGGGCCAGCCATGGTTAGGAAGCCTCAGCTGCTGTTACCTCTGGATTCTGGGACAGGAGCCAGACACGGCTTCGGTGCGTTCCTGGGCCTTGCTCTCCTCACCCGGAGAATGGCGGGAAGAGTCATTTCTGCCTCAGAAACTAGCAAGAAGTATAATCGAGCCCTTGCCAGGCGCCGTGCACCATAGGGACGATGTGAATGCTAATTCCCAGCTATCACCCTGTCACAAATCCTGTCACAAACCCTGTCACCCACGGTGGATTTAATGGCAGCTTTTTAGGGAAAAAGAAAATGAATTAAATGTGCATGTACTTTAAAAATGCCCACAGTAGGGGGGCGCCTGGCTGAAAAGCATGCGACTCTTAATCTTGGGACTCAACCTTGGGGTCATGAGTTCGAGCTCCAACGTTGGGTAGAGAGATTACAAAAATAAATAAATAAGTTTAAAAAAAAAAGATGCGGACGGTAGGGATCTGTACAGTCAGATAACACTTTGCTCTTCGCTAGCAAATGTTGGCCTGAACTATCTTCCAGTTCAGCTCCTACAGAGGGTCCGAATGGCTCCGGGCCAGGAAGGCTCCTCGAGCAGCCTGGGGAGGGGGTGTGTCCTTCCCCCCCCCCCCCCCCCTTTACTCTGACCACACACTGAGCTGCATGAAGGATTGTGGGGCTTTCCAAGGGCTTTTGGTTCTTCTACTTGGAGTTGGTGGTTTCCCTTAATTGGCTTACGTGTCCCTGGGCAGCTTGCAGCTTCCCTGGAAGGTCAGCGGGAAGGACAGCCCGTGGTGGTGTCACACGTCTGTACCCCCTAGCTTCTCCTGCCTGGGGAATTTGGGGCTCCCTCTCGACACCACTGGCAGTTTCCACTCCCACCCCGGCATGATCGGCTGGTAGTGTGAGCAGTTGGCGGGAATCCAAACCTCTGTTAAACCGAGCCCAGAGCGGGACCCTGACTGCAGGCCGCCCACCTGGTGCGGCTGCCAGAGGAGGGCACCCCTGTCTGCACAGCCCCCTCCGCACTGGCCCTGGGGACTGCCCCTGTGGTGTGGATGGCACTCCGGGCCCAGCTCAGAGACCTCTTCGGAGTCACACTGTTGGAGTCACGCTAACGTGGAACAAAACGGAGTGAGGTTGGAAGTAATGGCAATAATTCTTCATTCCACAAACAACTATCGAGCACCCATAGTGTGCCGATCTGATCTAGGGACAGAGGACACCGCGATATGAACCAGAGAGGCAGGCACCGTGCTCTGGTGGAGGTGACACAAAGCCCGAGATGCATCTAGTTAGCTAGACGGCAGGAAGCGCCAGGGAGGAGAAATCAAGCCGGAGAAGCATAGAGTCAGGGTTGGGAGAAGTTCTGTCTTGGGAAGTTCAAGCCAGGTTACGACTGGGAGGATATGAGGAGCTGTGGCCATCTCTGAGACCACATGCTGGGAAGTCCGAGAGCTGGGGGTGAAAACTGGTTTTGAAAGAGTTTGGGGTCGAATCTGAGGGTCTTGGCCTGAGCGGGGAGGGCTGGAGCTGGCGACAGCTACGGCCAGCGGGCTGGGGTGGAGTTGGGTTGTCGGCACGTTGAGTTGGTATCTGGGACATCCGCAGGCCCGGCACCCACAGGAAGTCCAGGCCAGGGGCTCCATGGGGGAGTTGGAGGTGAGTGGATGGTACTTCCAACCTGTCTTGAGTCAGCCTGCCGTGATAAAATGCCATAGACTGGGTGCCTTAAGCAACAGACAGTTCTCACGGTTCTGGGGGCTGGAGGTCTGCGATCAGGTGTGCCCACCAGGCCTTGGTGCGCGTACTTAGAGAGAAACCTCTAAGGACACCAGTCCTAGCAGATCAGGGCCCCACTTTTATGTCCTTGTTTAATCTTAATTACCTCCTAAAGACTGTATCTCCAAATACAGACACGTTGGGGGTTAGGATTTCAACATACGCATTGGGGTGAGGGGCACAGTTTGGTCCAGAGCAGAGCCCTGAGTCTGGGTTCAATCCCCAGGAGGAGAGAGGTTGACCCAAGGATGGAGCGCAGCATCAGCCTTTATTTACCTTTAGTTTCTGGAAAGACCTTGCCTGCTTCTCCCTCAGGGCTCTGCACGACTTCCCTGGACCTTGAGGGCTACGCTTCCATCCCACCACTGCCTCATTAGATCACCCTCCCCTCCCCCCCCCATAGCGCTCTAATGTCACCTCTTCTGGGCAAGATCAGAGGCCCAGGTATGCAGGACGTTGATCTGTGTGACGCTGGATGTATGGCCACGTTCCCCATTGGACCATGAGCCCTTGGAAGCAGGCCTTGTCTCAGTCCTGGCCTGCCCCAGGCTCCCAAACACTTCATGCCCCAGGCAGGCGCTTGGCAAATATTTATTGAGTGACTTGGGAGGTCATGGAAACCGTGTGCTGGGTCCTTGCATCTCACTGGGAGACCTGCTCACATTTGTGGCCAGGACACTAGCGATACTAGGAGGGGTCCCCTTGGCCCTCTTTAGGGCTGGGGGCTGCCCCTTCCCTTGGGGGCTTCTGAAGACCCCAGAAGATGGACAGGCTATTATGCCAAGTTCTGAGGAGAGAGGATTCAAATGGTTTTGTGTCCTCACGGAGTCTGTAGTCAAATGGGATTTAGTGTTCTCAGAGGTAAGCATAAGGGTGCTGTGGATGTGTGGTGGAGAGAGTGTGCAGAAGGGGGGATCTCTAGTCTGGAGAACTCTCAGAGTCAGGGGGTGATGGAGCATGGGAGAGGAGGATGTAGGCAGTGGGAGGAAAAGGGGACTACAGGCAGGGTGCACAGCTCGGGCAAAGGCCTGGCTGGGGTGGGAGAGCCATGCAGTGTGCTTGGTGGGGACAGAATTGTTGGATGGTGTAGAGACCCCCGGCTCTTGGCTCCATCACATCTCTTCCTAGGTAGCAGGTGACCGAGGCCAGGTACCAGGTACTTAGACCTGTTTTTTTCTGGGAGCCCATCATGGCTCCGTGGTCCACCCCCACCCCGCCCGCATGGCTGGTGTGGAGAAGGGGCTTCAAGCAGAGCCAGGGTAGCTGTTCCTTCTGAGTCCAGAGGACTGAATTGGGGTAGTTGCCCAGGGATGAGAGGAGGGAGGGGAGCCTGGCCTGGGGGTGGCCTGTTACTGCTTCTAAAACCAGCCAAGGCCTTGCTTTTCCCCTGTCCTTGCAGGGGCAACAAGGCCATGAAGGGTTGCTGCAACTCAAGACCTGCGCTGGGCCGGGAGGGAAGGTCCCTGGGCACTGATCGCTTGAGCTATTTGTACCAATTGTCTCCCTCCCCCTCCCAAATGGTTAGTCAAAGGCTTCAAAGCCCTAGGTGCTGGGCCCTGAGGCTGGGGTTCACAAGGCTTGGGGAACCCCGGCACAGCCCCCACCAGCTGCTGCGTCCCAAACTGGAGTCGTTTAGTCTTGCCTTGGTGTTCCCTCTTGGCAGCCGCTCACTCGCGAGTCTGACTGTCTGTCCCTGTCCCTGCCGCCTGCCCCCACCACTGGCCCAGCCCTGTGTCTCACCTGTTTGCGTTCTCCATGCTGCTGCTGGGCGTTCTCCTGTGGTCTGGGCCTGCGCCTCCCTTGCTCCAGGCTTCCCCCTGCTCCCAGAAACATTTGTCCTCACCAGGCCAGGCACCCCCTGTCCCACACCCTTCCCAGCAGCCCCGTTGCCCCTGCACTCCCCTCGAGCCAGCACTGGCCTCCTGGGGGTCTCCAGACTGCACCTCACTCCTTCCTGCCCCGTACAGTTGCTCTCTGTCCCCGTGTCTGCCTTACTCCCGGAGTCAGCCCCTCAGTGACACCGAGTTGTATCACTCCCTGTGTCTCCCCACCAGACGACTGCGTGTGGAGACAGCCAGTCTTCTTTAGAGCTGTGTCCCCTAAGCCTTGCGGTTTATCAGGGTGGGTTGGATGAATGAGTCCCCATTTTACAGATGAACAAACCAAGGCACAGAGGTGAGGGGCTGGCATCTGAAACCAGGTCTGGGGTTGGGAGGTGCTCTGACTCCACCACAGGCCTCTCCTGTGTTGGTCCTCCGCCTTACAGTGTGAGCCTTCCAAGCTGGGGGTCCAGAGCTCTCTTTCAGGGACTGGGAGCTAGCTTCTCCCTTGACCCCCTTGACTCTGGTCACTTGGGCCCCAGTACCTGGAGCGGCTTCATTTTGGCAGCCTTGGGAGTTGGGTTGGGGCTGTGAGGCCCCTGGAGCAGGCTCTGGGTTCTGTCCTTTGCCTGCACTCAGTGCCTCAGTTTCTCCTGTCTCCAAACAGAGGGTCAGCTTCTAGCCCATCTGGCACTGAGTTTGAGGCCCTGGAAGGAGTGTGTTCCTTCCAATGAGAGGGTCCTTGTCTCCGCCTCGCCCCCTGATGACCCTAAATTGTTTTTCCTGGCAGTGACCGTGATTTTGATGATGACAAGGAGGCAGAGGGCATAGCCAAGGGAAATCACACGTTTCAGTGCCCGCACAGACCCTGGTTTGAATCTTGTCCCTACTACTTACTCACCAATGACCTTGGGACAGTTCTTAGCTTCCCCATGGCCTCGGTTTTCCCATCTGAGAACTGGGAGTATGAAATCGGCCCCATAGGTTTGCTAAGAGGGTTCAAAGAACTTCCTGCAGGTCACCTGTCAGCTCTTTGGAAGCATGGGTGCTGGGAGGGGCGGGGCCTGCTGGTGTCTCAGGGTTCCACCACATGTAGCAACTTAGTGAGGACAGACTGAATTTGCGCAATTGGGTTGGTCTTATCAACGTTTCTTTCCAAATGGAGAAGTAGAGATTTGGAGTTCCTGCTCTCAGGAGCGAGTTGGTTCTGGAGCCAGCACTTACCTGTCCATGAGTGCATGGCTGCTTCTCTTTGTCTGTACAGCCTTCTGTGAGCCCGGTGGTACCAGATAGGGCACCTGTGTCCCAGCGCTCAGCCCGTGGAGGCAGCTCAGAATGGACTCGCTAGTCAATGAAAGATGTGAAAGGTGCATGAAAGTAATCTGGGAGTGAGGGGAAACAGCTGGGGGCTCTAGTTGGTACCTGCCCCAGGGCCTTTGCACACTTGCTTTCCTCCTTTCTCCTTACCAGCCCGATTCTTCTAATACCCATAATGCCCATTCAGGACCACCGCCTTCTATATTTTAATAGAACTGCAGGGGACTCACTTTTACTATGGGTACAGTCGTAAAGCCACATTGTCCTTCGGAGCCCTTTTATGAGTGCTCTCGGAGTATTGGACATGCCCAGTTCTGGACTGGAATGTGCTGGAATGTGCAGTGATGGAATAGGCTGTGCTGCAGAAATTCACATTTGAGAGGTGCCTATGCTCCCTGCGCAGGGTCACAGACAGTTCCTTTTATTTTTTTTTAAAGATTATTCTTACGTATTTTAGAGGGGGGCGGGCAGAGGAAAAGGGAGAGAGAATCCCAAGCGGACTTCGTGCTGAGCATGGAACATAGTATCTATTTTTGTAAATAAGCAGTATGATCACCAGGATCAAAAAGAGTGTTTATGGCAAGTATGGATTCTTTCTTCCTTCCTCGGCTTTATTGAGATGCACATACTATGGAATCCATTTAAAGTGTACAGTTGAACAGTTTTTAGTACAGCTGAACCTTGAATGACGAATGGGTTAGGGGCACTAACAGCCCCACCAATGCGCATACGAAGTCAAAAGTCCACATACAACTTTTGACTCCCCCAAAACTTAACAGCCTACAGGTGACCAGAAGCCTTACTGATAACATAAACAGTCAATTAACACGTATTTTGTATGTTGTATGTGTTATATACAATAAAGTAAGCTAGAGAAAAAAGTTACTAAGAAAAATCCTAAGATTTGCTGGCCGGCTCAGTCAGTAGATGGGACTCTTGATCTTGGGGTCGTGAGTCTGAAACCCACCTTGGGTGTAGAGATTACTAAAAAAAAAAAAAATCATAAGGAAGAGAGAATACATTTACAGTCCTGAACTATTGAAAAATTCTGCATATAAGTGGACGCACACAGTTCAAATCTCTGATGTTCGAAGATAAACTAGGTATATTCAGAGTTGGGTGCGTATGACTACAATTTTAGACCATTTTACGTTATGTCAAGAAGAAACCTCCGCATCCTTCTGCTTGCCACCCCACACCCCACCTAGCCCCTGGCAACCACTAGTCTGCTTGTTTTGGCTCCGGATTTGCCCATTTTAGACATGTTACATAAACGGGATCATACAATACACAGTTCTTTTGTCTGCCTTCTTGCATTTAGCATATTGTTTTCAAGGTTCACCTGTAGAATAGTATGTATCAGTGCTTCATTCCTTTATATGGCTGAGTAATATTCCATTATCTGGCTGGAGCATGTTTTATTTAGCCGTTCATCAGTCGACGGATGTTTGGGTTGTTCCCGTCTTCCTGGCGATCACGAATGGTGCCCTATACGTTCACATACAGGTGTTTCTGTGGATATAGGTGTTCGTTTCTCTTGGGTATAATTCTGAGGAATGGAATTACTGGGTCATGTGGTAGTTCCATGTTTAATCATTTGAGGAACTGCCAGACTGTTTTCCATAGCAACCGCACCATTTTACACTCCCACCCGCAGTGTGGGAGGATTCCGATCTCCTCCTTGCCAACACTTGTTGTCTGTCTTTTTTATTCTCGCCAGCCTAGCTGGTATGAAATGGTGTTTCGTTGTGGTGTGCATTTGCATTTCCCCGCCGACTAGTGATGTTCCCGTGCAGCCTCAGGGTTTCTTGAGTGGTCATTCATTCATTCAACCAGCAGTGATCGGGGGTCATGGGCTCAGTGCTGCGGACGCAGTGTGAAGACTCTGATGCCCCTGCCCCTTTGGCGTTTCAGTGCCCAGTGCCCTTCAGAGTTACCCCGTGTGTGTCGCGCTCGTGATGGTTAACGCTCACGGAGTTCACATTGTGTTAACTCATTTCGTGTTCAGACACACGTGTAAGTATGCTTTTGCCCACCCCTTGTCTGCAGGGGGCGGCCGGCGGCCACCCGGGCCTGGAGCTGACATTACTGATTTGACAGTCTGTCTTAGAGGCCAGTCCGTGCCGGGACCGAGGGTGTGGGTGGCACCAGGTGATTCTCACCCTGTGGATGTCTGCCCCCACGTGTCTCCCCGCAGAAGGTGAGGGTCGTGAGAGGGGCGCGCCGAGTCTGCTGCCTGACCCCGTGTCTCCATCTGTCTCGCCCTGTCTTCCCCCCTCCCCTGTGCAGCTGCCGCCATGGCCCAGACCCTGCAGATGGAGATCCCGAACTTCGGAAACAGCATCCTGGAGTGTCTGAATGAGCAGCGGCTGCAGGGCCTGTACTGTGACGTGTCCGTGGTCGTCAAGGGCCACGCCTTTAAAGCCCACCGGGCCGTGCTGGCGGCCAGCAGCTCCTACTTCCGGGACCTGTTCAACAGCAGCCGGAGCGCGGTGGTGGAGCTGCCGGCCGCCGTGCAGCCCCAGTCCTTCCAGCGGATCCTTAGCTTCTGCTACACAGGCCGGCTGAGCATGAACGTGGGCGACCAGTTCCTGCTCATGTACACGGCCGGCTTCCTGCAGATCCAGGAGATCATGGAGAAGGGCACCGAGTTCTTCCTCAAGGTGAGCTCCCCCAGCTGCGACTCACAGGGCCTGCACGCTGAGGAGGCCCCGTCGTCCGAGCCCCAGAGCCCTGTGGCGCAGACGTCAAGCTGGCCGGCCTGTGGCACCCCGCTGCCCCTCGTGTCCCGGGTCAAGACAGAGCAGCAGGAGTCGGACTCCGTGCAGTGCACGCCGGTGGCCAAGCGGCTGTGGGACAGCGGCAGCAGCGGTGGTGGCAATGGCAGCCGCAAGATGGCCAAGTTCTCCACACCGGACCTGGCTGCCAACCGGCCGCCCCAGCAGGCCCCGGTGGTGGCGGCGGCGGCACAGCCGGCCGGGGGGGCTGTGGTGGCGGCGGCGGCGGGGGCCGGCACTGGGCAGCCGGCCGGGGGGGCGGCGGCGGCGGCGGCGGCGGCGGCAGGGGGCGTGGTGAGCGGGCCCAGCACGTCGGAGCGGACCAGCCCGGGCACCTCGAGCGCCTATACCAGCGACAGCCCTGGCTCCTACCACAACGAGGAGGATGAGGAGGAGGACGCAGGCGAGGAGGGCACGGACGAGCAGTACCGGCAGATCTGCAACATGTACACCATGTACAGCATGATGAATGTCGGCCAGACAGGTGAGGTGCCCGCCCTGCCCAAAACTCCCCAGCCCGGCCCCTGCTTCCCGCCCCCCCTTCCCCTGGCCGGCCCCCCCCCCCCCCCCCCCCCGGCCCCCCCCCCCCACAATTCCCCCCCCCCCCCCCCCCCCCGAAGCCGAGAAGGTGGAGGCCCTCCCTGAGCAGGTGGCCCCCGAGTCCCGGAATCGCATCCGGGTACGGCAAGACCTGGCGTCTCTCCCAGCTGAGCTCATCAACCAGATTGGCAACCGCTGCCACCCCAAGCTCTACGATGAGGGTGACCCCTCTGAGAAGCTGGAGCTGGTGACAGGTGGGCCAGCATCACTTCCTCCCCAGATTCCCCTCTTCCTTCCATGTTGGGCCTCTGTGCCCTCCGAGCCAGTGGCTTGTGGGGTGGTGGTTAGGAGCCAGAGACTTGGGGTCCAACCCCACCCCTTCTGCCACCCACTGGCTGTGTCCTAGGGCAGCTCACCCCCCCCCCTTGGCACTGATACATGCCAGAGACTGGCCTCCAGGTTTCCCCCCGAGACGCTGGTATGAGCGTTGGCTGGCATCGTCGGCCACATGGGGAGATGAGTGGCTTCGTAGGGTGATTGGAGGGTTGACTAATAACAGCGGTTAAGAATCTTGGCTCTTGGTGTCAGGGTGCCTTGGTGTGAGCTTCCACTGCCTATTCTTTTTGATGCCCAGGTGGTTGTGTGGGCAAAAGCCACACATGTGCAAGCAGGGCCCGGCATATTGTAGGTGCCCCGTGGACAGTGGCACCACTAGCTGTCCTTTCCTGATCGCTGATGAGGCCATGCTGGGGCGAGTTGTCAGGGAGCGTCTTGGCCGGGCCCAGGCCAGGGCCTGGCCAAGTGGGAAACGTGGCAGTCTGGGGCCCCCGGCCACCCTCCTGCTCCCCACTGCAGGCACCAATGTGTACATCACGAGGGCGCAGCTCATGAACTGCCACGTCAGCGCAGGCACGCGGCACAAGGTCCTGCTGCGGCGCCTCCTGGCCTCCTTCTTCGACCGGTGAGGCCCTCACAAGAGCCCGGATGGAGGGGAGGGGGGCTGCCCCCGGCCCCCCACCACAGGGGGCCTGACTCCCCTCCCTCGTGCCCCCCACCTAAGGAACACGCTGGCTAACAGCTGTGGCACCGGCATCCGCTCTTCCTCCAACAACCCCAGCCGCAAACCGCTGGACAGTCGCGTCCTGCACGCTGTCAAGTGTGAGTGTCTGGCCTTCTGGAGTCAGGCTGGGGTGGGGTCTGGGCCAGGCAGATGGTCCTCTTCGCTGATAGGTGGGTGGGGGTTAGTGTTAAGAAGGTTTCTGAGGCTCAGCCTGGGCTTGTCAGGAAGAGGGCTGGGATGGGTTAGAGATTTCTTCATTGTGGTGGTGGGGGCTGGTCCTTGGGGAGTCATGGGAGCGCTGAAGCAGCCAGGCCCCAGCCATTCATCAGGAGGGAGGTCTAGGTTTTCACGTGGCATCTCCCCATTCCTAAATTCTGGCAAATGACCCAGGTTTTTCAAGAGCACTGGGCCACCCTCTCAAGCCCCACACGTGGCCGAGCTCAGTCAGGCATGGGGCCAACTGATGTGGTTTAGCGTCCTGGCTTGCGAGTCCTCCATTCCATCACCTCTGAGGGGGGTTCGGGGGCCGCGCGTGCGCGTTTGGGGGTCAAGGAGCAGTGTGGCCGAGTAGCTGTCGTCAAGGTGGAGAGGCCAGGGCCACGCTGTGCCTGAGCCATCGACTCTGCCCTCACAGACTACTGCCAGAACTTCGCTCCCAACTTCAAGGAGAGCGAGATGAACGCCATCGCAGCTGACATGTGCACCAATGCCCGCCGCGTTGTGCGGAAGAGCTGGATCCCCAAGCTCAAGGTGCTCATGGCCGAGGGCGACGCCTACACCACCTTCATCAGCGACACGGGCAAGATAGAGCCGGACATGATGGGCGTGGAGCATGGCTTCGAGACGGCCAGCCACGACGGCGAGGCCGGCCCCTCGGCCGAGGCCCTCCAGTAACTACCGCCGGCCCCTCCCCGCGGGGCCGTCACAGTCCCCCCCCCCCCGCCCCTCCCCCGTCACACCCGCCCACCCTCTTGGTCACGAGCTACTGTCTGTCCCTCCCCAGGACCCGCGGGGGGCGCTGCATGCTCCCAGCCCCTCTGCCTCCCCATCCCACTCTCCGGCCCCCATGTGAGCGGCTAGGAGAGGGCAGCAGCTGGTGCGGGCTCTGCGCTGCCTTTCTAGTGCGCTCGGGCACCGTCGGGGGGGCTTCCGCTCCCCCTCCCCTAGCCCCCAGCTGTGGTCTCCCCACTCACCAGGCCAGGCGTGGGGAGGGGCCGGCCTGGGGGGCTCAGGAAGGCCCCCTCCCCAGGCCCTGGGCCCCTTGCTGCACCCCCTTGGGACTTGCAGGGGCCCCAGGGTTCTCAGGACCCCTCCTGCCACCACCTCCCAGTGCTTCCATGTTTCCAAAAGCGCCTTCCTATCTCCCTCGTCTGTCCCTGCGCCTGGGGGCTGGGGTAGGCGAGGCCGAGGGAACTGCCCATTTCACAGCTGAGGGAGCCGAGGCTCAGAGGAACTCCACCATTGACCTAAGGTGGTGGGCGGTGGCGGGCCCGGGGCCCTTCTCTCTCCCCCACCCCGTGCCCACCTCTGTTGCCCCCGTCTGTCTCCTGGGGCCTGAGAGGGGCAGGTCCCGAGTTGGGGGCTCTTGGGGGCAGACTGAGAGTCTCGGTGAATAGAATGAGAGGTTTCCTGGGCTCACAGAAGTGTGTGCGTGTGAGTGCGCGCGTGTGTGTGTAGAGGTTGTGCTTTTAAACAAATGAAGATATGAGAGGCAGTAGGGCCAGGGCTGGAAGTCAGGGGAGCAGGCTGGGGGGCTGCTGCCCTCCCCCCCACCCCCCGCCCTGCCCCCTGTACATACTTTTTAAAGCATTTTTTTAGCTAATGAAATATTGAAGTATAAGATTCCTTTTATTTTTCAAACCAACGGGACTGTGTCTGATGTCCCCTTCGGTCCCCGGGGACGTGGCAGGCAGGACGGGGTGGGGGCTGGGGGCGGGCTGAATGCGTGCGTGTGTGTGGAGTGTGGGTGCGCATTTCTGAGGTGGGGATTGGCCGGGCCTCTGCTCGGGCTCCTGTGGGTCTGACCGGGTCCCCCCCCCCCCTTGCTCCGCTGCTCCCCAGCGGGACTCCATTTGAAGGGTGGCCCTGGCCTTGGCCCATTGGCTGAGCCCAGCTTCTGGGGACGAGGCAGGGCCTGCTTCCATTGTTAGCAGTTTGCGGAATTTTCTCTAACCATTCCTCTCTTTAGATCCTCGCCAGCGCGAGGGGTTTTGTTTTTTTGAGTTTTACATGTGAACTTTGGAGGGTTCTTTTTTTTTTTTTTTTTTTTAATCCCTGTCCCCTCCACACTGGGTGTCCGTTCTTCACAATTTTTACCTTTTTCTCTCTAGCCCCGTCCCCACGGCCTCTCGTCTCCTCCCCGATCTGACCCACCCATTGCTCCCGTTGCTCCCAGAGGCCTCTCCAGAGGCAGGGGGATTGCCGGATGTGGTGGGGGGGGGGGTTGGCTAGCCCTGACGGGACCTTTGGAATCTGACTTGGAGACCTCCCCCACCGCCCGGCAGCCCCCACCAGTCTGTGACATCTCATTGTGGGGGTGTGGGGGGGGTGTCTGGTCTGGCCAGAGTCCTGGCACTCTGCTTTCCTGGCCTGGCCCCTGCACCTTAGTCCTCAGCTGGCCCAGTGTACGGGAGGAGCCGACGCCCCAGCTAAAGCACAAGCACCTTAGTCGCACCTCCCCCACGCCCTTGTCCTGGCCTTGACATCCTACCCCAGCATCGATCCCAAAGCACAATATCCTGGTCACTTGGCAAGCTGCCGGGCCGGCCAAGGCCGAGGGGCCGGCCAGGGCTCCAGCCAGAGCCCACAAGGAAGGAGTCCCTAGGCGCTCCCCTCCTTCCAGGCCTTAGCAGGGGTCAGCTCTCTGGGACTGGGGTCTTCTCCCTCCCCACCCCTTTGTCCTGGACAGGCCCCTGCCCAGCCCCTCCCTGCCTTGTCCTCGGGTGGGGCTTGCCCCTGTCCCTCCTCCAAGCCCCTGCAGCACTGGGTTGGGTGGCAGAGCCCTCTAATTTCAGGGACCCCAGGAGGTGCCCCTGGCTCCCGGGACTGTGTGTTTGGTGGGGGGAGGGGAGGGGAGGGGCCGGGCAGGGGTGCAGGGGAGGAAACTCCTCACCAGGAGAGCCAAAGACAGGGTTGTGCCTTACCCCAGGAGCCACCCCTGCGCCCCTCCCACCCCACCCTCCCCACCTCTTGGGAGGCCTGCTGCTTTTCCTTCTCTCCCTCCCCTCCCCTGCCCTGCTCTGAGCTGCATGGTCCCCCCACCCCGGGCAGCCCAGGGAGGAGCACGAATGGAGAATCACCAACCAACGCAAAAAAAAAAAAAAAAAAAAAAAAAGACTGTGGGCCCCCCCCTCCGCCTCCCCTGGCCGCCCACTCACCCGCCTCTTTCACGCAGGACAGACCGCCCGCCCTGTCCGTGTGAAGTGCCAACGCCCTCCCCGCCCTGGGCCGACCCCCCACTCCCCGGGCCCGTAAGTGAGATTGCACATTAACTACTGTAAGGAGAGGAGCCGCACTGGGAAATGTGAACCATGAGAATATCAGTGACACTGATGAGGAGAATAAACTAAACGCCTTTGTAACAGCCCTGCCGCATTCTGCTCTCTGGGGGCGCGGGGCCCAGGAAGGGACAGTCACTGCACATGAAGGCTCAGTGCGCTCAGGAACAGCCATTCCAGATGTCACATCCCAGAACATCCGTGTGAGAGGAGAGGGGCAGTGTCCCCCTTTCAGACGGGGAAACAGGTTCAAACCCAAGCTGCCAGTAGCTTCCCCCTAGAATGGGGCACCTGGCTGGCTGGCTCAGTCGGTAGAGCATTCTGCTCTTGATCTTGGGGTCGTGAGTTCAAGTCCCACATTGGGTGTGGAGCCTACTTTAAAAACGTAGCTTCTTGCAGCACCCTTCTGGCTACCCTGGTGTGTACAGACACAGCGCCCCGGGGCTGTTCTGCACATGCGTGGGTCCTAGGTCGTGTGTCAGGGTCCCACAGGATCACCCCCAAGAAGGGCCTCCATTGAATTGGCTGTATGACGGACGGACTGGCTCACTCCCCTTCTGTGGCTGTTTGACACCCCCAGTCCCAGATACACATCCTGAACACACCCACACCCTTCACTGCATCTGAGCCAGTGCACCCACGCACTCCTGCATCAGAAGAAGGAACACAAGAGTTGAGATGGCAAGTTAAATTCAGCCGGTGTCCTTTAAAATACCTTGGAGAGCTGTAGGTCCTGAGGATAGGGAAGGACAAAATGTTCTCGAGTCAGACGGAAAAGACACAGATGGGCCCTAGGGTCCCCCTGATTCAGAAATGTTTCTAGTAATGGGGGAAGGTTGTTCACGGATGTTAGGGATCCCATTAAGTCAGAAAATATTTGCCTTGAAGTGGGAAAGGAGGCTTCATCCCCTGCCCAGGTCAGGCCCGTCCACTCCCTGATTAGGGGGAACATCCAGAATCATGGGGAGATGATCAAGTGGGATTTCAGTTCCCAGGGAGGCCCAGGTGTACTTCAAGAAAACCAGCCCCAGCCTCAGTTGCCAGAAAGTAGGGTTTTGAGAGCCAGCAGCATCAACAGAAAAACCAGTCACCTTGGGTAACAGGAAGTCTCATCTGTCTTACCAAGTAGGCAACCCCAGGTAAGTGCAAACACCGTCTGACTCCAGAAGTCTCGTCTTCTAACCCCAAGAAGACTTGGAACTAAGTATAAAAAGATCAGGCGAACCCAAACCGTAGCATCAGCGGGTTTGCATCAAAAAGGGAACCTGTACCTACTTGGTTCTTTCTAAGGTCTGACAGATAAGCCTAACATGATGACATCCTTGTAAACAGGCAGCACTTTGCAACAGGTAAACGGGCGGCTGAGATGCGTGGTTCCGCGGAGTGCGTACTGCGCAGGATGCCAACCTTCGAGATGGTGGGCTAAGGTTCATGGCACTTACAAGTCTTCCCGGCTCACAGGAATCATTTTGCACTCAGGCAAGCTCTGGCAAGGCCGCTGCCTCAGCGATTGGGTGTGCCACGGAGCCCAGCGTTATGGGGTCCCTCAGAAGCGACCGCTCGGCTCCGCGGCTAAGGGGCTGGCCTACTGTAGGGCCCAGAACAAGCAGAAGATGTTGAGGCTAAACTTCAAGAGCTCAAGGGAGAATCAGGGTTGGAACTGTTCAATGTTCTCAGTGGTGAAACCCAGAAATGAACTGGAATGATCTTTTCTGCACCAAATCCTGACCACTGAGATCCCTATTGGGCCCGGGTGCATGTGTGTGGCAGGCAAGTGCACATGCGCGTAAATGCCTGGGCCCCACAGTGGGTGCAAGCAGGGGGCTTCCAACCGGAGTCCCACTTAAGGAGCCACAAGTCAACAGACAGTAGGATACACATGCGTATAAAAAAGGCTGGGCTTTTATTTCCAAGTTGGCACGTGTAGAAGGCACAGGAGCAAATGGCTTTGGGGTACCAGAGTAGAAATGGGGAGGAGTGTGTCTGAGGTTCCCCTACCTCTACCACCTCCTAAGCGCACTTGAGACAGGACCAGTGGCAGGGGCTCTGGCCCAGGGCCCTGAGGGTCCCACTGGCTCTGATGAGAACCTTGGGACAGCTCCCCAGGAAGGAACCACTTCTCCCAGGCGGGCAGGACCTTGCCAACTTCCCGGGCTAGAGGGACCAGCGCCCTCGGGAGGGCCGGGGTCAGAGAAAGAAGAGCAGGATGAGAACCAGAAGAAGCACTCCCAGCAGCACCACAATGGCACACCACTGTCGGCGGTCTGGGGGCAAAAGGGTCAGAGGTTACAAGGGGACAGGGTACCACCCTTGCAGCACCCCCCAACCACCCCAGTTGCCTCCCCAAAGGGACTTACCACTCGTCATGTGGGATACTTTGGCCATCTTCCTGAGGACCCCATCCATCCGGGACTGGGTGTGGTCCATCTCATGAGCGAAGGCATCCAGCATGCTGTCGATACCAAAATGGCATCAGCCCCCAAAATTCTGCACGCACTAGTGCAGCCACCTGAGGGCTCCCGGCCCACCCCTAGGATCCTGGCCTCACATGCCCTGCTCATCCAGTTCCTCCCCAACACGGCCGGACATGTGTTTCAGAACCCAGATGCTCCCAGACACCATTGCCAGCTGTTGGTCCTGTTGGTCCATGATCAGCTGCAGATCAGAGGAGTGGGAACGGCTGTCAGCAAGGGGCCCTGCGCCGTCCCCAGGCTCCTCCAGGCCAGGATCCCCAGCCACCCACACACACCTGCTGTGTGGCCTGCTGCTCCTCAAGGTAACGTGAGGTGGCTGAGGCCATGCTGGCATCGAGCAGGTCGCTGGATGACTTCTGGGCAACTGGCTTGCCCGTCAGCATCTGTGGGGGCACAGACCACAGGTTCAGGGAGAGGTGGGCCACTCAGAACAGAACCAGACACAGGTTTGTGGCAAATCTAGATGGTTGTTAGGAAGGTAGTCTTGGGAATGGGACAGCCCGGGTTCCCCAGACCCACCCCTTCCTTACTAGCAAGGTGACCCCAAGGCCATATCACTTGATGTCTCTTCGCCTCAGTTTCCTCCTCTGTAAAATGGGGGAAATTCCTGGGGCTGGAATGAGGATTTACCAAATTAATCCATGGAGAACATTGATCAGATAAACAGATGTATTTAAGAATTTGGACTTTGGGGCATCTGGGTGGCTCAGTCGTTAAGCGTCTGCCTTCGGCTCAGGTCATGATCCCAGGGTCCTGGGATCGAGCCCCGCATCGGGCTCCCTGCTCCGCGGGAAGCCTGCTTCTCCCTCTCCCACTCCCCCTGCTTGTGTTCCCTCTCTCACTGTGTCTCTCTCTGTCAAATAAATAAACAAAATCTTAAAAAAAAAAAAAGAAGAATTTGGACTTTAATCCTCAAGGCAGCACACCTGGAAAGCATGTGGGCACTGATACAGGACTCCAAACTCATGCAGGCCTCAGCCCCCCACCCTCCCAGATCCCACGAGGGGATGGAGACAGGCTGGTTTCACAACATGCAAAGAATGGACACAGGACACAGAAGGAAAAAGTGCGCCAACAGAGGCTGCTGGGAGACTGCTCACAAAAGGCATGAGCAGGCACACCCTTGGAGGGAAATGGTACGCAAGCCGACCGCAGAGGGGGATCCGCTCAGAGGCCAAGTTCACCCGCTCAGATGCCCAGGTACATACACAGAAACAAAGTAGGCATACATATATCCTGGAAACAGTAACACACCAAGCAAAAAAAGAAAAAGGAAATGGGCATCTAGACCCACACCAGGAGGCAGAAAGGATTATATACACAGAGAGGGCTCAGGTGTACACAGCCAGAAAGAGCAGGGAGGTGGACAGCCAGGAGACAACTGCACACAGAGAAGATGGGCACGGATACAGAAGGGACAGACATACATGCAAGGGGGACAGGTGAACAGACACAGAGGGTCAGGACTGCACCCAAAGGGGAGGGTCTCTCTGAGAGCCTCAGGTGAGGATGTTGGGTCTGGATGCCTTACCTCTCTATTATTCCTCTCCATGAAGGCTATGGCTGCCGGGCTGACCATATGGTCCTTCATATCCTGGGGGTGAGGACGCCATCAGTGAGTAAAGACACCCCAACCTCCCCACACTCAGGCCACCGGAAACTCTCCTCACCTGGACTGCCTCCCGCATCCGCTCCACGAACACCTTTCTCTCCTGCAGGTCTCCGGCTGGGAGCTTGAACTTGCCTGGGTTGGCTTCCACTATGCGTAAGCTCCGAGTCAGGAGTCAAGGCCAAAGCCAGACACAAGCCCCTCCTCGGCCTCAAGCCCTTAACTCCTCCCAGGTGTCCAGCCGCCCCCTGCCACAGGAATGGGCTCTCCCAGGACGCCTTGCAACCCCCCAGGATATCGATGGTCTCCTCCAGGTCCTCGAGGTCCCACTCGATGCTGCGAAGGCCATTCCGCAGCTCATTGGTCGTCCAGTCCAGCTCTTCGCGGCCGACCGCCGCGTCCTCTTGCAGGAGCTCGCACCAGCGCTGGTACAGCCCGCGGGCCGTGTTCACCGCCTTCTGCACCTCACTGCGGGCAGGGGCACACACATTGGTCACGCCTGGGGGCAGGCGGTCCTCCCGCCCGCCACCGCGCCCGCAAACGAATGGGGGGGGGCTCAGGATACCCTAATATCTCCCTGCGGACCCCTCCCACTCGGCCACGGGTCTACCCTGACCGGCGCACACCGACGGCCGTGCCCAGACCGCCTAGCACGCTCTGGCGGGCACGCGGGCACTAGCTGGCACGGGGACCGAGCACCCTCCTCCCTCCCCCCCTCATCGCTGTCACTCACCCTCGGACAACAAAAAATGGGTCTTCGAGAGACATGTCACACGCCCCCCCCCGCCCGAGGCCGAGCCCCACCTCCCCTCTCGGCTTTGGTAGCAGGTTCCCTCCCAGTAGAGAGGAAAGCTCAGCCACCCCCGCCCCCGTCACGTGACCCATGCCACCATCGAGAGCGGGAACGACAGGGTAGAGAGGCCTCGGAGGCCCCAAGTACGGAAACTTCCGCCCTTCTCACGGCCATCTTTATTATGGGCAGAGAAGGCTTCGCCTCCGCGCAGCCCACCGCCCGCAGGTGTCCCAGTTAAGTCTGGCTGGGTTGGGGGTCGGACCTCGTGATCTCCTGGTTGGAGACCCAGCCCCTGGGATTGTTGCTGCGCAACGTGTTTCCCTTAGGGGCAATGTGAATAATAACCTCCTTCAAATCAGAGATTATGGCTGGGGAAGGGGATCATTCGATTCAGAGATCCTCTTAACAGACTTCCTGAGCCTGCACCTTGATTCTGCCCTGGGAGATCGTCCCAGCCTGGGGTTGGGAAGGGCTGGAGGAAGAGGTGGTCCTCCCCACTCTCCCGCGGGGATGGAGGTGCGGAGTCTTGTTGGACTCTTCCTTCCTCTTTTTTTCCTACAGAGGAGGGGCGCCTCCAGATCGCCCTGGGGCGGGGTGGCTGAGTGGGGGCCCCCAGAGATGCTTCTGGGGTGTGGAGTCTCTCTGCGTCCGAGGCTGGCAGTCGCGGGAGGGGGTGTGGTGGTGGCTCTGAGGATGGTGTGTACAAGGAAGTCCTCTGCGTGTGGGGTCTCCATCTAGGGAGGCGCCAGGAATGTCTGGAGAGACAGAGTTGACCCTAGTGTGACAGAGGCGCTCTGTGTGGGGTCTCCGGAAATGCATTTTTTCGGAGGTGAGCCATCACCTGAGTGCGGTCGCGGTCTGTTTCTGGAGACATTTGGGCGAGATGGCTGAAGTTCTTGGAGAGTCTGTGCGCTCCTGTGCTTCAAAGTCGCTGAAGAGAATCTCAGAGATAGCGCCTGGGCTGGGGATGTCATTGTGGATTCGCCGAGGTGGTGAAGGGGGAGACGGGTGCGTCCTCAGCAGGTCGCCTTAGTGTGTGGCAGGATCGCTGAAGAGGGACAGTTTAAACAGCAAATAATTCCTGAGTCCCCAGGTGCGGGGGGTGGGGCGGGGGGGGGGGCGGGGGGGGGGGGGGGGAGAGGGAAGAAGCAGGAATACCTGGGAGAGAACCTTGTAGGGAGAAATAATAATGGGGTCTCTATGGCGGAACAAGGATGAAGGGGTACTCAGCGAATCGCCCCTCGTATTGGCAAGGTCTTTGTGGAGGGTTTCAGGGAGTTGGCGTCAGTGGAAGCCCTGAGATCGCCCCTATCTGCCGGCGGGGGTTTTCCCGGAGGCGTCACGCCTTCTGGCCTCGGGAGCCCGCGGAGCTGGACTCTGGTCCGGAAGCCGGGGACTACAGCCAGTCCTAGCTGCCGGGAGACCGGGAGGGTAAGGGAGTGGGCGTGTTCGGAGGCCAAGGCACCGCCCCCGCCCGCCCGGAAGGAGGTTGCCACAGCTCCGAGTGGAGATCCCGGCCCCTGTCCTTATATGGGCAGCCGGAAGCGGCTCGCGCGCCTGCCCTACGTCATTATACCCAAATTTAGTCGTGGAAGTCTGGCGCTTCCAGTGGCCGGAAGATTCTGCCCGCCCGCCGGCGGCTGGGGGAGGGGGTGAAAGGGGGAAGAGAGGAGCCTTCACTTAAAGGGCCCTTGCCACGAATGAACGGAGCTGTAGGAACAATTTTGCATCTTATTTTGGAGGAACAGGAAATAGGTTTTCTTGGAGCGATAGGGCGTAGCGGAGGGTGGGGCCGATGTTTTCCATCTATCTGGTCTGTCTCTGCGTTGCTTAGTTTACACCTCCTACCCCAGCCTCGGTTCCTCGGGCGCAGAGCCACGTGTTCACCCGGACTGTCCTGTTGCCCGGTCCTCAGTCTTGCGAGTACCTAGCCCACCCGTGGAGCTCGTGTACAGGGAAACTGGGGGCGTGTCCGGTGTGGAGTGCAGGAATGGCAGCCCGGGCTGCGCTCGTGTCTGCAGACATCCGCTGCCGGTGGAGTGGGCAACTATGCCCTGGAGCCATAAGCGCTGCCCGCCGCCTCACTGCCTACAGACAAGGGGACTGAGGAGGGCTGTCTTACGCTAGAGAGACGCAAGAGCTGGAGGCCCCAGGGGCCTACTCGTTCGTTTAGCAAATACTGAACGAGTCACTCTGTCTCGATTTCCCCACCTGAAGAAATCAGGTATAACAGTACCCTCCGCGGAGTGGAGGTGAGGCATCAGTGAGGTTATTTAGTAAAGGAAAGCCTTTAACAGCGCCTGGCGGGTATAGTGCTTAGTAAGTGTTAGCACGGTTATTGATTCAAAAAACATTAATCGGTTACTGATTCAAAAAAACATTAGACACCTGGTAGATGCTAGGAACTGTGCCCACGGGGGATGTACCGGTTCGAACCCCGGTCTTCCCCGGCGCGAAAGGAAACTTGCCGCCTACAGCCAGCTGCGGTTTCAGACGGAAGCACGTGGGTGGACTCTGCCCCGCATCCGCGGTCCCCCTCTTCTGGGCCTGCGCGCTAGCGTATTAAGGACCCTGAGAAAGGAGAGCACCCCGAGAGCTCCGCGTGGACCGGGGGACGCTCCTCCTCGTCCCGACTCCTGTCCCTTCTCCCCCACTCGGTAATTTCCACCCTGTCGCTTTAAGGAGTCTCTCGCCGCGGCGCGTTGGGAAGCCCGGATGCGGCTCTCTGATTGGGCGGGGCGGCTCGGTGACTTCACTCCGGGTACAAAAGGGCCCGGGTGGCGGGCGCCGGGGCAGAGCGTCCTAGCAGTGTCACGGCGTGGGTTGGCCTGAGGGGAGAAGCGTGAGCGAGCGCGTTGCCCGGAGTGCACCTGCTACCTGTACTGCCCAGCCAGGGAGTCCCCCCCGCCCTCGCCCCCGCCGTCGAGCCGCCATGGAAGTGCAGAAGGAGGCGCAGCGCATCATGACTCTGTCGGTGTGGAAGATGTACCATTCGCGCATGCAGCGCGGTGGCCTGCGGCTGCACCGGAGTCTGCAGCTATCGCTGGTCATGCGCAGCGCCCGAGAGCTCTACCTCTCAGCCAAGGTGGAAGCCCACGAGCCCGAGGTGCCCTTGTCCCCCGTTCGCTCCCCTGATCCTCGCCTGCACCAGTCGCGGGAATCGGAAGCTGTAGCCGAGGCAGCGCCCCCCGACGGTGAGCAGCCCTCTCCGGAGCCCATGGACACGCGGGAGGCGCCGCGAGCCGAGGAGACCCCAGCCCGCTGTGCCCCGCGCCCCACTACAAAAGTCAGCCGAAAGCGGCGGAACAGCAGCCTGAGTGACGGCGGGGACGTCGGACTGGCCCCAAGCAAGAAAGCCCGTCTTGAAGAAGAGCAGGAGGAAGGAGCCTCTTCGGAGGTCCCTGATCGCCTGCAGCCACCTCCCGCGCAAGCCGAGGGCGCCTTCCCCAACCTGGCGCGCGTCCTCCAGAGGCGCTTCTCGGGCCTCCTGAACTGCAGCCCCGCCGCCCCCCCGACGGCGCCGCCGGCGTGCGAGGCGAAGCCGGCCTGCCGCCCGGCGGACAACATGCTGAACGTTCTCGTGCGGGCCGTGGTGGCCTTCTGAGGGTCCCCGAGCGGCGCTACCGGAGCCCAGAGCGCGGGCCGAACCGTCGGCCGGAGTGCGCAGACCCGAGGCGAGGCCCACCCCCGGGGGAGGGCCCGCCGAAACCGTGGAGAGGAGCTGCCGCCCGGGCTGCTGAGAGGCCTGAAGAGGGACTCTGCCCCCGGGGAGCCGTCGCCGCCTCTGTGCAGCGGCCGCGCCGAGGAGCCTGAGCCGGGAGCGCGAGCGCCTTCCGCCGAGAGCTGCTGCGCCCACAGGTGCTGTCTAAACGGACTGGGACGTGGACCTTTCCCTCTCCTTCTGGGACTGGGAGCAGGGAGGCTTGGTTCTTGAAACTCCTCAGGGTCGGACTTTTATTTTTTACTGGGAGCTGTGCTGCCCTTTTCAAGGTTTTTCAATAGTTGGTGTTTGCATTTCCAATCTCAGAGAATTCCAGGCAGGCGCTCCCCTTCCCCCACCCGTGGCATACTTGTGCAAGCGGTCATCGTTGCGTCATGGGGCAGACGTGGGGAGCTTCCTGTTGCCTTGCGTGGGTGTGGGGCCTGGGAGGAGGGTCTGGGGTGTGGACCGCCCTGGGGAATGGGAGGAGGGCGTCCTGAGTCACCTCGCCCCGCTTGCTGCGGGTTTGTGCCCCGCGCCCCTGCGCCTTCGGCTGAATAGCGGGGGGAAGGGTGGGGGGCTGATCTAATTTCAGGTTACAGTTTTTCTCACCTGGTGCGTTGGAGGTGGGAAATGGTCACAGTCTCAAGCGTGACCATCCCTCAGACACACAGACACAACCCAGACGATCCTGGTCTGAATCACAAAAATTGGTGGGGGTGTTTAGAGCGCTGTAAGGCTGAGCTGGGACCAGTTGCTGGTGGGACTGGGCCAGTGTGGGGAGGGGAAGGTTCTTGCCAGGGCGTTCTGAGGCCTGTTTACCTTTACTGTGGTGGATTCTGTTTAACTTCATCTATCTGGCCTCTTGCTAGAAACGCCAGATAAAATAAAAGACCATTTGAATAAAGTCTGTGCTGCCCGTCTGGTTTTCTTCCCTGATGGGGGAGGGGCAGGGTTACGGGGTCAGGAGCTGGCGGCGCCTTGCTGGGGCCCCAGAAACCGGTCCGACCGGCTATCACGTGGGCAGAGTGGGCGGGATGGGGCTGGGCCCCCTTTTCTTTGCCAGAGCGTTTCCGTGCTGGGTGCCCTGGTGTTCCGGACTCCTTAAGCTCCCCCATATTTGGGAGTTTCTTCGAAATTCTACAACTCCAAGGGGGGGGGTGGGCTTGCCGAATTTGAGAGGTTTAGGGGAAAATTCTGTTGGGTACGGTGCCCCAGGCGGAATTGGGAGGGCCACGCCTCCTTTGGAGACTCTGGAAGGATGGCGGATCCCCCCCACCCCCCACCCCCAGTTGACCAACTGAATCCGCTTTGGCGGGGGCCCCACGGCTTGCGGGGCAGCTGAGGTGAGCTTTGGAGCGCCCTTTACAACCCAGTTCTAATCTCTGGCGGTATAACTGTGTGACTCAGGCTGGGAGGTGAGTTCTCAGTCTGTTTCCTCATCTGTGAAGTGGGCCCCTAAACAGCTTTCCCGCGAGGCGGCTGTAGATTTAGAGATGGCCCGTGAGAGCCCTAGTGATTTGATTTGGCTCCATCCCAGCTCCATTTCGGTCACCCCAGAGGAGAAAATGCTCATAGTTTACCCACTGCTGATTTAAGAGACGGACCGTAAGGCGCTGCCCCAGGGCGGGTGGCGGGGTGGCTGTTGGGGGGACAAAGGAGCCGCAGGTGCGGGCGGTGAGGGCGGCGGGAGGCTCCGGGAAAGCGGCCGCCCCGCCTCCAGGCGTCTGGCTCTGGCGCTGCGAGCCTTCCGCGACCCCGGGGGACCGGACCCCGAGGCCCTAGGGTGGAAGGAGGAGGGTGCGGTGGAGGGCGGACCCGCCCCAGAACGCCCGCCTCCGGCTCCCCTCCTGCCTCGTCCACCCACCCCACTCCCCACTCCGTGCCTCCCTCAGGGTTCCCCCAGGGGAATCCAGCCTCGCTCGCCTCCACGGCCACCGGATTCTTTCCTGGGAAACATGGGAGACTTTAGCGCCACCCACTCGGGGTCTTGACCCATAACACCCCGGAGGGACGCTGGGTGGCGGGAACCCCACCCCCCTGCGGCAGTTCAATGCGTTCGCGTGGGAGCAACTCCCCCGAGAGCCTAACCCGCTCCGGGAAGTCCCTGGCGGCTGGGGAGGGGGCCTCACTGTGCATCCTGTCGCAGGAACCTCCTGGCCCTTCCTTCCTCCGGGGGAAGCGGCCTGCCCGATCCCCGCTCCTGCCTCCCGGGGGGTTTTCCGGGCTGGGGGCTGAAGGTGATGCGGTGGGAGACTGGAGAAGCACCCCCCCACACTTCCCTTTAAGATATAGCCCTTCCCGAGACCCCCATTTCACCCTTCAGAATAGGCCACATTTGTCACAATAACCAACTCTGAGGATGTTTGGAGTTTTCACACCTTTACGTGGCATTGGATTATTGGGGCAGACCCTTGGGGGGGGGGGAGTAATCAATGGGACAATAGCTGTGACAACAAAAAATGTCACATATCCCTTGACCAGTGGATTCTCCAGGGAGCCCCAGGCCTGCAGCAGGAGGCTCCAGAACGGTGTCCACAGCGCTGTCCAAACTGGCACAAACTGGAAACAACCTACATGCTCATCCAACCCGACTGGTCTGGTAGAATGTGGACTACCCATGCCTCCCCAGAGAATAAATGGCCTGAGTGGGACAGGTCTACACACCCTGGCAACACGGATACCTCAGGGCCATGATGCTGAGTGACAAAGGCCAGCTATAGAAGTTGTGGGGGCAGAACACCAATACTGGAGCCAGACTACCAGCTCTTCTTGCTGGCTGTGCAGCATTGAGCAAGTCACTGCACCTCTCTGGGCCTCAGTTTCCCCAGCTGTAAACTGTGGACAGTAACAGTCCCTACCTCTCAGGTTCATTGCGAAGAGGAAGTGAGATACTAGTATAAAGGGCTTAGTGGAACGCCTGGCACACCGGAAGTGTTATTTTATTATTGTTAGAACCCAGGATGATACAGTGCCGGCCATTTAGAAGCACATACAGCCCTATGGACATATAGGTAATGTGTATACAGATGCTGTGCTCATCCCAGAGAGCTGGAAAAATAGTTCCTGCCTCCAGTAGCTCGGTATGAACAAGGGTCAGCCTCCCCTCTCAGCTCCAGAGTTTGGTCTCATCCTAGTGATTTGACAGGGTTGACTCTTCCCTCTTCCGGGCCCCCACACTTCCAGTTTCCATCCCCCTCAGGCCACGGGCCTCTGTCTACACTCACCCCTTGGTAGGTAGTCTCATTCAGTCTTAAGGCTCTAAATGCCATTCCATGCTGACTCCCATACTTCGCTCTCCATCTTGGACCTGCCCCCCCAACCCCCCAGACTTTCTGTCCAACCCCCCTCCCCATGTCTCCTTGTGGGGCACTAAGGTATTCCAAACATAACAAGGCCCAAAGAGAATTCTTGCTGTTTCCTGGCAGCCTCCCAACTGAGGAATCCTCCTTGAATCCCTTTTTCTCCTTCCCTCACACGGCACCCAGTCACAGGTGCTGTCAACTTGATCCCTCACCCCACTCCCCTCTCCCCACCTTCAGGACTCCCATCTAAGTGTAAGCTGCCATCACCTCTCACCTGGATCAGGGCAGTGGCTTCCTCCCTGCCCTTGTCCCCACAATCTGTTCTACACGGCAGCTACAAGGATCTTACAAAATGCAAATTGGATCATTTCACTCTCCAGCTCCCC
Organism: Callorhinus ursinus; assembly: GCF_003265705.2. Classification (NCBI taxonomy): domain Eukaryota; kingdom Metazoa; phylum Chordata; class Mammalia; order Carnivora; family Otariidae; genus Callorhinus; species Callorhinus ursinus. The sequence continues at coordinate 2,438,415 of NW_027397144.1, forward strand.
TCTGCTGCATCCACAGTGGCCTCCTTCCTGCTCAGAGAACAGGCCAAGCATGGTCCAGCCCAGGGTCTTTGCACTTGTTGTTCCTTCTGCCTACCATGCTCTTCTCCCAGACACCCACCCATCCATCCTTACTTTCTTCAGATTTCTGCTGAAAAGTCACCTGCTCGGAGTGGTCTTCTTTGGCTGCCTGATCTAAAACAGCTCCCCATTCTGCCACTCTGCTCCTTTGCCCCTCTTCTTGGCCTTCCTTAGGTCACTGCCCACCATCTGAAAGGGTAAATTTATGTTCTAGTTAGCATCTGTGCCCTCATTTGAATGTCACTTCCACGAATGCCCAACACGGGCCTGAAAAGAGTGAATGAGGCTGTCTGGGCTAAGCAAGTGCTAAGTGCTTAATATTTATTGTCTCATTTAATCAGTGGCTTCTCGTGACTCTTAGAATAGAATTTACCAAATTTCAGACAGTTGTGACAGGCAGGATTTTTGTCCTATCTCCATACCGACTGTACTATTTATCTAAAATTTTTTCTTAAAGCAACTCACTTGTTAATCACTAACCATACTTAGAAGGTAACAGTTAATGAAAGTTACAGTGAAAACAAAACAATGTCACAAGATCCTGCTGAAACAGACAGCTTTCTTAGGAAGGGAGATTAGCAAGAGTTAAAGACACATTATTAGGATAGGGAGTGGCCTATTTTTAGTCAGAAAACTAGGTGAAGACTGAAAGCTGAAAAGAGGGAAACTGAGGGATTCATTCTCTTCCTTAAACATTAGCATTAAATCACTTTGCCCACTGTTCCAAGGTTAGGAAAATTCTGCTTCTGGAAGAGAGACAAAGCTACAAATGCCCCCCATTTTGGTCCAAGACTCCTGTTTACTGACACTCAGATCAAGAGCTACTTTTTTTTTTTTTTTTTTTTTTTGGTAGTATCACAGTTGCAATTTTACATTCGTTTCTGGGTTTGTCTCTTCTAGCCTATGGCCTCCATGTGAGGGCAGAAACAAGTCTAGCAGGTGCTTACTAAATGGTTTTTGTGAACGAACGATGCATTTGCAACTCTCCTTTGAGATCGGTCCTCTGAACTCCACTTCTTACGGATCGGGAAACTGAGGCCAGAGAGGATCGCCCTGCAGGAGAGCACGTAGGGGACAGCTCTAGTCGTGCCCACCATCCCAAGATCCCCTCCCCTCTCCTCTGGGCAGGACAGGCGCCCCGCTGAAGCCTCCACAGAGCTGGGAAAGGGCTGGGCCACAGAAGCAGCACCCAAACCGGTTTACCCGGTTCCAGGAACCTGAGCGAGGTTCGCGCGTCGGAGAAGGGGAGACGCAGGCCTTGGCCAGGCGGGGTGAGGACCGGACTCGATCTCCGCGAGGAAATTTGAATCCCAGGCAGGGCTGTCAGGGTCCGTAACTGGCCACAACGCGGGGCGGAGCGATCTGGGTGTCGATCACAGACGGGGGCGGGACATAGGAGTTTACCCCTGTCTCGCGCTCTTCTCCCGTCCCGCCCCTGCGCGCTACACCAAGTGACTTCCAAGAACTCCCGGTGTAGTGTGTGACCCGGGCCACGCCCCTGGCCCCCAAACCGGTCCCTTCCGGAACCCGCCCAGGCCCTCCCGGCCTGGCCGCCCACCCCCAAGCACGCCCCGCGGATGCAGGGGCGGGACTTAGGGGCCGCGCCGGAAGGCGGAGGCCGCGCGGGGTGCGCCTGGGGCTGGGGGCCCGCCCGGAATCAGGTAAATCGCGGAAAAAGCGGAAGGGAAATGGGGATCGCCAGAGTTTGAGGCTCACGCTCCCCACCGTCGTCGTGGAGGCTGCTGAAACCCCCATGTGTCCAGAGGAGCCCAGAGCCCCCACACCAGTGTCTAGTGGAGCTCAGATCCACATACCTACGTTCGGGGGAGCCCACACCTTCCCCACCTTGTGTCCAGAGTTGCTCTCACTAGGGTACTTCTGTTTCCTGAGGCTCAGCTTAGGGCTTTATTCCCCCTGCCTCTGTGTTAAGGGGAGTTTAGGTCTCCCCAGGTTTGTGTCCAGGAGAGCTGAGCCCAAGGCCTAAGGCCCTCCACCTACTTGTGCAGCTTGAGATCTCCCCACGCCCACCCCCTTGCCTGACCCTTCATAATGCAGCCCCTCCCAGCAGAAATCCGCACCCCCTCCAGCCGTTTTTATTTCTCGTGGCCTTCCAACCTCCCGGCCCCATCGGTCGCGGATCAGCCCCCCCCTCCCCCAGCACATTGTTGACTCTCAGCTAAGAAATCATCTCAACATTCACTGTCCCCCCCCCACCCCCTCACGGCTCCTTCCCGCACCTAGGCGGCTCCCCTGGCCCCCTGGGGACCTGCCTTTCCCCGCCTGCCACCGACTGGCACCAATTAATTTCCTCCTCAGCCTGTCCACCCACATCTGGTGGCCAGCTGCTCGCCCTCACCCTGCCCGCCCCCAGGGTCTCCCAGGGAATTGCTAACAGCTCTCCTCCTCCCCGCGCCCCTCAAATCCGGGACGCCCCACGAAAGCACACGTTTCCCCCCCTCCCCTACCGGAGTCTGCTAATCGGAAAAAGCTGACAGTTAGGACCTGGAGGAGAGAAGATCTGAAATCAGATGGAGGAGGGGTGGGGTGTGAAACTTTCTAAACCAGGGATAAGGGAGGGGTGATGGCGTGGAGGGAGGCAGGAGCTTAAGTTGTACCTAAAGGCTCGAGATCAAAGCTTTCTGGCTCCCAGATGGGGACTGCAGGGAGGGCCGCCCCCACCCCGGGGCAGGCAAGGCGGAGCACCCCCCCTTCCTCGGAAACCCCCTGAGACGTGGCGGTGACAGCTGTGCCCCAGCCCGCACCCGGCGGGCTTCCTTTTCCTGTGCTCACTCTCCCGACAGACTGGCCAGCAGCCTGGAGACACCGGTCAGGCCCTTTTGAAGGGGCTCCCCAGAGGGTCTTCCTGGACGAGGGGGAGGGGACTGGCGGAGAACAATGGGCTTCTGTAGTTGCAGGAGCCAGGCGCTTCCTGTTAACCCTTCCCTCGGGTTGCAGCTTGGAGGAGCATCTCCGAGGCCTGGACTGCCGAGGGGGACGGGGAGGGGATTGACAAAGCAAGCTTGCTTGCTTGTCATGCAAGTTCTTTTTCTCCTGTTGCGGGTCTTGTTTTCGAAAGTGATCAGAAACGGTGAGCCGAATGCAGACCTTGCCTTCCTCCATGGAGTCATAGAGCCTGGTTCTTTGCTTTCTGTTGAGCTGAGGGTTGGACAGCCAGGGGACAGGGCATAGCTAGCCTGGGAGAATCCTCCATGCCGAGCATCGAGACATCCCAGGATCTCTGGTGGTGGGCCTGACTGGGCCGAGGGACCCAGGTGAATCCAAGATTCAGCCGTGTTTGCTGCCCTGCCAGATTAGCTGGCGGTCACACCCCCTGAGCCAGTTCCCTGGGTGGTCTGGGCCTCAGCTTCCCAGTCTGGGAAGTTCTCCCAAGGGCCCGAGAGGAGCACAGGGTGGTCCTGACGGGCCAGAGCGACCTGAGCTGGGAGTCCTGGATAACTTTTGCTCTTCCTTGGAGCCCCGGGAAGCCGTGTTGGGGAATTAGCTGCTGTGTTAATTTGAGGATTCATTCAAAGTCCCTTCTGTTTACAGAGCTAGCCTGAGAAGCTCACCCTCAAGAGATTCTGTGAGCCTCCATGAGCCTCTGAGCACCACTGGAGACTCAGCACCTGGCCCTGGAGGCTTTCGGGTAGCTACAGAGCACATAACACGCTCTGTTTTAAGAAGAGACTACACACGGCCTCCCACCAGCCAGGTACAGTGCTTGGCTCCTCCCCCCCGTATTCACTTATCCCTCCCCGCAAGCCTAGGTCAGAATTAGAGTAGGCATTTTCCTGGTCCCATTTTACAGATAAGGGAATTGAGACACAGAGCAGATGTGTGTCTAGTAAAACAGAGTCCATTGTTTTTCTTTCTGTCCTGGATTGGGGGGCTGGGGGGCAGGGGTTCGGTAGGGGTCCTTGTCCACACCGGTGGACCCAGCAGCTTATCTTGCCTTCACAGATGAGCAAAGAGAGCTCAGTGGGGTGGTCTGCCTGCCACCGCTGGGCGGCCTTTTCTCCCTCTCCCTCCGTCCTTCGCAGACTGCCCACCAGCTTTGCCCACCAAATGCCTTCTTCAGCTTTTTCAGACCCACTTGCTGGGTGACTTGGTACCATCTTTTCTCCTTCTTTTTTTTTTATTTTGAAGATGTTTATTTATTTATGGGACAGAGAGAGACACAGCGAGAGAGGGACCACAAGCAGGGGGAGCGGGAGAGGGAGAAGCAGGCTTCCCGCCGAGCAGGGAGCCCGATGCGGGGCTCGATCCCAGGACCCCGGGACCATGACCTGAGCCGAAGGCAGCCGCTCAACGACTGAGCCACCCAGGCGCCCCTTTTCTCTCCCTTCTGACGGCGAAAAGCTCCCCAAGGGCCAATATGTGCACACTCAAGCCAGGGGCTCAATGAGGACAAAGTTGGTTTGGGTTTTTTTGTTTTTTTGTTTTTTTTGGTAATCATTATTTACTGAGCAAAACCAAACTTGTAGACTGGAAAGGTTGTTGCCAGGCCCCCTTGCTGGTGTCTGGAACAGGAAGTGGCTGTGGCTTTTGCCTTTCAGCCCAGAGGGCGGGTGGGGAGGGCCTGCTGGAGGCCCAGCAGCTGGGGTTTGGGCTGCTCTGGGGTTTGGGCCCCAGGCCAGCCTACAGCCGACCGGCCTCCACCTGAGGCCCCCTTCCCCTCGCTCCCCCTCCCTTCTGTGGCCCGCCCTTCCGGAGTGAGCCTTCCTGGCTTCTGGCCACCCGGAAGGCCAAGCAAGCCTGCAGTTCCTCGCCGCTGGGTCCCTGCAGGCTGCAGCGCTCAGACTCGTTGGGGCGGGGGTGAGGGTGTCTTGCGACCCCTTCCCCTCTCCGGCTCTGTGTCTGAGCGGCGGCTGGCCACGTATTCCCAAGCTACCCTCGAAATCCCCACAGACGCTGCCTTGTAAACATCCTGGACTTTTCAAAGTGCGGTCCTGTGGTTTGGGACAAGGCTTTCTCTTTTGAGAGGAGTGGGTGTGAAGCCAGTTCTGAAGAAAACCGAGAAACAGGCTGTGAGAACGGGCACGCGCTGGGACCAGCAAAGCTCTCCTTCCTGCCGGGTCTTCCCTCTTGCCGCTTTGCTTTGCTTTGCATCTCTGGCTGCCCTCTGCAAGGGAGGGCCCTGGGGCACTCTGTATGCATCAGTGGCTGCTTCTGTGTCTTCCCGTGCAGCCTGGGCATCGTCATATTTCTCCGTGCCTCCTTCGTTGCTCCTCAAGCCTGTCCCTGTTTCTCATGGCTCTCTCTACACCCTTGGGAGGGGTGCGGGCATACATGGACTGACCTCCCAGCAGGTCCACTGTAAGGCGGGGAAGGCCAGAGCCAGGATCCATCCCCAGCGCCTTGTCTCCAGCTTGGACCTGGGTTTCCGGTCAGACGGGGGGGGGGGGGGGGGGCAGGCTCAGTCTCCTCAACAGCCTGAGCTCCGTCTAGGCCCTGTGGGTTACACGTACACAGACATACATGGCTCCTGGGCATTCCCTGCCCCTGATTGTCCCGGATTACCCTTGTGTGCCTGTTCCCTGCTCCCAGTGACCTCCCCTCCTTTCAGCTGGCCTGTACGTTCTAGAAATCCGGCGGGGGATGGGGGAGTGTTCCTCAGAACGCGCCTGCCAGCCACACTCCAGGTTGGCCGGGTCTCACGCATGCACAGAGCCATATGCTTCCCGCTTGGTGCTCGTGGCCGGCGTGAATCCTCCCTGAAACCTCCTCCAGCTCTCTTGCACCTGAGCCCATCCTGTCCCGTTGCCATGGCATCCTTGGAACCCAGAAGCCAGATGGTCTTGTGTCCCCTAGTGCCCCTTCCAGGCTCAGGCACTTCTGAGCTCAGCAAGAGTTTCCTCAGCACCCCTGTGTCCCCAGCGCGCATTGAGGCTGTGTGCCCAGTAGCTCATCTTTTCTCCTAGTGACTCCTGAGACCGGTAGCAACAGCACTTGTCCAAATTCAGCTCATAAGTGTCATTTTCTTTTTTTTTAAGTAAACTCTACACGCAACATAGGGCTTGAACTCACCTGAGGCCAGGGAGGTGCCCTGTGACAAGTGTCCGATTTGAATTTGCCTCTATGGGACTTGGAGCCAGAGGTCTTAAGAATGACAACAGGGATGCAGGGGAGCCTGGGTGGCTCAGTCGGTTAAGTGTCTGCCTTTGGCACAGGTCATGATCTCAGGGTCCTGGGATCGAGCCCCATGTGGGACTCCCTGCTCAGCGGGGAGTCTGCCTCGCGGTCTCCATCTGCCCCTCCTCC
>NW_027397144.1:2444853-2484103 GCF_003265705.2 Callorhinus ursinus
AGGCGCCTGGCTGTCTCAGTCAGTACAGCCTACGACTCTTGATGTCAGGGTCGTGAGTTCAAGCACCATGTTGGGCATTGAGATTACTTAAAGAAACAAAAAGCACGACAACAATCATAGAAACTAGTGCTGACTACTTAAAGTACTTCACTCAGAGTCCTCACTGCTTGATTTATTACGGCTTTCTCCTCATTTCACGTTGAGGAAATGGAGGCACCTTTTGGGTAGATGGCTTTCCTCCTATGTCTAGTCTTTATAGCTAAAAAGTGCCGTAGCCTGGATTTGAACCCAGACGTATGCCCGTGTTTCTTGACTTTTTGCGGCTGGATCGTTCTCTGTGGTGGGGCTGCTGTGTGCATCAGAGGATGTCGGGCATCAGCCCTGGCCTCCCCCCACTAGGTACCAGCAGGGCCTCTTCCTGTGGTCTTGGCAATCAAAACTGTCCCCAGATGTGGCTGACTATTGGGGGGGAGGGGGGATGGGTAGGCTCAGCCCCCACCATCCACTACCCTGCCTCTCCACACATGTGGCCCTCTGCAAAGCATCACTGTGTGTGTGTGTGTCTTTCCCCAAGTATAGCTGTAGCGTATAGGCTGGGGCCTTGGCTTGAGTCCTGGAGATGGAGGCGATTGGCAGGTCCTAGCATGTTGGGGGAGAGGAGTCAGCAGGGCCACCTTTCTAGGCCACATCCCCTCTACCTGGAGAGAGGGGTGCTGGCTCCCCAGCCCTCAGTGGCCGGACTTGCCCAGGCGGTGGCTTGAGCAGTGCCCCAGGTGGGTGGAGACAGGCAGCCCTTCCTTCCTGGTTCCCAGGGGTGGGCGGTGGCCTCAGCAGCTGCCTGGGAGCCAGAGGGCGTGGGGAGCCCTGACCTGGCCCCTGGATTTACTGAGTGGGTGCTGGGGTGTGTGCTCTGAGACCCAAGGTGCTTGTGGGTGTGCAGGAGAAACCAGAGGCTAAAGTAGGTCTCCCCACCCGCCTGCCTGCCGCCCGCCGCCCCACCCAGCCTGGGCTCCCTGCCAGCGAATGCCGGGATGGTGACTCAGAGCTGCAGAGCCGAGGAGAGAAGCACTGCGTGGGGTGGGGGGGTCCCCCTCATTCTCAGCGTCCCCATCCCAACCAGGACCCTTGAGGCCACATCTCAGACTAGTCACACTGGCTCTCTGCCTCCCCCTCTTCCTCTCTCTCTGTGCCCCCCAACCCCCCAGCTGGATTGCTGTTCTTGGCCCCATGCTGGGGCAGAGGCAGAAATGAGTGTGGGGCATGGCATGTCTCTGAGGTTGGAATATATTTAGGCCTGGACTAGAGAGTGTGTGTGTGGTACAGAGCAGACCTCAGCGCTGGCTTGGGCTGGGCGCGGGTGGGGGGGTGTGTGGGGGGGGGGGCAAGGAGTGAGGCCCTGGCCTTGAGCCAGTGCAGGGGACTTCTGTCTTCTCTCTCTCTCTCTCTCTCTCAAAGACAGAGCTTCCTGGCTTCCCAGGGGGCAAAAGAGAAAGAGCAGGAGGAACCAGATGAGGCTCTAGGGGTGGAGACATCCCCCCCGCACAGGGCCGGACAAAACCATTTACAGCTGAAAACCCGAGGCCCGGAGAGGTGAATTGGCTTTCGTGAGGTTGCTCGGGAAAGAAGGGAAGGGACCAGGGTCTGCTTGCTGGCCAGCTGGCTGCAAATCCGGCTTGCTCTTGCCCTCTTGATGCCTGCATCCATTCGTTCATGGAGCAACTTGGCGCATGGCCGGGCCTTGGGTACCAGTCTGGAGGCACAACGGGCAGGAGACCAGGCAAACTGGACGGGTGTCTCCAAACCACAGCCCGTGGGCCGCCTCCTCTTGTCCTCTGTGCGACCCTCGGGTTCAGAATGGCTTTTGCGTTGTTAAACAGATGAAAACGAAAGGCAAAGAATCTACCGTGCAGCATAGAAATCAGATGAAATTACGTCTTCGGCAGGCATAACTTGTGTGGACACAGTCTTGCCCGTTCCTGTCCGTAGTGTCTGTGGCTGTTTTTTTTTTTTTTTTTTTATTGAGTTAAAATACACATAACCAAAAATTTTACCATCTTAGCCATTTTTAAGTGTCCAGATCGGTGGTTTTGAGTCCATTCACATTGCTATGCGGCCATCCCCACCATCCACCTCCAAACTCTTGTAACTCTGATCCTCTGTCCCCACGAAACACTGACTCCCCATTCCCCCTCCGCCCGCCCCTAGCACCCACCACCCTCCTTTCTGCCTCTGAATTTGGCTCCTCTGGGGACCTCATATAAAGTGGAATCAGAGAGGGGTGCCTGGGTGGCTCAGTTGGTTAAGCGACTGCCTTCGGCTCAGGTCATGATCCCGGGGTCCTGGGATCGAGCCCCACATCAGGCTCCCTGCTCAGCGGGAAGCCTGCTTCTCCCTCTCCCACTCCCCCTGCTTGTATTCCCTCTCTCCCTGTCTCTCTCTGTCAAATAAATAAAATCTTTAAAAAAATAAAATAAAGTGGAATTAGAGAGTATTTGTCTTTCTGTGTCTGGCTTATTTCACTCAGCATCATCTCAGGGTTCACCCACGCTGTAGCAGGTGTCAAAATCAACTTCCTTTGTCAGGCTGAATACTATTCCTTATACGGATGGGCCATGTTTTGCTTACTCATCAGTTCGTGGATGGACACTTGCCACTTGCATTGCTTCCACGTTTTAGCTCTTGTGAATAATGTTGCTAGCAACGTGGGTGTGCAGATCTCTCTTTAAGACCCTGCTTTCCAGGGGCGCCTGGGTGGCTCCGTCGTTGAGCATCTGCCTTCTGCTCAGGTCATGATCCCAGGGTCCTGGCATCGAGCCCCGCATCGGGCTCCTTGCTCCGCGGGAAGCCTGCTTCTCCCTCTCCCACTTCCCCTGCTTGTGTTCCCTCTCTCACTGTGTTTTTTTCTGTCAAATAAATAAAATCTTAAAAAGAAAAAAAAGACCCTGCTTTCCATTCTTTTGGGGTATATACCTAGAAGCGGATTGCCGGGTCACATGGTAATTCTATTTTTACTGTTCGCAGGAACCGGCATGCTGTTTTTCATGGTGGTTGCACTGTTTGGCATTCCCACCAACAGCGCACAAGGGCTCCGATTTCCCCACATCCCCACCGACACCTGTTTGGGGTTTTGGGATTCCAGCCATCCTGATGGGCGGGAGGTGGTGTCTGGCTGCTTCTGGCCTCCAGCGGCCAAATGCACTTGTAGCAACAGAGACCCACAAAGCCAAACATATTTCCCATCTGGCCCTGGACTGGACAGGTGTGGGGGGGGTCCCCATCCTTGGAGACCTTGTTTTCTACTGGGGTGGGGGCACAGGCTGTGTGGAACAGTCTCAGGGCGCTGGCAAGCCAGCTAAAGATAAACACTGTGAGGAAACACAGTAGGGTTATGGGAGAAGGAGAGAGTTCTCGGGGGTTCTAGGGAGAGAGTGGTGGCTCATTGAGGAAGGTGGTGAGAGGCAGCCTGTCACAGGGGGCACACTGGAATGCTTGGCTCCCCATCCCAGGCCAGGCAGCGCGGTCTATGTGTGTTGCAGCAAAGACCCCTCATATGGTCTCTTCCGGCCGGGACCCCTCATATGGTCTCTTCCGGCTGGTTTCTCTGAGGCAGCTGGGGGCCCTAGGAATCCCTAGGGGTCTTCAGGGACTCCTGTGTTGGTTGCGCGGCTGCCTTTGCCTCGGGTCGTGGTCCTGGAGTCCTGGGATCGAGTCCTGCATCAGGCTCCCTGCTCAGTGGGAAGTCTGCTTCTCCCTCTGACCCCCCCCCCCCCGCCCCATGCTCTCTCTCTCTCTCTCTCAAGTAAATAAATAAAACCTTTAGGGTAAAAGGTGGAAACAACCGAAGGGTCCATCGATGAATAGATGGGTAGGGATGCCTGACTATTTCGATTAGTGGGGCGTGCGACTCTTGATCTCAGGGTTGGGAGTTCAAGCCCCACGTTGGGTGTAGAGATGACTTAAAATCTGGGGTGCCTGGGTGGCTCTGTCGGTTCAGCATCCGACTCTTGATCTCAGCTGAGGTCATGATCTCAGCATCGTGGGACTGAGCCCCGTGTCAGGCTCCGCACTCAGCATGGAGTCTGCTTGAGATTCTCTCTCTCCCCCTCTCCCTCTAACCCTCCCTGCCCCGCTCGAGCTCTCTCTTTCTCTCTCTCTCAATAAATAAAAAATAAAATAAAATAATAAAATCTTTTTCTTTTAGATTTTATTTATTTATTTGACAGAGAGAGAGCACAAGCAGGGGGAGCGTGAGAGGGAGAAGCAGGCTCTCCACTGAGCAGAGAGCCCGATGCCGGGCTTGATCCCAGGACCCCAAGATCATGACCTGAGCTGAAGACAGACGCTTACCCTACTGAGTCACCCAGGCGCCCCACCAAAAAATAAAATCTTAAAAAAACCCGAATGAGTGGATCAACAATGCAGTCCATCCATATTATGGAATATTATTTGGCCATAAAAAGGAGTGAAGTTCGGACAAGTGCTCTAACGTGGATGAACCTCGAACCATTGTGTTCAGTGAAAGAAGCCAGTCACATGAGGCCACGTATTGTAACTTCATTTACATGAAATATTCAGAACAGGCCAATCGATAGAGACAGAAAGTGGATTCGTGGCTGCCAGGGGCTGGGGAAGGGGGCGTGGGGAGGGACTGCTTAATGGGTACGAGTTCTCCTTTGGGGGTGATGGAAATATTCTGGAACTAGATAGTGGTTAGCAGTTGCACGACAGCATGAGTGTACTAAATGCTGCTGAATCATACACTTTAACATGGCTAAGGGTTAGTTTTATGTTATGTGAATTTCATCTCAATTAAAAAAACAAAGGCACATCAGAACGCTGTGTTTCTTTCTTTTTTTTTAAGATTTTTATTTATTTATTTGTCAGAGAGAGAGAGCGCACACAAGCAGGGGGAGCAAGCAGTAGAGGGAGAGGGAGAAGCAGGCTCCTCACTGAGCAAGGAGCCCGATGTGGGACTCGATCCCAGGACCCTGGGATCACAACCTGAGCCGAAGGCAGATGCTTAACGACTGAGCCACCCAGGCATCCCAGAACGCTGTGTTTCATGCTTCCGCCCTGGCTTCAAATAAAAAGGACAGCATGTGTGGTGGGAGGCAGTGCCGGATCGAAGGGAAGGAGCCCGCCCGGCGTTCACCCCTGCTCCTGCGGGTGCAGGAAGCTTCCCTTCCTGCAGCCCTCTCTGCTCAAGCCCTCTCTGCCTTCGGGCTGTGGGGAGGGTGCCTCGTGGGTGCCTGCCCCTGGGGGCCGCTCAGAAACCAAAGTCTCAGGACGGTGGGGAGAGCAGAGCCACAACATAGACCAGGTGGCTAACAGTGGTCACCCAGGTGGGAGGGGAGTTGGGGTCAGGGGGCCACTTTGTTCATGAGCCCACAGAATGATGACAAGGGTATCTGTAGAAAGAGACTTGGGGCACCTGGGTGGCTCAGTTGGTTGGGTGACTGCTTTCGGCTCAGGTCATGGTCCTGGAGTCCCAGGATCTGTTCCTGCATCAGGCTCTCAGTGGGGAGTCTGCTTCTTCCTCTGACCCTCCCGCCTCTCGTGGCCTCTCGTGCGCTCTCTCATTCTCTCTCTCTAATAAATAAATAAAATCTTAAAAAAAAAAAAAAAAGAGGCTTGTTGGTGTCCACGGAATGGGTCATCCTACTCACTTGGTTATTAAAATAATCCTCCTGTGCCGAGATCACCCTTTGGTGAGTGTCAGTCCCTTTTGTCTGATAGGACAAAAATGCCATAGACTGGGTGGCTTTATGAAAAACAGACACGTATTTCTCACCGTTCTGGAGGCTGGAAGCCTAAAGTCAAGGCACTGGCAGGGCTGGTTCATAGGCCAGATTTTTTTGCTGGGTCCTCATGTGGTAGAAGGGACGAGGGAGCTGTCTGGGGTCTCATAAGTGCACTAATCCCGTTCGTGGAGGCTCCAATAATCTCAGCACCTCCCCAAGTCCCTGCCTCCTAGTACCATTACTTTGGGGGTTAGGATTTCAACGTATGACTCTGGGGGCGGGGGACATAATCATTTAGACCAGAGAAGTGCGCATTCACACAGGACACAAATCATTCAGGGAAGTCTGTGCACACGCCTCCCTCCCAGACTTCCCTGGCACTGATTTTCCAATTATTTTCCTTTCAAGTCACTGACCATCTAGCCAAACTTTGGCCACAGCCCACGAATCAGCATATGATTGCACATCGGGCCGTTTCTCCTTCCAGCTAAAATGAACAGCCAGGTGCCCTGCTGGGAGTTCTGCCTGCGGGGAGGGTTTCCCTTCATGACAACTATCCTTCCAGAATGTTCCAGGAAGGGATGTGGTGCTGCAGCTGCCTGCTTTCAGGTGGTGCCTGCAACCCTGGGCAGTACCATCTGTAACCCCTGCCTGAATTTTCTCCTCTTCAACTGATCATAGGGACCTCTCCATGAAGCTACAGGTGCAGAATGGGAGAGAAAAGGAGGCATGGCGGGGGAGGGGAGGGGGGACTCTGGCCAATGTGACCTTTTCCTTATAACAACGTGGGTTTGTATGATCCTCATAAGAACATTTGTGTGTGTGTGTGTGTGTGTGTGTGTTTAGATTCTATTTATCTATTTGACAGAGAGAGACACAGTGAGAGAGATCACAAGCAGGGGGAGTGGGAGAGGGAGAAGCAGGCTTCCCGCCAAGCAGGGAGCCCGATGCGGGACTTGATCCCGGGACCCTGGGATCACAACCTGAGCCGAAGGCAGACGCTTAATGACTGAGCCACCCAGGTGCCCCAAGAACGTATTTTTAAAAACCTGGATCAGGGACACCTGGGTGGCTCTGTCGGTTAAGTGCGTGCCTTCAGCTCAGGTTATGATCCCAGGGTCCTGGGATGGAGCCCCACATTGGGTTCCTTGCTCAGCGGGGGGCCTGCTTCTCCCTCTGCCTGCTTCTCTGTCTGCCTGCCGCTCCCCCTGCTTGTGCTCTCTCTCTCTCTCTGACAAATAAATAAATAAAATCTTAAAAAAAATAAAAATAAAAACCTGGATCATCCTTCCAGACTCCCTGATGCAGTATTAGAAGGAGCTGATGTGAGGGGCACCTGGGTGGCTCAGTCGTTAAGCAGCTGCCTTCGGCTCAGGTCATGGTCCCAGGGTCCTGGGATCGAGCCCCGCATCGGGCTCCCTGCTCGGCGGGAAGCCTGCTTCTCCCTCTCCCACTCCCCCTGCTTGTGTTCCCTCTCTCGCTATGTCTCTCTCTGTGTCAAATAAATAAATAAAATATTTAAAAAAAAATCTTTAAGAAGGAGCCGATGTGGAGCGAGAGCTGGGGTGTTGGAACCATCCACAGCCTTGTCTTGCTAAATGCAGCCTGCTGCCCAATTCTGCACAGCCTGCAAGTTGAGAATGGCCTTTTCATTTTTAAATGGTTGGGGGGAAAAAAACCACGATGTGAAAATTAGATGCAATTCAAATTTTGGTGTCCCAGAGAGTTGGAGGGACAGGACAGATGTCGTTTAAGGGTACAAACTGGCAAGAAGTAGAAGATGAGCCCCGGAGAGCTAATGCACAGCAGAGTGGGTATAGACAACAATATTGTATAATAACCACCAAACTTACTAAGAGACTAGAAGTCTTAATTATTCCAGCTACTAAAAAGAAATGATAATTATGTGATGCGATACAGGTGCTAATTATCGCTACAACGGCAATCGTATTACCATATTTAAATATATCAAATTAGCATGTTGTACACCTCGAATTGACATGCAAGATTGCGTGTCAAGTATCTCTCAGTGAAAGAATTCGGTGTCCATAGATAAAGTTTTATCGACACCATAGCTGCGCTCATTCATTCACCTGTCATCCGCGGCTGCTTTTATTCCAAGTGGTAGAATTGAATCATTGCAACAGGGACTCCGTGGCCCACGAAGCAGAAAATATTTCCTGCCTGGCCTTTTTGGGAAGTTTGCAGACCCCTCTGCTCTCCAGGGCCTGGGGCCCCAACGGCAACCTGCCTGGGACTCAGAGCTTCCCGCTGTGTTTCCTCAGTGAACAGGTGGGCAGGATTTGGAGCGGGATTTGGACCGATAATCACACTGGGAAGGGGACATCTGGGCCTTCAAAGTGGAGCAGGATCGAGCACTGGGATGGGCAGGCTGGTGGCGGGCACAGCTGGGGCCCACGGTAACGGCTCTGCCCCCAGCTGGTAGATGGGCAGGACCATCCCGACAGCCACGTCCCACCTCACCAGCCACCGCGTCCCACCCACTGTCCCCATGGTTTCCCCTTTCCTCAGCTTGCCCCTGCCCCTGCCCGCTGTCACCCCCTCACTGGGTGCTGTCAGCTGTCACTGCCTTGGGTCTAGAGATGGGTCCCAGTGCAGTAAGTGAGCCTTCCTCCCTCCCTCCCTTCCTTCTTTCCTTCCAGATTTCATTTATTTTTATTTTTATTATTATTTTTTAAAGATTTTATTTATTTATTTGACAGAGACACAGCGAGAGAGGGAACAGAAGCAGGGGGAGTGGGAGAGGGAGAAGCAGGCTTCCCGCGGAGCAAGGAGCCCGACGCGGGGCTCGATCCCAGGACCCTGGCATCATGACCCGAGCCGAAGGCAGACGCTTAACGACTGAGCCACCCAGGCGCCCCTAACTTAACCATTTTATTTTTACAGATTTTATTTATTTGACAGAGAGAGACACAGCGAGAGAGGGAACACAAGCAGGGGGAGTGGGAGAGGGAGAAGCAGGCTTCCCGCTGAGCAGGGAGCCCGACGCGGGGCTCGATCCCAGGACCTGGAATCATGACCCGAGCTGAAGGCAGACGCTTAATGACTGAGCCACCCAGGCACCCCCTAACTTAACCATTTTAAAGTGTACAATTGCCTGGGATCTAGCACCTTCTCTGTCGCACAACCACCCCCTCCATCCATCTCCACAACATTCCCATCACCCCCAAGTAACTCTGTAGCCATCAGCCGCCACTCCGGTCCCCACTTTCCCAGCCCCCAATCTGTTCTCTGTCTCTGTGGACAATTTGCCCGTGCTGGACATTTCATATCAGTGGAATCATGGATATGTGGTCTTTTGTGTCTGGCTTCTTTTAGTTAGCATGTTTTTGAGACTCATCCATGTTACAGCGTGAATCAAAACTTCGCTCCTTTTCTGGCTGATACTTTATTGTATGGATAGACCACGGTCTGTCTATCCATTCATCCATTGATGGACATGTGGGTTGTTTTGTTTTCCCCTTAGCCAATGACCTTTTTGTGTATGTGTGTGTGTTAAAATAGACATAAAATTTACCATTGTAACCATTTATGTTTACTTTTTAAAGTTGTCATACAAGACACATAAGATTTACCATTTTAACCATTCTTAAGTGAAGGTTCAGTGGCTTTGCATACATTTACGTTGTCATGCAGCCACCTCCAGAACTTTCTCATCTTCCCAAACTGAACCTCTGTTTCCATGAAACACTAACTCCCCTTCCCCTCCCCCAGCCCGTGGTGATCACCGATGCACTTCCTGTAAGTTAGTGAGTTTTTACAAATGGAAGTCTGAGCTTGCCAGCTCTCCTGAGTCTTCAGTGGCTCCCTACTTGCCCTCAGGATACAGACCAAATAGTCCCAAGGCGGATGCACTTTGCATCTTGGTCCTCTCAATTTGCTCCTTCTCAGCTTCATGGACACCTTCCCTTCCCCTTCTGAGGAAGGCCGGCCTCTCTACAGTGCTCAGGACTGCTTCCTCACAGCATACACCCAAGTTATAATTCATTATTTCCATGCTTTTTCCTTTGGTTTGTTGATGTAGGTCTCTGCCTTCTCCCTCTGCCTGAAGGGTCTGGGCAATCCCATCTTACTCACTACTGTGCTTCCCTGGCTTCTGGACCTCTGTCTGACACATAGCTGGTGCTCAACATATAGTAGAAGGCATGGCAGAAAGTGTGGGAGGGCAAAGGGAGTGGTCAGCTGCCCAGGGTGGTGGGCGGACTGAGGCAGGAGGTGGATGCCAAGATGCTCTGGGTGGGTGTGGGCTGCTCAGGGGCTGCAGGATGGGTGGGTGCATGAGCAGAGACCTGGGCTAGCTGGGTGGAGGAAGCAGAGGAGAAGCAGGGGGCATGGATAGGTGGACCCCCTGGGGCAGAAGTGCAGCCAGGAAGTGGGGTCTGGGGGAGGTGGGACTGGGAAGGCCAGTGGATGATGCTGTTGTATCCAGGACCACCCTGCATATGAGGGGCAGTCCGGGGCTGGAGCCCTATCAGGATGTTCCCGTGTCCTCAATGCGAGGTAAGTTCCTGGGGCGGGCTTGACCCATCTTGGCTGGGGGGCCATTTGCACAATTTGCAATTTCTGGGGCCCAGCTTTGGCCAAGGAGAGAGGTCTGTTTAAAGTCAGACTTGGCTTTCCCCCAACTGGCCGGCCTCCTTATGCCTGATGCTAAATGCTGGCTTGTCACAGTGTCTGCATGCAGACACATGCCTGCACCTCTCCGGGGGGTGTGTTTGCAGGGCTAGGGGCAGTATGGGGGTGGTATCTCTTAGCAGGCCAGTGGCCACTCCCCACCCTGGCGCCCGCCCCATGCTTCTTTTTATATCTCACGTTTACAGGGAGCCTAAAACATCTGAGCCTGCGAGGGAAGGGGCGGCAAGGCGGAGAGGCGGGGATGTCTGAACCCAGCGTGGAGGGAGGCTGGCTGGGTCAGGGGCGGCCACTGGCTTCCTTCCATCAGTCCCGAAGCATCAGATGGTGCTGAGCTATATTTAAAGGCTGCTTTCTCCGCCTCCACTGCGGGGTCCTCACCAGGATGAATGAGTCAGAAGGAGGCCTGGTGTGGCCCTGAGGCCTGGCCAGGTCTGCCCTGAGAAGCTGGGAACATCTCCCCAAGAAGCAATCCCATAACTGCCCCGGCTGGTTCCCGGTTGACCTGAGGTCTCCTTGGCCAGGCTCTGCACCAGGTGAGAAGCCCAGTGGATGACCCCCGACTCAGGGGAACACACAGGCAGCTGAAGAAGGCCTGCAGTGGCTCCTTGGCCTTCTGCAGTGGCCTTTGCAACTCCTGTGGGATTCCCAAGGCCCCTGCCTCCTCCCCGTGGTGCACAGCCCCATTCTGTTGCTTTATAGCATCATCATGTGCTACCGGGGTTGGCCGCACGCACTAACGTCCTTCCTATTTTACTCCTATTTTGTTGATTGCAAGGCTGAGGTCCCAGGTTGGGATGTACCTTCATCAGCTCCAGCTGCTATAACAAAACACCACAGACCGAGGAACTGCTAAACAACAGATACTGATTTCGCACAGTTCGGGAGGCTGGAAGTCCAAGATCAAGGAGCCGGCAGGTGACGGCGGTATCCAGTGAGAGCGCTCTCCTGGGTTCATAGATAGCATTTTCTCACGGTGTCCTCACCAGGCAGAAGGGCCGAGGGAGCTCTCTGGGGTCTCCTTTATGAGGGCCTGGCTCCTGTTCACAAGGGCTCTCCCTCATGACCTAATCACCTCCCAAAGTCCCCACCGCATAATACTGTCACCTTGGGGGTTAGGGCGTCAACATATGAATCAGGGGTGGGGTGGGGACACATTCATAGCAGGACGTGTGTGTGTGTGTGGGGGGGGCTAGATGCAGCAGAACAGGGATTGGAGGACAGTCTGCCCCCCACCCCACCCCCACCCCCAGCTATGTAGGCATCACCGATTTAGCTCAGCGCCAAGCCCACAGATAGGTGGGATCCTGCACCGGCCACTCACGGGCAGTGGAGGGGGTAAGCACCCGGGCACAACAGAGCTCAAGAACGATTCCAGGAGTGTGAGAATACACCTGTGCTGTCCAGGACAGTCACCATGGGCCACATGTGGCTCTTGAGCACGGCTGAAGCGTGGCTGGTCCAAATCAAGATGTGCTCTGAGCAAAACACACAGGTTGGGTTTTAAAAACTTACTAGGAAAAAAATGTAAAAGATCGTAATACTATTTATATTGGTTACATGTTGAAATAGTTCTATTTTGGATTTGTTGCATGAAATGAATGTATTATTTCAAATAATTTCACCATCCTCCAAAAGCTAAACAAACAGCTATCCTAGTACCCAGAAATTCCACTCCTAGGTATGTACCCAAAATAATTGAAAATAGGTGTTCAGATAAATATTTGGACACAGCAGCAAGGTTCACAACAGCTGAAAGGTAGAAGCATCCCAGATGTCCATCAACAGATGAACACATACACAAAATGTGGTGGATCCCTACTATGGAATATTCTTCAGCCATAAAAAGGAATGGAGTCCTGATACATGCCACAACGTGGGTGTGCCTCGAAGACATTATGCTCAGTGAAAAAAGCTAGACTAAAAAGTCACATATTGTATGATCCCATCCATATGAAATGCCCAGAATAAGCAGTTGCATAGAGATAGAAACTAGATTGGTGGTTGCCAGAGACTGAGAGAGGGGGATGGGGAGTGACTGCCCACGGAGACAGGGTTGATTTCAAAACTAGACAGAGGTGATAGGTTGCATAATATTGTGAATGTACTAAGTGCCATGGAATTGAACACTTCCTTTTTTTTTTTAAAGATTTTATTTATTTATTTGACAGAGAGAGAGAAAGTGGCAGGCAGAGGGAGAGGGAGAAGCAGGCTCCCCACTGAGCAGGGAGCCCAAGACGGGGCTGGATCCCAAGACCCTGGGATCATGACCTGAGCTGAAGGCAGACGCTTAACCAATTGAGCCATCCAAGCGCCCCTGCCAGGGGACTTTTGATTGTTTCCTGTTCCTGAGGCAGCCGGACCTCACTGTCCCTGGCCGGTGGGGAAGAGTGCTGGATAGAGATTGGTGCAAAGCTTGAGCCACCTTGGACTTTTGGCCACCTGGAGTTCAAAGACCTGGAGACTGTTGTTCCTGGTTGGTCGCTTAGTGGTTTGCACGCCCAGTGGTCCTGGTGGCAGGGAGGCAGCACTTGGGAGTGGCTTAGGATGAGAGGACAAGAGAACCAGAAAAGGGATCACGGCATGATGCACAGGGCAAGAGGTCACTAGGTTCCAGGCAGGAGGGGCGTGGCATCACCCCATGGGAGGAAACAGGGAGGACTGGAGGGAAACCAGCTGGGTACGTTTTTAAGGTTTACCCTTTTCCCCCGCTATGTGACCTTGGGCAAGATCTTGGACAAGTGATTGAACGTTTCTGGCTCTTAGTTTTCTGATCTGCAGGTGTCTTCCTCAACTTTTCCTCTTAGCCAGCCCCTTCTCACACTGTGCCCCCGGAGCTCCTCTCCTGCCCTCCCTGCCTCCCCTGGGCTCTTCCTGAGAAAGTGGAGGCAGAAACAAGGAGACCCACAGGGCCTCCAGCTCCAGCCAGCCTCTCTGGCTCCTGAATGCTTGTATTTTCTGAGCCATCTGCTCTGTTCTGAGTAGTTGTTAGAATGTTCTTCCCAGGGGCACCTGGGTGACTCAGTAGGTTAAGCATCTGCCTTCGGCTCAGGTCATGATCTCAGGGTCCCGGGATCGAGCCCCACGTGGGGCTCCCCGCTTGGCGGTGAGGCTGCTTCTCCCTCTCCCTCTGCTTCTCCCCCTGCTTGTGCTCTCTCTCTCTCTCTCTCTCTCCTTCTCTCTCTCAAATAAATAAATAATAAGGGGCACCTGGGTGGCTCAGTGGTTAAGCGTCTGCCTTCGGCTCAGATCATGATCTCAGCATCCTGGGATCAAGCCCCGCATCGGGCTCCCTGCTTGGCGGGAAGCCTGAGTCTCCCTCTGCCACTCCCCCTGCTTGTGTTCCCTCTCTCGCTCTCTCTCTCTGTCAAATAAATAAATAAAATCTTAAAAAAAAAAAAAAAGAAGAAATTCTTCCCATAGAGCGACCGGGCATCTACATCTGTGATGTCCCCCACTGGTCCAGCTTCTGTCTCTGGAGCTGGGAGTAGGGGTACTCTTAAGCCCCTCACTCCCAATCCAGTACCTCTACTCCTGGCTTCACCCCTAAGTTCCCTGATCAGTTACCCCCATCACGCCTTAGCGATTCGCTCTCTGGCCCCTAGGTGGCGCTGACTATCTGGTGTACCTTTACCCGTCCTGCGGGTGCAAACTTAGCTCCACCAAACGCTCCCCTGGGCCTCCTTGGGGGCCAGGAGCTGGGGCTGGAGATGGGGACACCACCTTGAACAAGGCCCAGGCCTCGGTTCTGGGGGGCTAATTATTACAATGTGGTCTTTGATCCTACAGGGAAATGTGGGGCTCAGGAAGCATTTTTTGGAGAAGAAGGCATCTGGGTGCTTTTACTTATTTATTTACCTACTTATTTATTTTAAAGATTTTACTTATGCATTTGACAGAGAGAGAGAGCACAAGCAAGGGGAACTGCCGGCAGAGGGAGAAGGAGAAGCAGGCTCCCCTCTGAGCAGGGAGCCAGATGAGGGGCTGGATCCCAGGACTCTGGGATCATGACCTGAGCCGAAGGCAGATGCTTAACCGATTGAACCACCCAGATGCCCCTCTCCAGCTCATTTTCTACAGAGGAAACATAGTCTTGGAGGATATGTTGTGCATGGTGAGGCCTTTCTCCTGTTTAAGGGCTGGAGCAGGGTGGGTGGGGGGATGGTGGGAAGGGGGGGCTGGGCCTGGGCAGAACTGTGTGGGAGGCTGGGGGGAGCCTGGAGCTCTGGGAAGCTCTCGGGGCCCGAGGTGGTGGGCACACTGGGAAGACTGCAGAGGGGCTCGGTCTGCTATTCCAGGCAGGGACAGGAGACCAGATGGAACGTGGGTGTCACGTTTAGCAGATGGGGCTGTCATGGCAGATCCAGGGCAGGGGTGGAATGAGAGCAGTTCCGTGTCCACCCCCTCTGAAGACGCTCCTCCGGCCATCAGTCCTTGTCCCCTCACCTCCGCAACGATATCCACCGGGCCCTCAGCAGGTGTTCAGCCCTCTGAGTCCATTCAGGCTGCTGTAACAGAATCCCGGAGACCGGGTGGCTTATAAATAACAGAGAGTTATTGCTCACAGTTCTGGAGGCTGGAAGTCCAAGATTAAGGCACCAGCAGATTTGGTGTCTGGCGGGGTCCGCTTGCCTCCCTCCTGATTCATAGACACCACCTTCTCGATGTGTCCTCATGTTCTGGAAGGGGTGAGAGCACTCCCAGGTCTTTTTTATAAGGGCATTAATCCCATTCATGGGGGCTCCACTCTCATCACCTAATCACCTCCCAAAGGCCCCGCCTCCAAACACCACCACACTGGGAATGAGATGGTAACATATGAATTTTGGGGGGACACAAAAATTCAGTCCATAGCAATGGTCAACATTGGCAAGTGTATGGGTGACTCCTCATCACAGTAATTGTGTTCCTGAGACACAGGCTCAGGGTGAAGTCAGCTCCTGTAGGACACACAGAGGGCGACGGAGGTGGGGGTGGGTCTGAAAGCTCCCCCCTCTAATGACTTGGTCTGTCTGGTGACCAGCCCCATCCTGAAGCTACCTACGGGGCCCACTCTAAGTCATCTCATTAACATAAACTCAGGTGTGATCTAAAGGGGCTCCTTATGGGGGCGCCTGGCTGGCTCAGTCAGTGGAGCATGTGATTCTTGGTCTCAGGATTGTGAGTTTGAGCGCCACGTTGGGTGTAGAGGTGACTTAAAAATAAAATCTTTTTAAAAAGGGAGGGGCCCTTATAAATGATAGAAGACACTCCTATGACTTAGGAAATTCCAAGGGTTTTAGGAGCTCTGTACCTGGAACTTGGGACAAAGACCAAATACATTTATTTACGTCTTTTTTAAAGATTTTATTTATTTATTTGTCAGAGAGAGAGAGAGAGCGAGCACAAGCAGGGGGAGTGGCAGGCAGAGGGAGAAGCAGGCTCCTCACCAAGGAAGGAACCTGATGTGGGACTTGATTCCAGGACCCTGGGATCATGACCTGAGCCGAAGACAGATGTTTAACCAACTGAGCCACCCAGGAGTCCCCAAATGTATTTCTTATTAAACCACAGGGACCTTATTTGGAAATAGGATCTTTGCAGATGTAATTAAGGTAAGGACAGAGATGAGATGATACTGGATGCGGGGGGCAGTGATAAATTCAGTGGAAGTGTCCTCATAAGAGACAGAAGAGGACACACAGAGACACAGGGCCAGGGCCAGGTGAAGACAGAGGCAGAGATTGTGGTGACACAGCCACGAGCCAAGGAACGCCGAAGGATTGCCAGCAACCACCAGAAGCTAGATGAAAGCTGTGGACAGATTCTCCTTCAGAGGCTTTATCTGGGAGCCAGCTCTGTCAGTACCCTGATTGCAGAACTTCTTGCCTCCTGAGTTGTAAGACAATAAATTTCTGTTGTTTTAAGCCATTCAGTCTGGTAACTTGTTACGTCGGTCCTAGGAGAGCAATATTGCTACTATTTCCTTAAATTTTTTCAAGCCGTCTGTTTTCCTTTTGCTTTTTATTAGTTATATGTTTTATCACTCTAAGCTCCGGTCTCTGTGAGATACCTGGTTCGCTGTGTTGGTGAGGCTTTTCAAATGCGCAGCCTCCTGGCCGAGTGTCTTGTCCGTGTCCTTCTCATTCTGGTTGCTTTCCTAAAATCAGGCCTTCATCTCAGTGCTGTGCAGAGTTCCTGAGCAGCCAGTAGTTCCCGTATTGGGGTGCTCTGGTTGGCGCCCACACATGGATCTGGCTTTCCCACAAGTCTTCGAGCCAAGCACTGTCACCCATCCACACCCTGCCAGTCCTTTGACGGCAGCTGCAGGGGGTCAGATGTGCCACCCCCAAACCTGCCACTTTAGCAAAAGGATTATTTTGAGCTGAAGGCAAGTGAGATGCAGAAGAGGTCTCTGTCCCCCCCCCCCACTTTTTTTTTTTTTAAAGATTTTATTTATTTATTTGAAAGAGAGACAGAGAGGGCACGAGTGGGGGTGGACAGCAGAGGGAGAGGGACAAGCAGACTCGGGGCTCGATCCCCGGACCCTGGGACCATGACCCGAGCCGAAGGCAGGCGCTTAAGGACTCAGCCACCCAGGTGCCCCCGTCCTCCCCTTTTCTACCTAAAAGCAGGGCATACATTTCCTTTTAAGAAGGTGACATAAATTTCCCTTTTTGAAGGTGTTCCGTTTTCTCCTATATCAGGAAGAGAAGAGTGAGTCATCACTGAAGACGGAGAGGCACCAAGATGAGTCTGTATCATCAACAGACATTATGAAAAGAACCCTTATCTTCCATTCGTTTCCACCAGACATTTCCTGGTCATTTTTCCACGATTTATCATCCCTGGAAGCCCAAACCCCCTTTTCTTTGTTAAAATGGTATATAAATCCCTGGGTCTAATCACTTCTTTGAAGTTCCCTGCCTTTCTATGCATGTAGACATTAGTAAAAATTGTGTGCCTTTTCCCCCCTATTAATCTGTTGTGCATTAGTTTAATTCACAGGCCCCAGTCACAGAATCTAAGAGGGTAGAGGAAATGTTTTGCCTCCTGACACAGTGGTACATCCCCATTTCACAGACAGAACATTGAGGCTGAGAGAGATAGCGACTGGAGGCTGTGGATTACAGGGAAGCAGTTCCCTGAAGCCCTGAGGACACATGTGTCATAAACCTGGGTCTCTCAGACTATTTATCTCAGGAAGGGAGCTGCCCAGGGCATTTGCATGGCAGGCCTGGTGTCCAGAGTCTCCACTTCCTTGCCCTTTCCTCAGCCTTCCAGATGTTGTGGCTAAGGCCAGGGATGTGAGGAAGGGTTGTGAGACCAGGGCTTAAGGCAAGCCACCCCCTGCCTTTTCCTCTCCTGATTCCCTCACTCTGAGTCTCCTGGGCAGTTTACACCTGCTGCAGCCTAAAGGTGTGGGTGGTGGAGGCCTGGGGTCCAGCTTCCTGGCACTCAGCCACAGGTTTGGCCTTTGGGTCTAGGGGTTGTAGGGGGCTCTGACAATGGGCCTTGTTCCCTCATGGACAGATGGCTGTGGCTTCCCTGGCTCCAGATGGGCCCACGTGCTCCTGAATAGCTTCAGCACCATGAAAGGTGGACCTCTGCCAGAGGCCAGCCCTGCCTTGGTCAGGCAGCTGGTCTAGATGTCTGCGGGGCTTGTGATTGGCTAAACTGCCTGGGTAGGAAGTCAAAACCCTCTATTTAGCTTTTTGCTGGACTGGTCACTTCCTAGATGTCATGATTATAGAAGGAGCTCTGCCGCCTTGCCATTTGGAGTCTCTCAGCCTTCTTTGCCCAAGGTAAGTTCAAGGGTTGGGGTCTGGAGCAAGACCTGTCAAACTTTCTGCTTTGGTGCTGGGGTAATAATGTCAGTGGTGGATAATTGCTCACTCTGGGACAGGTGAGGTTCTGAGAACAGCAGTTCTCAAAGGGGTCCAGGCCCCTGGGGGCTGTTGAGATCATTCCAGGAAGTCTATAAGGCCAACTATTTTTATCATACTATTAAGATGTCCTGTGCCTTTAATACTTTCATTCTCTCCCATGTGTGTGGTCGAGCTTCCAGAAGGTATCGGATATTGCAGCAAGGTGAATGCAGAAGCAGATGTGAGAATCTAGCTGTCTTCTGTAAGCTGACATGAATGAGATACAAAAATGTAAAACAAAGTCTCTCTTTTCCTGGATTTTTTTTTCTTGAAAATGTGGTTATTTTTCATTAAAAATATTACTATTAGGTTTATTGTATTTTATTTTTTTTTACTATTAGTAGGTTTATTATTGATTGTGATTTAAAAACTATGTAGTTTAAGAAATTCTCAGTTTTAATTCCTAAATGGTAAATATCAGTAAAT
Source organism: Callorhinus ursinus (assembly GCF_003265705.2). Classification (NCBI taxonomy): domain Eukaryota; kingdom Metazoa; phylum Chordata; class Mammalia; order Carnivora; family Otariidae; genus Callorhinus; species Callorhinus ursinus. Next base: position 2,463,581 of record NW_027397144.1, read on the forward strand.
ATAGCCCACATAAGTAGATGTGCTTTGGGGTTCTCAATAATTTTTTTAAGAATGTAAAGGGGGGGGGTGCCTGGGTGGCTCAGTTGGTTAAGCATCAGACTCTTGATTTCAGTTCATGTCATGATCTCAGAGTTGTGGGCCCCAGCCCCGTGACGGGCTTCAAGCTCAGCGTGGAGTCAGTTCGCTTGCCCTCTCCCTCTGCTCTCTCTCTCTCAAATAAATAAATAAAATCTTTAAAAAAAGAAAAAGAATGTAAAGAGGTGCTGACACCAGAAAGTTTGGGAACCACTGATGTAGGACAAGGGCCCAATCTGGCCCACTGCCTGTGTTTACAAATAAAGTTTTATTGGAACACAGCCACATTCACTTGTTAACATGTTACTTTTGGCTGCTTTCCTGGTACAAGGGCAGAGGTGAAGAGTTGCAACAGAGACTGTCTGGGTCACAAAGCTGAAACTATTACTCTCTGATCCTTTAAGGCAAAGTTTGCTGGCAGCTGATGTAGAATAATGCATTTAATTTTCATAAATAGTGTTATTATTATTATTTCTATTTTACAGATGGAAGAACAGAGGCACAGAGAGGTTAAGTCACTTTCCTAAGGTCACACAGCCAGTGAGGCTGGAGCTGAGTTGGCAATGGTTCTAGGGAGGATGGTGGTGCCAAGCTCCTCAGGGTCCAATGACTGACCCAAAAGTTGGGGTGTGGTAGATGTCTGTGGTTAGTCTCCCGCTGCCTGGCCTCTGATTTTCCTTCTTCAGCTACCCTGATGTTCCCTGAGGACCATCCCCCTCTCTGCGTCTATAGATTTTGTGGAATTCTCTGAAGCCCTTTCTAGGGAGAACCAGGGGCTGCTCTTTCAGACCAAAGAAAGGCCTCTTAGCTCAACTTGAAGAAGGGGTTATAACTGGTCTTTTGCTCACTTGAATCAACACAGCCCGCTGACCTCCTGATCTCACTGTCTACAGTTTTGTAGCTCTTGCCCATATTCACGGAAGCATTCACAGAATAGGCAGGGAGGTGAGGCCCTGGGGACAGGCGGCAGGGTGGGAGACTTCTACCGTGTTCAACTGTGGGGCCAGCTTCCTTACGTCTGGAGTGGGAGTGTGCAGGCAGGTGCAGGGTGGGTTGGAAGGGGGAGGGAGGGAAGGCTGTCAGTCCCTTTTGTAAGAACCCCACCTCCACCTGTACCCTGCATCTTGAGCTGGCCCTGACCATCCCCTGCCTTCCATGGGTGGGCTGCTCTGACCTTTGACGTCTAGGACTCCCCACTGCCAGGGTGTTTCCAATAGGAGTTCTGCTAATGTTTGGGGCCTCACAGGTGCTCCCTGGGGTCCCACTGGCCCAGTCGAGCAGGATGGTCATGCAGGATGGTTGATCTTCCAGAATGGTGAACCTGCTTGGCAGGCAGATGGTGGGAGACCTTGGGTGCCTGAGGGTGGAGGCATGGGGTGGCAGTGGGGGACACTGCTCTGCCTTCCAGCCAGGACAGCTGGCAAGGACCTGGGCAACATCTTTGGCCTTGGCTTTCCTGGGCTTGTTAAGGTAGCCAGGATTTCTAGAGCTCTTGCGCTAAGTGAGGTGAGGAACAGAGCTGGTCTGCCTTGTTCTTTGCTGACTCTGGAGCAACACCCAGGCATCACAAAGATTGGATGATTGGAGACTCCCAGCTTCCTTGGCTACTTTCAAACACTTTCAAAGGGCCTCCTTCCACTATTCCGCCAAAGAGACCCTGGGAGCATTTTGCAGAGGGATAAAGACCAGTCTAATCAAAAGCCCTTTGATTCAACTTTTTTATTTTTTTTCTTTTTGAATGTCATGCAGTAATTCACAGTCCCAAGCCCACAGTTTTCAAACAAGGTAGGAAAAAGGAAAAAAGAAGCAAAGGAAATCGGTGGTGGTGGTGGTTTTTTTTTTTCTTTTGTTATTTCAAGCAGGACCAAATGTCAGAAAAAATGCTTCTTTTCTCAATCATTAATTTTTTTGTCCTTTTTAAAATTGTTTTTTTTTTTAATTGATTTCTGCAGGCAGTAATAGTAGGGTTTGGTATAACCAGCAAGCACTCCTGTGTGTGTCTGAGAACGTGTGTGGGGTATGAGTGTCTGGTGGAGGTCTGTGTGGGACGCTGGGTTTCGGCTTCACTTCCGGCTTCTCTGCCACACACGGGCCACCAGCTCGCGTTCATCAGGGAAAGGAAAGATTCGATTGAGATGATAAAACTCATCAATAGAAGCGATTGTTTTTCTCCCCGTTTTTCTTTTAAAAATGTTTTTTTTTTTTTTAATTTCCATTTTCCCCAAGGTTCTCCAAAAATGGCTGAGTTAATTCGAATCCCTTGGCTGTGTGGTTTGTCTGCCCCCCGAGGGCCCCCGTGGTGGTGGGGGGTAGGGTCGGGGTTGGGTGGGGTGCGCATCACTGCCCAGGAGCGGCTTTTCCGGCCGAGGGTCTTTGCGGGACACCCTGGCAGTGTCCGGGTCCTGGGGACTCCCTCCAGAGTCCGGGGTCGTCCGGCAGGTCCTCTCCTGGGCCCTCCCGGGCCTCCCCCGTGTGCTGGGCAGGTGGCAGCGAGGTGGCCCCGCGGCCTGGGCGCGGCTCCTCCCCGTGGGGCGTGTGCGTGGGGTGCGTGGGGGGGCCGGGCGGGCGCGGGTGCCACCTCGCCCGGGCTTAGCACCAGTCGTCGTCGTCGGTCTCGCTGTAGGCTTCGTGCAGGCCTTTCCGGGAGCCTGGCCCGCGGGGCCTGGCCAGTCCGTGGGCCAGGTAGTAGCCGTTGGGGAGTCGCCGGCCGTGCCGGGAAGGCGAAGCGCAGGCCGGGCCCGGGGCCCGGGGAGTCCTGGGCGAGCACGCGTGTCGCGCAGGGGGTGGCGCGTCGTAAGCCGCGGCCCGGGGCTCCTCCCCGCCACCGCCGCCCGGGCCGTCGGCCTCGTCATAGTCGGAGCCCCGGTAGTAACCGTGGTGCCGGGGCCCCGGGGGCCCCTCGGACGCGTGCGCGCCGGACGCCGGCCACCGCGCCCCGCCGTGGCGACACGCCCTGGGGGACTCGCTCCGGGCCGGGCCCGGGACCCGCCGCTCCATCGCGGGCGAGCGGCTGCTGCCGTGGCCGCCCACGGGCGGCCGCTCCCCGGCCAGAGGCTCGGCCGCGGGGCCCGGGTACCTCCGCGGGCCGCTGGGGGCCGCCCGGCCCGGCCGCGCCGCCGGCTGCTGCTGCTGCTGCTGCTGCTGCTGCTGCTGCTGCGGGGGCCCCGAGCCGCCGGCCTTACGGATCACGGGGGAATAGGACACGTGTGGCCGGGGGGTGGAGGGGGTCTGGGGGAGCTGGCGGCGCCCCCGCCGCGGAGTGCTGGTACCAGATGTTGAGGGGGCTGGGCTTCCACTTACGGAACTACTGCCCTACACGAAAATTGAAACAAAGGAAATCAAAAAAAAAGATACAACAAAATCAACCAGAAGGAGACGGAGGAGACACAGAGGACGGGAGGGAGAGAGGGAGGGGGCAAAGGAAAACCAAAGGGGACAGGGGAGGGGGGGGGGGGGGAGGAGGGGTTGGAGGGGGAGGAGGAGTGAGAGACAAGGAGGGAGGGTAAATCGAAAACCAACACAACAAAGTGAAAAGAGAAATGAGAAATGGAGTTTTGTAAGTTTCGGGGTTAAATAGCAGAAGTTTCAAAAATTACTCACAGGCGTCCAGAGGACAGAAATCATAATCGAAACAAAAACGGAAGCTGGGTTAAAGGAAAGCAAAAGGCAGCAGGCAGCCAGCGGGGGGCATGAGCCGTAAGGACCGCGCTGGCCAGAAACTCAAACGTGATCCACAACCAAAGAGGAAGCAGCTGCGGGGGAGGGGGCGGCAGGCGGGCAGGGGGGCTGGGGGGGGCAGAGTGGGGAGCCAGAGTGGCTGGGGGCAGTGCCTACTCCTGCCCGGCTCCCTCCGGGGGCTTGGGGACCCCAATGGTGGGCAGAGGCAGAGGTCACAGTGGGGAGGGAGGACCCTACCTAGCGTGGCTATCTTGTGTGCTCCCCCCAACCCCCCCCCCCCCGCCCCCCCCCGCACCGGTCTCCCGGGGGCTCGGGTTAGGGGCACCCGGTGCCACACCCACCTGCCTGTGCGCCATGTGTTCTCGGCCCTCGCTGGGCGAGCGGGACCAGCGCTGGTCCCGGGCCCGGGCCCGGCCGTGGTCAGGCCGCTCCTGGGCATAGCGCTCCTTGTCGGAGGGTGGGGGGTGGTGGTGGTGGTGGTGGTGATGGTGCTGCCGATGCTTCCGGTCCTTGGGCCGGCCCCGCTCCTGGTCTCGCTCCTTAGATGGCAGGTCCCCGGACTGGGTGGTCATGCTCAGGTCTGTCCCCAAGCCTGGGCCGAGTGGTTGGGGTCAAACAGATGGCCGTGAAGAAGGGATGGGTGGGATGTGCGCCCAGGAGGCCACCCAGGGGGTCTGTAGGCTCTAGAGAGGGGCCCCTTCCCCTGGACCATGGAGGTCTAGCAGCAGCTGGCCTAGCTCGGGGCCCCTTGCTCCTGTCCCCTGAGAGTCCTGTTCCTCATCCAGGCCTCTCTTTCCTTTCTCCCTCAATGTTTGCCCAGCTCTGCCTTATCCCCCCCCCCATCTCCTGGGTCCCACGGGGCAGCCCACCTGTGTCCACGTCTGTGTAGCGGCCCAGGGAGCGCTCAGAGGCTCGGTGGCCGCGGTCCCGGCGCCGCTGATGGTGCCGCTGGTTCTCCTCGGGCGGCACTCTCTCCAGGGAGTAGTCGTCCAGGCGCCGGGCCTTGGGGCCCAGCACGGAGGCTGAGCGCTTCATGGGGCTGGTGTCTGAGATGGTCTGGGGGGGTGGACAGGCCAGCGGGCCAGGGTCAGTGGCCCACACCAAGTGGTCCTGGTCTGTCCTGCCCCATCAGCCCTCAGTGACCGGGTGTGACCATCTGGGGCAGAGTCTGAGTGAGCCATGGGGCTCCGTTTCTGATCCACCAGGGTCCCAGGACGTCTCTGCCTCCTCCCAGGCTGGGCCCAGGTTCTGGCCAGAGGGCCCTATCCGATCCCCACCCCCAACCCTGCTGCTTCTCAGGACCACCCCTGGGAGGTACCACCCAGCCCTGGGCTTCCAGCCAGGGACAGGCAGGTGAGCTGAAGGGGACAGCTTTCCCCATCCAGAGTGCCACGTGGGGACACAGGGCAGTAGGGCCCTGCGCTCACTCCTGCCTACTCTCCTCCTACAGCGGAGGTCAGGCCTCCTATGTGCTTGGGGCGCCCAGCATCCCAGCTCACTGTCCTTCTTCGGCCTAGCTGGGACCGGGCTTTCCTGGTCACCCAAGTCTGACTCCTATACCAGCCCTTGACGGGTTGCCCTGGCATCTGAGACCCTGGGGGGATCCGCTCCTCTTGGCCTGCAGCCTGGGAGCCTGCACGAGCTGCGCGCCCCAGGGTCAGACCCCAGAGAGGGGCCTGGGGTTCTCTGCTGCCAGAAGAGGAGAGGAGAAAGACCACACTCAGCGCTGGACTGGCCGAAGGGCCAGTGGCCCTGCAGTTTTAAGGGACATAGGGCTTCGGCACCAGAGGGTCAGGGGTGGGTGAGGGGAACGAGCCTCTGAAAAAGAGTGGGCCAGGCGGTGCAGCAGATCAGGCTTCTTAGAAGGATGGCACCTCCTGGCTCTGAGGGGGGGGCTTTGGGGAGAAGATGGGGGGAGTGGGGGGCAGCCCACTCCCCCCTGGCAGGGCACACAGAGGACACAACACACAAGGATGGGGCTTCATGGGGGAGGGGGGTGCAGTCTGCAAAGAAAGGGTGGGGTCCAAGGGGTGGAGAGATGACAGGACTCCCACGAGGGGGGGTGGGCGGGAAGAGGGGGCCGGAGCCCAGCTGGGAGGCGGGCGGCGCGGTACATACACTGAGGTTATTCCCACGTGGCCGGCCCCTTCTCCTCTGTCACAGCCCCACGGGATGGTGCACACAGAAAAACAGAAAGAAGAAAATAAATATAAAAGCCAAGAGGGAGAGTGAGAGGTGGTACATGGAGATGCCATGGGGAGCAGAACCTGGGCAGTGGAGGGGGGGAGCAAGGGAGGCAGGGAAAGAGGCTAAAGTCCCTGGTGCGTAGGTGACCCCAGGCCCGGCTGGCCAGCCTCCCAAGGGCACAGAGGAGACAGACAGGAGACACCACAGACAGACAGATGGCAGAGGCACGAGACCGACAGATGGAGTGGCGTGGCCACAGGCCCCTGGCCCTGGGCTCTGCCTCATGCAATGCGCCCCAGCCCTGGCTCCGGCTGACACTCAAAGCTTGGGAAGGGGGTGGCCATCAGCCAGCTTGTCTGGACCCTCTCTTGGGGCCCAACAACTCCGTCCTGGGGGTGGACGGGGGGATGGCGCTGGCAGCCACATGCAGCTAGGTGCCCCCCAACCCAAGTTCTCCGCAGCCAGAGGCCAGGTCCCTGAGCCACCGTGGCCCAGCCAGGCACAGCACAGCCTTCACCCCCCGTGCAGACGCCCCAGCACAGCACACGGGAAGCCCGCCCCAGCCAGACATGCCACCCTGCCTCTCAGGCTGGGCGGGCAGCCAGCCATGCTTCTGGCTTCTGGTCCCTCTGTCCCTGCGAGCCCGGGGCAGTGGGATCACGCGCCCCGCCCCCCACTAACCAAGTGGGCGCTGCAGCTCAGCCACACACAGGCACACACCTCTGTCCCTCCCCAGTGGCCCCCACAAAGACCAGACGGGAAATACAAACCCCAGCTGCCCCCAGGTCCACCCCAGACTCTGCTACCAGGTCCTAGGACCTGCCAAATTCCCGATAGCAGAACTGTGTGCATGCGTGTGCGTTCGTGTATGCAGAGTATGAGCACATACGTCCATGTGGTGCGTGTGTGTGTGCGTGTGCATGCATGCCTGTGTGTGTGTTCTTGATTGCAGCTCACCGGGCCCTGACACATCACCTCCCCCCCACACCCCCACATGTCCTCCACATCTTCTTGCCTTGGCACCTTCAAACCGGGTAGATGGAGAGCACTTGGCAGGGACGACTGTATTCTGCCCCAGGGGAGCCCCTGCCCCTCTCTGCCCGCCATCAGGGAGGAGGTAAGAGGTCCAGGCCTTCCTGGCACTCCAATGTGGGCCTGCCCCCCGCTGCTGAGGGTGCAGGTGGCCCCACCCCAGCAGGGGTCTCAGAGGAAAGAGATGCCCTGGGCTGCGTGTTGGAGCCCAGGGGCCCGAGTCCAGCCCCAGGGGGTGGCTGAAAGCCCTCACCTGGTTCTCCGCGGGGAGGCGGGGCATGGAGGCAGCCCGGGCCTGGCCTTCCGTGGGGAGGTAGTGCTCACTGTCCGAGTAGCCATCTCGGCCCATCTCTCGCAACTCCACAGACTGTGGGGGCAGAGGGCAGGGCCAGGTGAGTCCTGCGGCCTGTTGGGCCCCAGGGGTGGCCTGGTGTGTGTGCAGCTGTGGCTGTGGGGCCCACATCCTTCCCTCCTGTACTGCTTGCGCCCGGGAGCTGGGAGGCGGTGGTGGTCGGGTGGGGGGGGGCACAGAGGCACCTGGGAGTTGGGCGGGCTGTTGGGCATGTCGGTGGGAGGTCCCCGCTCTGGGCTCCATGTTCCTGTCTTCTGGAACATCTCCTGGGCTCGCTGGGTCACCCAGGACGGGCTCTCCTTGATACCACTTTCATGAGCCATCCTGTGTTGTGGGACAGAGGGCAGGGTGGCCGTGGGCGCTCCGGGGGCGTCCGCACCGGGGAATGGTGCCCCCTGCCCTTCCATCCCCACCTCCTGGCCAGAGCCACACTCACAGGCCTCCACCTGGGTCCAGCTGGGAGGAGGGGAGGGCGTTCTGGCCGGGCCCCCCCTCCTGTGTTGGAGACGGGGGCTCCATGCGCTGGAACATGAGTGGTGTCCGGTTCTGGAGAGGCAGAGAGCAATGTGTGGGCATGGGGTAGAGAGGCACAGGGAGTAGGTTGGGGAGGGTGTTCAAGGCTCAGGGTCTGGCCAAAGCTGCAGCTGAGAGGCGGGAGGTTGTGCAGAGGACGCTCAACAACCCCCCCCGCCCCTTCTGCCCCCCAGCCCAAGTCATTCTCGACACCGCCGACACACACACAGACACACACGCGCGCGCGCTCTCACACTCAGGTCCGGTCCATCAGCCAGTCCACTAGACTCCTCCTTGCAAGTCCATGCAGAATAGGATCACTTCTCACCCAGGTCTGGCCCCACAGCCTCACCTGGACCAGGCGATTCGCCTCCTCCCAGGTCTCCCTGCTCCAGCCCTTACCTGCCATGGCCACCAGAGGGCGCCAGCGATCACCTGAGTGTGGTCACTTCCCTCCTCTAAGAGGAGCCGCCCCGGTTCCCGTCTGACCCAGAGCAAAAGTCAAAATTCTCCCCAGGGTCCCCAAGGCTCTACACAGTCTGCCCTGTTACCTCCCACCCTCGTCTCCATTCTTTTTTTTGAACCCACCACCCTGAGCTCAAGACCTGAGCTGAGATCGTGAGTCAGGCGCTTTCCCGACTGAGCCGCCCAGGCGCCCCCTTCCCACCACTCCTGCTCACTGTGTTCCACCATATTGGCCCTATCGCTCGCTGTTCTCCACACTCAAAGTCCTGCCACAGGGCCTCTGCGCTGGCTGTTCCCTCCGCCTGGAGTGCTCTTCCCTCAGATATCTACATGGCTCACTCCCTCTTCTTTTCTTTCAGGTCTCTGCTCCACATCACCTCCTCAGGGAGGCCTCCCTGATCACCTGCTTGAAACTGCATCCATCTCCCCCAGCACTCCTTCTCATGGCATTTACTGTTTCGTCATTTAAGTGTTCGTCATTTATTATGGTTGGCATTTCCCCAACTGCAATGTCCGCTCCGCAGGGATGCTGGTCTGTTTTGCTCACAGCTGCACCTCAGGGCTGAGAACAGCGCCTGCCACATAGTAGGTGCCCAATAAGTGTTGACTGAACAGATGAATTCATCCAGGCTGCCTCCTCAGCGCGGCCCTGCTTTCCGGTGACCTGTCCTGGGTCCTGGCCACACCCCGCTGCTCTGGTTTGTCACTGTGGGGCCCGCAGGGCGAAGGGCACCGGAGAGGAGGGCGCCAGGGCCCAGGGCCGTACCTGCTCCTCACGCAGGGCCTGCAGCTTCTTGGCCTTGCTCTGTCGGTAGTACTCCATAATCATCATGGCCGCGTAGATCTTGCCCACGGTCAGGTCTGTGGCTGGGGGCACAGGGCAAGCTCCCCGTGGGCGGGGGCCCTGTATGCACCAGCCTCTGCCCTGCACCCGCCCCCTCTCCCCCTGTCCCCTCCCATCCTGGCGGGGCAGAGCCCAGGGCCCCGCTAGGCACGGTTCTTACACTTGTGAGGGGTGACCAGCAGGTCCAGTGTCTTCTGGGACAGGTTGGGCCAGATGGCCATCATCTCTTTCCTCAGCTCTGCATCCATCTGCTGTTTGTCGGCTCCGCCTGCAACGTGGGCACAGAGAGGCCCTGACTGCCTGCTTGGGTGCCGGCCTCCAGGGCAGATGCAAAGCCAGCAGCTCCTGCCAACTCAGGCCCTGGAGTCCTGCTTCCCATGGGTTACCAGTTCCCTGTGGGGCTGTCCCAGAAGAGGAATGACCATGTGGGCTCTGGTCCGTGTCAGGGCCAGGGCCAGGGCCAGGGCCATGGAGTGGCTGCGGGGTGGGGTGGGGGGAACATCAGCATCAGTAGGAGCTAGATGGCACAGGTCCCAACCTGCGCAGCTCAGGTATTAGTCTACCACTGTGTGCCTCAGTTTTCCCATCTACAGAATGGGACGACAGCAGGACCCACCTTACTGAATGTTTTGAAGATCAAAGCAGTTAATATGTGTGTAGCCTTAGGACAGTGTCTGCCATAGGATTACACAACAGCAGGCTAGGGGTTTGAGGTGGGGCCCGGGGTGAGCCTCGGAGAGGCCGGGCTGTCCCAGAGCAGTTCTGACAGGGGAGGTTTCTCCCTCAACCAATTCTCCCCTCCCATGGACGTGACCTCTAGCCACTGCTGATCCTTGGTCCCTCACCCTGGCCACGGTGGTCATTAAGGCTCTTTGCCAGCGATTCCTGGTCCCTCATGCCTGACTGCATGGGAGCCTGACTCTTCCTGCCCCTGTGCTTGGCCAGAGGCCATGTGACGAGTTCTTGCCAATGAAGTGTGAGCACACTGAGCCGCCACTTCGGGGCCAGGGCGTTTAGTGGCCAGTGAGGGACACTCCTGCGTTCTTTTTCCAAAACTCTGTCACGGTGGCTGGTGAACAGAGGCCCCTGCCAACCCAGGAAGGACACAGAACAGGAGAGGGAAGCAAATCTTAGTGGGTTGGAGACCTCGGGGCTGTTTGTTGCAGGAGTATGTTCTCCTCCATCTTCACCGCTACACCAACTGGGCCCCCATTTCTACTTCTGTTTCAGACCCTCTAACTCTGGGCACAGGGGCACCTTTCCAAACTTTTACCAGCAGGTATGGAGGGACAGAGCTAGAATAAGGGCCAGAAGGCCCCCTGTTGGGCCAAATATTAACCCTGTAGTTGCTGGACTGTGGTGGTGGTGGTGGGGTCCAGGAGAGCGGCTACCAGCCAGCAGAGAAGTGTTTCAGTGTTTTAGCAGCCATCCCCTGGGGCCTGCCAGCTGAGTAGCTGCTCCTAGCTTCCACACCCCCAACATCCTGCCTTGCCTCCACTCCCTGTGGACCTCTCCTGGCCCAGCGTCTGCCCTCCCCGCGCTTCCATTTCCCTGGGCCACCCCTGACCACCTTGGCGCCCCTGCGCAGCTTCTCAGCAGATGTGGGTCAAAGCACAGACGTCTGCCAGGCACTCTCTGGAGCTTTCGCTCATCTTCACCCATGTGACTCTGGACACACATGTTTTTATTTTGGGAAAGATCCTCCAGAAGGGCTTTTTTGCTAGTGCACAGGTAAAGCTCAGAACCCGTTCTGGAGTGAGAGTGTCGAGGCCACGCGGGACCGACCTGCCTGGACTAGCACAGGTGCCTCTGCTCAGGGCTCCGTGTCCGCCCCCGCCCCGCCTCCACCACCAGAGGGCGCTGGTGGCCGTTCGAGTCAATCCTGCGCTTCCCTGCTCCGAGCCCTCGGCGCTCTGCTGTTCCCCCGGCTCTTGTGATTGCCCAAGTCCTCACCCTGACCCCACAGTTCCTCTACTTCCTCCCTTGCTCACTCTGTTCCAGACACACCGAGCTCGCTGTTCCTCAAATACGCCAGGCATGGTCCTGCCTCAGGGCCTTTGCTCAGGCTATTTCCTTTGCCAGGATCGTTCTTTCTACGAACGTCCACGTGGCTCCCTTCCTCACCTCCTTCAGGTCCCTGCCCAAACCCAAACGCGTCTTCTAGCTGGCCTCGCTCCCTGAAACAGCCCTCCCCCATCCTCTTGGATGCCCTTCTCCGGCTTTATTTTCTCTTCTTCCTACAAATCACCTCATGATGTTGTTCCCCATCTAACCCACTAGAGGGCGAACTCCCCACCGCTGGTGATGCAGGGGGCTGTGGTCCCTTGGGCCAAGCTGCATGGGGGTGGGGCTGATTCGTGGGTCAGGACTCAGGTTGGGAGTTCAGGACTATCATGAGAGAGCCTTGGGAAAATCCCCTGTGTGTTGTTAAACTCTTAAGATCCTTGACGCTAACCTATAGTTTTTCTTTCCTTATGGGAAGCTGCTGGAATTAATAGCTCTGTCCAATGGCCGCTGTAGCTAAGTGAGGTGCCCGAGGGCTGTGTGGCTCCTTCTCAGAGACCCAGGAAGGGAAAAAAGAGAACATGACATTTCCTATTAAAAGTCACTTTCTCCTTCCAGCTTATATGTTTCCTGTCCCTCGTGGGAAGGAAAGGTACACACCTGTCATCAAGGACTGAATTGTGTCCCCCCCCCAAATTCCTGTTGGAGCCCTAAGCCCCAGTGTTACTGCATTTGCAGGTAGGGCCTCTAAGGAGGTAATTAAAGTTACATGAGGTCATAAGGGTGGTCCCTGATCCCAGAGGCCTGGTGTCCCTATAAGAGAGAGGCACCAGGCCATGTGAGGACACAGCAAGAAGGTGACGACCTACAAGCCGAGGAGAAGGCCTCACCAGGAACCAACCCCACTGACACCTTGATCTTCGACTTCCAGCCTCCAGAACCGTGAGAAAATAAATTGTTTAAGCCGCCCCATCTCTGGTATTTTGTTACGACAGCCTGAGCAGACTGCTGCGCCCATTCTTGGCATGCGAGTTAGGTAAGGGAGTCTGGGCAGGGTTTCTCAGCCTAGTTAGCACCGTGGACACTTGGGGAGGGGTCATTCTTGGTTTGGGGGTCGCCCCATGCACTGTAGGGTGGCGAGCAGCCTCCCTGGCCTCCACATTCTAGGTACCAGCGGCACCTCCTTCCCCAAGTCCTGACAACCAAACCATCCCCAGACACTGACAAGTGTCCCCTGGGGGACAGAACTGTCCCTTGATGGAGAACCACCACCTCTGACTGTTTTCTGCTTCAATGCACTGGGGAGTCTCCCATTCGGGACTGTCATTCACATTTAAACAAAGGGAGAACCCTGTGGGGATTTCAAGGTGGCCTCCTGCTGGGGTCCTGGGGCTCCCTCCAGGCTGAAGTTCAGGTTTATTCCTCCTCCAGGTACAGAGTTATTAACACCTGGGGGTTGCGGGGGGCAGGACCAGGAGGTCCTCCAGGATGCAGGCAACAGTCATCCACAAACCAGTTGTGTCCCAGGGTTTATCGTCCCGGGGTCCTCCCCTCCCGCCTCCCATTCCGCATGACGCTGGGCTCAGAGTCTGTCCCTGCAGGACATTTGGCAGCATCCCTGGCCTCTACACCCCAGATGCCACTGGCACAGATGTGACAACCTCCTAGATGGGACAACCAAAAAACGTCTCCAGACTGCTGATGTCCCCTGGGGGCAGGACTGCCCCCTGCTGACCTAGGGTTTGCCCCTCCCCCCCACCTGAATTCCCACCCCCCACCCCCCAGCTCCATCTTTTCCACTGCATGCCTCACCTTCCAACATGTTACATACCCCACGTATTTATCATGCTTATTGTTTGTTGCCTGTTTGCCTGAGCCCCATGTGTCTTTCAGGGCTGTGTTCCACATACCAACGACAGGGCTGGGCACACAGCAGGTGCTCAATGTAAGTTCTCATTCAGTGAGCCACGGCCAACATGGCCAGCAGTTTTGGGTGGATAACAACATGCCAGGAGGTCACCCTCTCTGGTGCATGCGGGGCAAAGCCGTTTAGCTCCCACGAGGCCCATTCGAGAACCTTCCAGGATCTGGCAGATCCCACCTGCAGAAAGAGTCTGGTCTTTGTGGGGGGTTAAAGGGCAGGAGAGTGGCCTTTTGGCTGGTCAGCCATGTGGAGCTCTGAATGAAGCTCCGGGCTGGCCCTGGGTGGGGTTGGCCCGGACTGTGGCCCATTCTAAGACAATGGCAGAGGCATTCCTGTTTTGGGAAGCTGAGGTCCCCCCACAGCCAGTGGCATGTCAGGGCTGAGGACCATGCGGGCACGGGGGATGCCAGGCAGGCGCAGAGATGTCTGGTACTCGTTGGCTCTGGGTTTATCTCTTCTCCACGCACTCCCCGCCCCACTGGTCCGGGCTGGTAGCACACGGTGGCTCCGTGTTTCTACAGCTCTTGTGTGCTCTCCGCGGAAGCCTGAGTGGGTTTGGATCTGCTAATTGGGTTTCTGTCTGTTCAGGCGGGTGGTTGGCTCTGCCCCCAATGCCCGGCCAGGGGGAGCAGGAGGGCAGGGGGGCAATGAAGGGACACAGACTGAGTCCCTTGGAGGGAGAATTCAGGGGTTCAGACATGACATCCAGGAAAAAGAGAAACATGAAGAGAGAAGGATTTTCCCCAAAGATGAGACTCTCCTGGGTGTGGAGAACAGAGGGGTGGGGAGGAGGGAGAGACAGACAGAGGAGGGAGAGGGACAGACAGCGGGGACACAGAGGTGAGCAGAGGGACCTGCCCTCTCTCTCCCAAGTATCTAGCTAAGAATGGCCTCCCAGTTTTTGGAGGATCTGAATGACTGGGGTTAATCCATTCTCCCATGCTGCCCCCTGCCTGCTGGAAGGGAGCTCAGTATGTTTAGAGGTCAATTGAGCAGTTGGACAAAAAAAAGTGTTATACTTTCAGCCCGCCTGAGACTCAAGTCAGCTAAAAAGGCTGTGATTGTCATCACCGTTGTAACTGTTGTTGTCCCCAAGCACTCAGTGGACCTTCCTTAACCCCAGAGACTGGCTCAACTGTTCCCCGTGGAGCTCTGGGAGGGCCTGGTGCCCTCGCCAAGGTCAGGACGAGGAGAGGTCCCTGGCTCAGAGACGCCGGGGGCATGACCCTCCGGGAACTGAGTAGTGTCTGGAGTATGAGTGACAATAGCAACAGCCAAACTCAGGCACATCCCCAGAGGCCTTTGAAATCCTCACGTGGGGAATCTGGGGGGTGTCGTGGAGACTGGCCTGACTGGGGTCCCACAGAAGGTAAAGGACAAGTCAGCATTCCGAGAAAGGACTGCTCCCTGACTGGCTCCTGGGAAGTCACCTCTAAGTCCTTAGAGTGTCCTGCATGATGAAAGTGTCTTGGTTTCTCTGAGGGCCTTGGGCACACTAGATAATTTACCCCAACAATGGGATTTATGGTGGGGGCCTTGGGCAGTGTGACCCACCGTCAGTGTGACCTCTGGAGGGGCCAGAGTCTGAGTAACTAAGGTCCGCCAGGCCTCCACGGCCAACCCCCAATGCACACTCTGGTCACCAAAGCGTGGGTGGGCTTCCATGGTTGGCCACACTTCATCTGGGCTGTCACACCCTGTTGCTGGGGGCATCCGTGCTGCCCACGTGACTCACCTGGGAGGGGACACCTGGAAGTCTGCGCCTGGTCTCCCCTGGGCCCTGACCCCTGTGCCTCTGCTTTGCAGATTTTAACCGGTATCCTTCTGTTGTAATAAACTGTAACTGTGAGTCCAATAGGGCCTCTCAGTTCTGAGTCTTTCTAGGGAATCACTGAATCTGAGTCTTGGGTTCCCTCAGGACCCCTGAACAAGTCCCTAGAGGGAAACAGCAGCTGGATCACAAAGGCATCACAGACCAAGAGCGGGTGCACTGTTAGACCCATTTTATAGGTACGGGAAGCATGGCAGGCAGAATTCTAAAGCTGCCCCTGCCTCTTGCCACCCCTCCCCCGCAGGATTCTGGTTTTTCGATCAAATGCTAGTCTAGGGACTGCCGGGAAAGGCCTTTGCAAATGTAATTAAAGTCCCACATCAGCTGTAAGATACAGGGCTTATCTGGGTGGGCCTGACCTAATCAGGTGAGCCCTTGCAAAGCTGAGTGTTTTCTCCAGCTCGAGGCAGGAGAGGTCAGACAGTTTTGGAGTACAAAAAAGATGAGATGCATCCCTGGGAGCTAAGTGCAACCTCTGGCTGAACGCCAGCAATGAAGCAGGCCCTCAGTCCTACACCCACAAGTGACTGAATTCTGCCTGCACCTGAGTGAGCCTGAAAGTACATTTTCCCCCAGAGCTTCCAGAGAAGAGCCCAGCCTGGTGAACAGCTTGATTTCGGCCTTGTGGGATCCTGGAGAGCCCAGCTGAGCTTGCCTAGACTTCTGACAGACTGGACTGAGAGCTACTAAGTGGGTGTTTTAAGCTGTTACATTTGTGGTCATTTGTTACATGGCCTAGCTAGCTAAGACGTGGACTGAGGCTCGGAGAGCGTGCGATCACCTGCCCAGGTTTACAGCGAGGACAGGGCAGGGCAGGTGGGCAACATGAGCCCACAGAACATAACTCTCTCACTTGATTATAAGAAATCTGCTGCCTGCCCTTCTGCTTCCTCCCCTCCCTGGGCTGGAACCTGGACCAGCTTTGACTACAATGATGAAGAAACAGTCTTGGGAGCGCAGAGCCACAAACAGCCAGAACCTGGGCCCGGATTTCTGCCGTGCGCGGAGCTGCCTGGCAGGCCTGAGCCACTTACCTCTGACTTACTGCACGAGGAAAAATTCCCAGGCTGTGCCGGACAAGGGCCTGATCCGCGCCCCCCAACTTCTGTTCTCCCCTGAGCCATATCTCAGCTCTTTCTGATTCTCTCTTGCTATTGTAGGGGGCTGCTTCTGCTCTCTGAACCTTCACCTGCCCGTTTCCTGGCTATGTCTGTCCTCAACCTACTCCCCTCTGCCAGGCACTGTCCCAGTGGAAGCTGTTGACTTCCCTCCTGGGAAACCTTCCACCTCCCCAGCAATTTCTGGCCTTGCCTCCTCCTTGCCCTCTTCCCCTCGGGACCCTGGAAGGAATGCGGGTCCCTGAAGTTCTGTCTTCCTTCCTCTTGACCTCCCGGTGGCTTCAGCTGGTGGAGCCCTGGCCTCTCTCTTTAGCCACCCCCCACCCTCATTTCCAGCCCAGTGCTGGACGATGCACTCAGCCTTCTGTCAGCCTCGTGCCCTCCGGCGACCCGCGTGCACCTCTCTCTCTGCCCTGCTGTCCCATCAGCTGCCAAGTCACATTGGGTCGATTGTCAGGCCTCCAAACCCCATTCCAGGTGGTGGTGGGGGCTGATCCCTCCTCCAGAGCTGCCTGTCACAAAATCCACGGTCACTCTTAGTCTTTGTCTTCCTTGGCTGCTGGGCGGTGCCTGACATGCTGGAGACACCCTCCAGAAGCCCACACCACCCTGGCCTTCACTCACCTCCCTGGTCGCCCCTTCTCTGTCGCCTCTGACCCTGCAGTGGCCCCGGGCTGTTTTGGGGGGGGTCTCCCAGCTCACACTCATCTCCTTGGAGAGCTTGTCCGTCTCCTGTCAGCGTCTGATGCCTCCTGACTTTTCACCTTCAGCCCAGACAGGAAAACTCATTCCCTCGCCTCCTTCAGAACCTTCCTGGGGAGGCATCCCCCAC
Organism: Callorhinus ursinus; assembly: GCF_003265705.2. Taxonomy (NCBI): domain Eukaryota; kingdom Metazoa; phylum Chordata; class Mammalia; order Carnivora; family Otariidae; genus Callorhinus; species Callorhinus ursinus. The sequence goes on from NW_027397144.1 coordinate 2,480,436, forward strand.
TGGACGTAGAAGCTGGAGAGTCCCCTGCCTACTGTGTCTCCAGGCCGCCAACACTGACCTCCTGCCCTTCCTTCGCCCCGAACCTACTCCTCCCACCTTTCCCTTGTCTCCGGCAACAACAGCTCTGTCCTTGTGGTTAGGCCTCAACCCCTGGGGGTGGCCTTGACTCCTCTCTTTCCTTCACCCCCTCCATCAGCCATTGGCTGGGTCAGCTCCCAAGAAATATCTAGAACCTGAACACTCCATATCCGGAGTCTAGGCAGCAGTCTTGCGTTCCCCTGGATTATGTCAGTGGCCTCCACTGTGACCTCCTCCCAGGCCATTCTGCCCTGTGGCCAGAGGGAGCCTGTTCAAACGTGAGTCCGGTCAGGCACCCCCTCGCTCAGAGGGTGAGTCCGTTCAACACAGCGGTGGATGGCCTCATACCTCAGGGCCTTTGTACTTGCTGGTCTCTCTGCCTGGAGCACTTTCTCCCCAGGGGTCCACGTGACTCCTTCAGACCCTCCCTGGGGAAGCCCCTCCCACTGCAAGCAGAAGCCCGCGCACCCTGATGTGGAGAGCAGTGCCCGGCGCACAGGAAGCATGCGCGGGATGTTTGCCGAGTGACTGGGTGGCTGGGAGGAAGATCAGGACCCGGCAGCCGTGCCTCTGGTTTCTGGTGGCAAGTGGGATCCCTGGCTGCCCACGGCTCTCCCCTCCCAGGCCCCAATTCCATCCCATCCTACCTCTCTGTTCCTGCCCCTGCCCTTACCTTTGGCGATCTTGATGTCCAGGGCTGTGCGGATCAGGGCCATGAGGGTAGAATTGAAGTGGACGGTGTTGTCATCGGCCACGGGCAGATCCATGCGAAGGAGCCTCTACAGAAAACCCAAGGCGGGGGCAGTCATTGCCAGGCACCCCCTCCTGGTCCCCCGTGCGCCAGACCCACACTACCCAGGGAGCCCCAGGAAGAACTCTGAAGGCGGTGGCTAAGGTGCCCCCCACTCACAGGTTACCTGTCCCCTGCACTCTGTTTACCGATTTCCCTTGGTGGCCTGCGAGGAGAGCTCTGGGGCTCTCCTGGGCCACCAGCCCCTGCCCTCCCCTCTCCCGCACGCTGGACCCCCAGATTTCCCAGGTTGGCCCAGACCCTTCCTTGCCCCACCCCAGAGTTCTTCTGGACGGCTCCGTGCCATTCTGACCCCAAAGAAGCAGAGCGCAAGGCGGATCGCAGCAGATCATGCAGCAGCCAGGCACAGGGGTCCACGGCCACGGCCGCCGGGGGGGCCGCCGGCTCCCACCTCCACCCGCGGCTCGGCCCAGACCAGACCAGATGGGCACAGACCACATCATTCCTCTGAGAAGCAGGAGGCAGGCGGCCCCCCCTCATGGGGCGGCCCCTCGCGGACATGCAGCGAGGCCGTGACACACAGAACAGACAGGGGGACAGGGGCGCGCATGCAGACGGAATCTCGAGACTCATTCATAGCTCCGTGGAAAGTGTTTCTCAGGGGCATGTCCAGATCTTGGCTCTGTGCGATGGCAGGGGGCAAGGGTGAGGGGGCATTCCCGTGGCCCAGGGAAGAAAAGACTCCCCATGTCCCAAGCAGGGGCTCTGCACCCCCATGCTTGGTGATGTAGGAGAGGATGCTGGACTGGTGGGCACCAGCCCAGGCTGAGGTGGCATGGAGATGGGGGTTGAGGGTGAGTTAGGCGCTCACTAGGGGATTCAGACACACGTCAGCAGGAAACACAGAGCTGGAGATGGGGAGAGGGATGGCAAACCCAGAACAGAACACAAGAGAGGGATTGGGGCAGGGCGGGGAGGGAGGTGGCAGGCAGAGAAACACACCCAGACTGGGCTGCTGTGCACAGCTGTGCAGGTTGTGCACTGCACAAAGGGTTCACCGTCTTAGAAATCATGGATTTGTATATTTAAACAACTTTCCAGCTGATAACAAAGAAGTTTCTTGTTTTTGCCAGATGGGTGGATTACAACATTTTTCCAACAGAGAAAATGTTCTGTGGAAGGGGTGTCCTCTTCAAATTTGCACAAAGGTGCCTTATGGACCCTTGGTGGCCCTGCACAGAGACCAGGAATGGAAGGGGGGGTCACGCTCTCTCTCTCTCACGCACACATGCACGCAGACAGGCAGAGACCAAGAGAAGGTACAGAAGGAAAGCGAGAGGAAGGACAGGTGCTAGGAGAGGCTTGTCAGAGATGCTGGTGGAACGGCCTCTTCCCAGTCTTGACCGGGAAGGAGGAAGAGGAGGAATGAGGTTGCAGGGCGACTGATACTCGAGGCAGGAAGGAACGGCATTAACAGAAGGGGAGGGAGGACTCTCACAGACACAGGGTGGGGGCCAAGCTGGATGGGAGAACAGGATGATGGGGCAATTTTCTGGTAGAGGGGGCGGCAATTTTAAAGGTCATCCCTGATCTTCTCGTGGATGAGCTGGAGGGAACAGAGCATCTGTCTTTGGGTGCCAAGGGAGATTCCGGGACAGGGGTCTGGAGGGGTGGCCCAGCCCAGCCGCCTAGCGGCAGGACCCCTGCTCCTTCAGCCAGCATGCACCGTCCCCCGGTCGGCCATGGTGCCTGCCCGCCCCAGGCCCCCGCCAAGGCAGCGTGCATGGCCTGCATCAGGGTGCCACGGTCCAGGGGTCCAGCTGCGGCCTGCCTGCCCACTCTGGAACAATGGAGAGGCATGTTGGGGTGTCTGGGGGAGAATGGGTGGCATAGGGGTGGGGGCTTGGAAGCAACTTTGGGGGAGAGGGAGAGGGGGAGGGAGGAGAGGCTCTGGGTAATCCTTGGGAGGTCTCGAATCCCCTAAGGCCCTAGGTCAGAGATCAGCTTCAGGTGTATGTGGGAGGGCCACTGGACCTGGGGGCACAAGATACAAAAGATGGGGGGCAGGGCCTCGCCTTTTTGGGGTCAAAGCCCACCCCCCCCAGCCACGAGGTACCTGCCCCGGTCTGGGCCTGGGCGTGGGGGCCGCTCTGGGTGGGCAGAAAGGAGGCGAGGTGGCATTTCCCCTGAAGCATGTTTATGTCCAATTTGGTTCCGAGGGGACTGGGGGCTCCCCTCCCCCTCCCCCCGGCATGTTGGCCATAATGGAGTCTCAAAACACCAAGACACACTCATCAGAAAAGACGGACACAGTGTGCTGCTTAGAGTCAAGGGACGGTTATGATCCATTTACTCCAGGAGGAAAGGGAAAAAAAGAAAAAGAAAAAGAGAAAAAAAAAAAAAAAGAAGAAGAAGAAGAGTAACTCCGGAAAAAGAGACTTGGCTGGTTGTTCCTGGTCAGCGCTGAAAAATCCCCAGTGCCCGACGCCGGTGGTCGGCAAGGGTAGACTACCTTGTAAGCCACTCTGGCCGGACACTTCTTCCCCAGACCCAGGGGCGGAGACATGTGTCTCAGCATCTGATACATGTCCGGGTAAGGCATGCGGCCCCTGGCAGCACCGAAAACAAAACAGGGTGGGAACGGAGAACCAAAGGAAGGAGTCGGTGGAGGAAGAGGGAGAAACGGAAGAAAAAAAAAAAAAACAAAAAACCAAAACCAAAACCAAACCAAAAAAAAAAAAAACCACAAAAAACAAAAAATAAAAAACCAACCAAACCAAAAAAACCACACGGGCATGCGGCCCCTGGCAGCACCGAAAACAAAACAGGGTGGGAACGG
>NW_027397144.1:2484203-2667217 GCF_003265705.2 Callorhinus ursinus
AAAAAAACCACACGAGCCGAAAAAAGAGAGAGAGAAAGATGCAGAGAACAATAAAATAGGTGTTTCAAATAAATGGAAAACAGGAGGAAAAAAATGGAAGAAAAAGTCATTAAAAAAAGATTATTTCACTGCTCATGAGCAGGGAGAGAGAGAGAGAAAAGAGAAAAGTCAGATTCAATTTTGACTCTGAGCTATGGTTCTGGTGGGACTTGGAGGAAAGGCGGGGTCTCATTTTGGAGGGCCTGGCACAACGCTCTGGCTCAGTGTTATTTTAAAAATTGGGTCAAGTTCTCTGGTTTGGCTGAGGCTGGTCTCTGAGGAGGCCTAGACAGGGAGGCGGGGGCTGGGGCAGTGGGAGGAGGGCTGGGGGCTTTGGGAGGCAAAGGGTGGAGGGGGAGAGAGTGCAGGTGATGGGGGGTCAATGCACAGTTCTGACCCCCCTTGATGTGTCTGATTTGGGGTGCCGTTGAGACCCTGGGATGGGCAGCTTCAGCTAAGAGCAAGCAGAAATGGCTGAAGGGAACAGAGAGGTATGTCCCATGCTTCATCGAGTCTACGTAACTGCATTCTGTTGGCTAAGAATTCTCTAGTTTAATGCAAGAAAGAGAGATGGCTCTGTTTTTTAGATATATATATATATATATATATGAAATATATATATTGAAGAACCCCAAGCCACACTCATTCCATGGATGCTAGCAGGTTTTAGTGGAATTCAAACCTTGCAAGCAACCCTATGAGGACATTTCTTGCCTAAGCCGAGAGGGGGAGATATCACGCGCAATAAACTGTACATATCCTTATAATGAATCCGACCACTGAAAGGAGAAGACAGGGGTTAGTGGAGGCAGGGGTCAGGCTGCGCTCATGGGCTGGCTCCCCGCGCACGCAGCAAGGTCATGACGCCAGGGGCTGGGGGAGACTCAGGGCTGAGGGAAGGTCCCCGAGCTGCTCCCAGACAGACCAGGGGCAGAGGGTCTCGGTTGGGGTGTGGGAAAGCTCTGGGCTGAGGTGGGTGGGGGCTGGGGGGGGGGGGGGCCCTCCCAGGGCCCAGGGCTCTCTCTGTATCTCCCTTCTCCACAATCTACAGGGACTACATTGCGGGGAGAGGGAGCTTGAGGAATAGAGGATAGGGGACAGCATCCAACTGCTGTGACCTAAAATCAAAAGAGGAAGAGTTAGGAACCAGCCAAAACTCAAGCTCCCAGACCCATGGCTCACCCCAGCCTCTCGGTCTCGTGGAGGACTTGTCTGGGGCTGCAGGAACAGCAAAGGTGGACTCCTCCCCACCTTCCTCCTGAGGCCTCCCCTCCAGCACCCAGGCTGCCAAGGGCCCCCATTAAATGCTTTCCCAGGCCCCAAGACCAGCTCGAACTAGCCTCTTCAGTTAGTGGTTGGTGGGCGCCAAGGTCTGGGATGGCTCCTCTGAGCAGCTTCATGCTGCTCCCCACGTGCACAGGGTGGAGAATGACCCTCTGGAACCACCACCTGTCAGTCCGTCAGGAGCACTCTGGTGCCCAAGGGTAGGAGAACTCACTCCCTTTGCGACCATGACCATGCAAGAAACCCTAAGGCTCTGTGTCTTCGGCCCTGGCCTCCTGCGATCACTGTCCAGCACCACTCTGATCTCACGGCCAATCTCATCTGCCAAGGGAGCTAGGCCGGCCCCGTTCCTATCGCTCCCAGGACAGCAGAGGCTGAGAGGCCTCTGGCTTCCTCCCCGGGGCCTGGTTAGCTTGTCCTCGCCATCCAGAGGCCTCTCAGTGAGGGGGAGGCAAAATCCTCAATGCCTGATTCCTTTCCTCATCGCCCAGAAAGCCTGGGCCTTGGGCAGGTTGTCCCCAACCATTTCACCTGTAGTGTGTGAGGGCGCTGATTCTCATCTTTTTCCTCTAGGTTGACCACTCGGAGATTCCCAGCTAGCTCCCCAGGGACCCCATGCCCCAAAGTCTGGGGCCTGACCTAGCCTCGTGGGCTCTAGTGCCAGAGAAAGGTGGGCGATGTGGCTGGAAGGTACGGGTGACTCCTTACCATGCTGCGGGGTCGTACTCTGCCCAGACACGCACGTACTCATCCAGGTGATGCGGACCCAGGATGGAGGAATCTCGGGTGAGGTACTCAAAGTTGTCCATGATGACGGCGACAAAGAGGTTCAGCATCTGTGCGGACCCCGGAGGCCGAGAGGGAGTGGGGGAGAGTGAGACACACCCAAACACACATACACGGGGGCCCAGAGAGAGAGGGAGGGAGAGGTGAGATGGGAAAGGGAGACAGAGAAAGAAAAAGATGGGGGGACGGGGAGGAGAGACACACACTTACACAAGGGGCCCCAGAAACATGCAGAAATGGAGATGGGACAGAGAGACAGAGACAAAGACGGAGACAGAGAAATACAGAGACAGGGACCAATAGTGATGGATAGAGATAGAGCGGGAGAGAGAGGGAGGAGAGGCTACATGAAATGGGGGCCAAACCCAAGGGACTGCCCTGACCCCAAATCTCCCCACACCAGCCCCCCAACGAGGCCAAAGTCAGTGCTCCATGTGGGTTGTATTCCCAGCCCCAGCACAAAGTAAGCAATCGGCAACTATTTCCTGGATGGATGGATGGATGGATGGACGGGCGGATGAATTAATTTTCTTGCCCTCATCTACACCTGGTAGCACCTTTTCATGTGTTCTTCTAGCTCTCGGTACACAGGGAGCTTGCATCATTTCGCCTCCAAGCCTTTGCAAATGTTGCTCCTTTACTGAACATCGTGATTTGTCTCCCCGTGGGTAGCAGCATCCGGGGAACCCTCCTCCTTCGCACGTAACAGGCTGTAGCTGGGTGTGGCCGACCCCTACTTTCTGGTTCCCCAGGCAGCGGTCACACAACCCAAGGCTGTGATTGGTTAAGGGGGGGGGGGGACATGACCCAAGGTGGTTAATGAGAGCCTTCCCTGGGATTTGTGCTGACACCCTGGCCATCATTTGGCCTCTACAAGATTAAGTCTGAGAGTGAAGCCAGTGTGGGGGAGAGCAAGGAGGATGGGGTCTGCTGTCAGGATCCAGCCTCACCTGGACCTTTCGGGTCACAAATCAGTGGCCTGTATATGCTCTTACGTCAGCGAAGTTTCTGCTACTTGCAACCGATCTGATTCCAACGTGTTCTAGTTCTTGCTTGTGGTCCCCGCAGGCCACTCGTTGAAATCTTCCTTCCCTCGGTCTGAATCGCCTCATCACAGCGCGTATCAGGCCACGTTGCTATTACCTGCCGACTCGTCTCCCTATCACCCCTGCAGCCTGTGACAACTGTGTTCTGTCCCTGTACCCCAGTGCCTAGCGTCAGGTCTGGCACGTAGTAGGTATTCAACAAATGTGTAGATGTAAGCGTAGTAGGTGCTTATTAACAAATAACCTGTAATCCTAGGCGTCCCTAACTTCAGTGACTCAATTTTTAACTCATCTTCATGACGCTGATTGAGCACCTGCTGTGTGCCAGGCACTGTCCTAGGTGCTGGGGGGTATGGCAGTGAACAAAACAGAAATCCCTGCCGTTGGGGGGCTGATGATCAAGCAGATGGTCAAGCACGTCCTCTAGGGTGCCTGCCCTTCCCAGATGGACTGTATTATAAGATCTTATCCCCACATGTACCCACAGTTGCTTGGACAAGGGTGCCCATTTGACCAGGGGCTGGGCTGGCCCATTCAGACTTTCTCTCCTGGGAATTTGGAACTGGGCAATGAATGCAGTTTCTGGGTCAGTGGCTTCTGCATCAGCCGCTGTGGATGCTGGACTGGGGGCGCTGAGAGATAGAGGCTGCACGTCTCTCAGTGTGAGGCCACGGGCACGAAGGGGGTGAGGGTGCTGGGCTTTCGCTGACAGATGCTGGTGTCTGGCCAGGGTCCGCACCCATCTCACGCTCTCTTGGCCGCTGGCTTCCTATATCCTGCTGGTGGGATCCATGGTCAGGAAACCAGACCGGGGAGGAGGGGAGAAGGGACCCCTTATGTCTCCAGTGTGGGTCTGTCTTGTGAGTTGAATTGTATCCCCCTCAAAAGACATGTTCAAATCCTAACCCCTGGTGCCCATGAATGTGACCCTAAAAAGGGTCTTCGTGATGTCATCAAGTTAGGATGAGGTCATACCGGATTAGGGTGGGCCCTAAATCTAATCTGACTGCTGTCCCCCTAAGAGAGAAATCTGGACACAGACACAAAGGGGAGAGGCCACATGAACATGGAGGTAGATACCCGAGCGATGCTGCCACAGGCCAAGGAATGCCTGGGACCCCCAGAAGCTTAAAGAGGCTGGGAAGGATTCTCTCCCAGAGGCTTTGGAAGGAGCATGGCCCTGCTGACACCTTGATCCTTTCTAGCCTCCAGAACCACGGGAGGGTAAATTTCTGTTGTTTTAAGCCACCGCATTTGTGGTACTTTGTTATAGCAACCACAGAAAACCATCAAAACCATCACCGTCTGCAAGTGTCCTGGGGCTGCGGACAGCCGTGGTGCCAGGGGCAGCGGGGTGGGTGTTTTCCTTTTAATTCCCGCAGCCAGGAATCCTTGGTGACTCCAGGGTTCTCTAGTTCTCTTTCAACCCCATGTAGCCAATCCCTGTATCAAGTGTCCTCTGCTTAACGATATCTAGAGAATTTCTGTTCTTCTGACAACGCTCTGACTGCTCCAGGAAGAAGAGAGGGGGCATAACTAGCATCCTGTGTAACCAGCAGGGCCGGGGGACCAGCTCTCAGCTCCGCTAGTTTTTCCCTCAGTAACACCCAGCCGTTCTCAGATGGGGGAGATTCTGTCCTTCCCCCCAATCCCAGGGGCACTGTCAATGTCGGGAGGCATGTTTGCTTATCACACCTGAGGGTGGAGGTCAGGGATGCTGCTAAACACACTGCAATGCATAGGACAGCTCCCCCGTCCCCCCACCCCGAGAACAAGCCAGCCCCAAATATCAACAGTGGTGACGTGGAGAATCCCTGGTTAACCTAATCCCCAGCTGGCTCAGAGACGCTCTGGAGGGAGCAAATCTGTGACACAGCCATATTCTAGAGAAATCTATGCCCCGGAGTGGGAGCCAGGTCAGGGGGGCCTCCCCTCCCCACTACCCACCCCAACATGTGCACAGACTCACCAGAAATGAGCACAGGAAGATGAAGGAAACGAAGTAAAAATAAGCAAATTCATTGCCACACTCGGGAGTCAGGATGCCAGAGTTCTTATCACATGGCTTCCCGCTGAGGCAGGAAAGCATGATGTTGTGCCAAGCCTCCCCGGTAGCACTTCTGAGGAACGGAGAGGTGACATCATCAGGGACCTGGGCACCCAGCCCTGGACACTAATATCCATCAGGGATATTAGCACGGGGCTCTGGAGTTGGACTGGAAGAGTTCAAGTTCTAGGTACGCCACCTTTTCTCTCTGGGAGCTCAGAGAGGTGATTCTCATCCTTTAGCTGTGCATTAAAGTTCACGGTGGGGGGGGGGGCTTTAAACAATGCTGATGCCAAAGTCCCACTCCCACAGGCTTGTTTTCAGTTGGTCTGGGTGGGGCCTGGGGATGTAGGTAGGTATGTTTCAAAAGCTCCCATTCCTCCAGGCAATAATCATCTCTTACTTCCTTCTCCCTAGGTCTCTCTGCTCCAGGCACACTGGGATCTCACTGTCCCCAAACATGTCGGCCATGCTCCTGCCTCAGGGACTTTGCACTTGCTATACCTTCTGCCTGGCCTGCCCTTCTTCAGATATCCACGTGGTTCCCTCCCTCACCTATTTCTCTCACATGTCACGTGCCTGCCTCCAGGGAGGGGTGACCTACCAGCCCTCTTCCTTTAGATGTTGTTGCTAAATTAAGAAAAAAAATTTTTTTTTCTCATCCTCAAGTAGGCGTAACATAAGATTGATCATTTTAGGGGTGCTGGCTGGCTCAGTCGGTTGAGTGTCTGCCTTTGGCTTGGGTCATGATCCTAGGATCCTGGGATCTAGCCCCACTCCGGGTTCTCTGCTCAGCTGAGAGCTTGCTTCTCCCTTTTCCTCTGCCTGCCACTCCACCTGCTTGTGTTTTCTCTCTCTCTCTCTCTGTCGAATAAATAAATAAAAATCTTAAAAAAAAGACTGATTATTTTAACTATTTTTAAGGGTAGAGTTCAGTGGCATTCAGTACATTCACAATACTGTGCACCCATCACCACTGTTCACCTCCGGAATCTTTCATCCAACCCAGTCATGCAACCCCTGGCAATCTCTAGTCCACCTTTTCTTCTCTATGGATTTGCCTGTTCTGGGCACCTCATATAAGTGGAATCATACATTATTTGTTCTTTTGTGCCTCCGTTTCCCTCTTAACTTTGAATTTTATCCCCTTCCTGCACTCTCTATCATTAGCTTACTGATTGCCTTTCTCCTCCGCAGGAAGAGAAGCATCTGGAGGGCACAGAATATTTCTTTCTGCTTTGTTTACAGTACCTTCAGCAGTGCCTGGCACACAGTAGGTGCTCAATAAACCTCTGATGAATGAATGAAGGAACTCTAATGTGCAGCCGGGTTTAAGAATCAAGCCTCAGGATCTATTAGCCTCAACTTCCTCACCTGTCAGATGGGGTTGCCAAGAATCCCCACCTCACAGGATGGTCAGGAGGATTCAGTGAAGTAATGCCTGAAAATGCCTTCCATGCTTGGATCCCAGGGCCTTTAGCTTCTGCCCAGCCAGGGTCCCTGGGCCCCCCCCCACAAACCCATCCCAAGCCTCACTGGAACAGAAGGAAGACAGCACGCCCCCTACAGGAAGAGGAGGGAGAGGACACTTCCCCTACAGGAAGAGGAGGGAAAGGACACGCCCCCTACAGGAAGAGGACGCGCACCCACCAGAAGAGGAGCATGAAAGCACGGGCTCCCGCTCACCTGAAGAGAAGCATGAGGGCCTGGAAGAAGGTGCGAAAGTTATTGTGCTCAGTGATTTGGAACTCATCCTCATCACTGTCCTCATCCTCCACGTCAATGCCAATGTTGCCAAACACCTGGGGAATCGGAGGGTGATGACCAGGGGCAGCCATGCCCCCAGTGGCTTCAGGGAAACTCCACTCAACCATCATGGCTCTCTCTCCAAACTGGGTTCCCCTGACCCACCCCTGCCTCAGGACAGTGGTCCTCCCAGGGAGGGCTCTAGGGACACTAGGGGACTGGCACTCACCTGCATCCCGATGATGGCGTAGATAAAGAAAAGCATAGCAATCAGCAGACAGACATATGGCAGGGCCTGGTGGGAAGGAAGGTAATGAAGGAGAGTGCCAGGGGTGCTTCTTCACCCCACCATTTCCTTCCCTTGTCCCAGCGCTCTGCCCCACGGGGCTGGGTGGCCCCATGCTGTGCCAGAGTGGTGCCAGGGCTTGGTGGGCCTCTTTGAGGCCATAGTGGCAAGAAGGTATCAGGGGGATTCCCTCTGGAGCTCTCAAGCCACACCAGGGGCAGGTGGTCTAGAGAAGAGCAGTGCTGATCACAGACTCTCAGCAAAGTGCACCACAGAGGCATTTCCACCTGATTTCTACTTTCAGCCAGAGCAGGGGTGGGGGTAAGATCTTCTCAGCCCTAGACTGGCATCAGGGGCTCACCTTGAAGGACTGCACAAAGGTCCAGAGAAGAATTCGGATGGTGTAACCCTGACGGAGGAGTTTGATGAGCCGGGCAGCTCGGAAGAGGCGGAGAAAGCTCAAGTTGATGAAGTTATTCTGGGGAGATGGAGAGAAAAGTGTGACCATCCACCCACCCCCGGGGGCTCAGAGCCGTCACCACTCACAGAGGCCCCTACATGAAGCCAACCAACAGGAAAAGCAAGCCAGACCCCAAATAAGGAGGGAAAGAAAGCACTATTAATGCAATGGTGTGGAGGAAAAACGTCGAAAAAGGAACAAAGTTGGGGGGGGGAGAGGGTGGAAGGGGAGGAAAAGGCAACTCAAAAGCATAAACCCTCCCTGCCAGCCCCACCCGCAATGGGGGAAAAGGAAAGAAAAAGGAAGGAAGAGAAAGGAACCGGGTGGGGTAGGGGTGGGGAAGAAATAACAAAAGAACAAGGAAAAGAAAATATATCCGAATCATCCAATCAGGAAAAAAATCGAGATGGTTTTTGTTTCTCCCAACAACCAAATGCACTGAGACGATAGGACACAAGCGGGTCAAGTTGCCGAATCCATCACACGTGTACGATGCACAAACACCAGGGCGGGGTGGGGGTAGCCAGCGCGCTCAGGCCTGGTGGACATGTGCGTGTTCCCAGGGCATGTTACGCTCCGGGCCAGAAATGCATCTGTCGTGGGACTCAACGGGCACCCTGCCCTGCCCTGCCCTGCCGAGCTGCCCACCCACTCCTGCCCGCCCTGACCTCACCCCACGGCCAAGAGGAGCAGCGGCTTGAGCCAATCGGAGAAGCGGAAGAGCATCTTTTCTTACCCCCTTGGCGAGCGGGAATGGGGAGGACGGGAGGGAGCTGGGGCTGGTCGGCTGCAGGGCGAGTCCTCGCTGCCCGCTGAGTCGGAGAAGATGCATTTGGGGCCCTTTTCCCCCCTCTCAGGGATGGCTTCTCAGCTTCTGGGGCTGGGTGGAGTAGCACGGGACCAGGCCTGCGGGAAGCAGGAAGTACGCAGCGCCCGTGGGTGGGTGAGCTCGCAAGCAGCCCAGGCCCACCGAGGGGCCGGTGCTGGAGGTGGGGCCATCCCTGCCCCCAGGACCTCCCTGCGTGGACCTTGCCTCTGCTCAAAGACCCCCCTGACTAGTCACTGCCTCTATCTCCTCCCGCCCAAGCTGGGAGAACCCCCCCAGGGAAGGGGGGCAGTCAGTTGGGAGGGAAGCCAAGAGAGCAGCAGGAGGTGGGCTTGCCAGCTGGGGCCTCAGGGTCACTGCTGGGGGACAGGCTGCTCAAAGTCACAAATGGACCAAATCTGGCTGGCGAAGCTATCTTGTTGGGCCTGAGCAGTTTTGTTTTGTTTCGATTAAAAAGAGTTGCCAGTGTTTAAAAAATCAGATTTCTCCCCCAAATCTGGCGATTTTGGCAACTCTGGACCTGCCTCCAGGTTGGCAAAGTTAGCTGGGGCTTAGATGTGGCTGCCCCTGTGAAGCAGGCCACGTGCCCTCCAGTTTGCCAAGGTCCCCCATGTCCTAGAAATGGCACCCGCTTTCCTGGCCTATGGCACCTGCTTCAATGCCGGAGGCATTGGAGTGTGAGACCCCTGCCTCAGGCAAACAAGGAAAGCTCCGCTGGTCTGTCCACCGGCAGGCTGGAGGTGGAGAAGCTTTAACCGGACTCTGCTCCAGGGGATCTAGAGGAGCCCTAGACACAGGCCATGTAGCCAGGTTTCCACTGGCCTAGCCCTCACCCCTCAAATGGCACAGGGGTGACCATACGGGTCACCCTGACACTCACAGCTCCCCTTTTGCTCTCAAAAGTTCGGATGATGAATTCTCTATGGACATCCTACTTGGTGGCTCCTGGGGGCTTCCCAGCTACTGGGTCTGGCCTGGGAGCTGAGAGGCAGGGATGGGAGTTCAAGGAATTTCTGGAGTTGACAAGAGGCCTCTGGACTGGCTGGGAAAGTCTAGGATGCTTGTTGGGACCCATCAGTTGGCCCTTAGGCCTCTAGGATGGGGGAGGGAGCTGGGAGATCCTACCCTGACCATACCGGGCCCAACTGCTATGAGAATGTTCCAAGGGCCTTGAATTAGCTCTCACACCCAGCTCAGCTGAGAGTCACTCACCCCCTGTGCCCAGCTGACCTGACTCCCAGCCCTGCCTGGCCACCCAGCTCTACCTGGGGATGGGGCCGATGGCCCCAGGTGTCCCCAGCCCCTCCCGACCATCCCCAGAGTACAAGCCATCCCTTCACAGGGCGGGTCATAACATGTGGACTCTGCCCAGCATGCAAAGGCAGGCAGGCCTGGAGCAGCCTCCAGGGACTCAGGGTAGAGTGGGGGGAGCCTGCCACCATGCAGAGGAAGCAAGGGGGTCTTGCAGGGAGATGCGTGCAGAGAGCATGCTGCCCTTCTTGGGAGTGGAGGGAGAGACACATGGGGGAGGTAGGGGGTGGAGATGAGAGAGGTCCAGGGGATGGGGCAGGGGAAGGTGCTTGTCTGCCCTCATCCACCCCTCCACCTCTTCTTGGTTCTGCATCAAGTCCTTCATGTGCTCGCAGAACTTCTGGTGACTTCCCTTTTCCTAGCTTCCATCTTTCCGTCCACAGCCCAAGAAGGAGTGGCTGTGCTCTCCTCCAAGCCTGCCCTGTGCTTCCGGGTTCAAGGCTGATGGGGTGGGATGCAGGCCCTGGAAGGCTTGTCACATTCAGAAAGACGTGAGAACCAGCCATCTGAAGGGTCCGGAGAAATCCTGCCACTTGCAGACCCCACCTCAGCTGACCTTGCCCCTGTGCTCCAGATCCCATGACCACCTGCCTACATGACTTCTTCCGGGGCGCCCTTAAAGGCACCTCAAACCCTCTGTGCCTACACCTGTGCTCTTCCCCCAACCTGGTCCTCTTCTGGCATTCCCTAACTTCCGCCTCCCAGTTCAAGCCAGACTCAGGTCCCTCTAGATACCTCCCTCCCCCAGCCCGGACCCAACCCATCCCCAGGTCCCGGAGAAGCCCCTGCTCACTCAGGGGGCCAGTCCCCTCTCACGGGGACCCCGGTGCTCCCTTGCAGCCCAGCCCCCTGCCTGGCCACTCCCACACAGCCTCAGCCATCTTGTCTAATCACACTTCCGATTCTGGCCCTGCTCCAGATTCTCTCAGGCTACCACGAGGGCTCATCCCCTCCTGCCCCCTTCACTTTCTCTGGGTCGGCCTTCCTTTGCTCTTTGCTCCAGCCACACTCCCTCACTTGTAGACCCAGACTCCCGCACGATTCCTCTTGCTACCGGGCCTTTGCACATGCTGTTCTGGGCCTCGAATGCTCTTCTCCCCCCTCTTTTGTTAACAATGCTTATCCTTTAGTTCATAACACAGCTGCAACTTCAGGTGGGTTCGAGAGCGGTTATTTGACCAATGCGTGGTGTCCCCCACTTTGGGTTTAGGCGAGGGGGTGGTAGTGATGGTGTCCACTTCAGCCCACCACTCCGCTTGTGGCACCACATTTTGGAATCATGAAATGTCTGGTGGATGAGTGCACGTGGTATTGCTAGCGTGGGAGGGATCCTGGGGCAAAGGTGCCATTCAGGGGGTCCTTCAAAGGGATGCAGAGGTGGTAGGGATGAGGCGGAGGCAGATGGAATGTACCAGAGTGAGAAGTGTGCAAGGAGCCAAGTAAGGGAGGTGGGAGTGATGGAGATGGTGTGTGCAGTGTGGATGGACGGAACAGAGAGGGACAGGTATGCATGGGTGTTTGGTGGGGAGAGGAGAGAGAGGAAGAATACCCGAACAAGAGAGTAAGGGGGGAGAGTGTGGATGTGGGAAGGGGGGGCACACGGGTCCAGTGACTGTGTGTACGTGGGGCATGCAAGCATGTGAAGACCGGGGCTCCAGGGGAGGGTGCGTCTGGCCTGCTCCGAGTTTCCCTCCTCTGAGAGTCTTTGCCTGCCTGCCGCCCAGCCCTCGGACCTCCTCCTCGGACTTGGCCAGTCAAACCCACGGGCCTGGAGTGGGGTGAGCTATCCTGGCGCCCAGGCTCCATGAAGCTGAACAGGGGACAGGAGCGAAGAGCGGGTGGCCGAGGGCTCTGAGTGTAGGGATGCAGGTAAGTGATGGGGTGGGAGACCCAGCCAGCTGACTAGTCTTGTGGCAGGTGCTACCAGGGCAAACCCAGTCTTCTCTTTGCAAAAGATGCAAACCAACCCACGCAGAAAACCCCAATTCAGAACCCAATAAAAACAACGAGGAGTGGGGTGAGAGAGAGAGAAAGAGAGGAGGGGGGAGGGAGAGAAGGAGGGGCTGCAGGAATGAGGAGGGAGTGGGAGGGGGCCGGGGAGACAAACAGACAGGGGAGGGGGGCGGGGGAGGAGCATCAGGCAACCCAAGTCCAAAGCCCAGGACAGGACGTGCAGTGCTGACGCGAGAAGATGCGTTCACAGTTAATGTAAGGCATTTAGACTTCAGAAAGAAGTAAGACCAACCGGATTCTAGATGCAGATGTTGAAGATGGAGGGGGAGCGGGCGGGCGGGGGCAGTTGGGGAGGCGTGTTCAGCGTTTTTTAGGTTGATTTGTAACCAGTGCCAAAAAACCAATGGGTTTCGGTTCCCGGGCGGGGAGTGGGGGTGGTGGGTTGGGAGATAGTCATTGGTGTATGAACACACAGACCACGTCATGGATGAACAAATGAATTTCATAGTGCATTTTGATTGGATGAGTTTTTCAGACGGCGTTGTGCCAATATACAGTTTAAAGAGCAGGCATGAAAAGAGACAAGACAAGAAACACAGTCATTATCCATTGAACGCAGGGCAAACCCACGTCACCCGGCCACTTGGGGGCGGCACCTGAGGCCCAGGGGGCCCCCCGAGCCCTCTCCCCCCCAAACCCTGGGGACTTGCCCTCGCAAGGGTCTGGCTCTCCCTGCCTCAGCCTGGCTGAGCTCTGGCCTGACCTAGTGGGCTTACCTGGGAGGCAGAAAGGGGTGGCTGTGGGCTCCTTGCCCGGCAGGTTGGGAAGGTAACATCCTAAAAGGGTCCACACACCCACCCTCTATCTTTCCCTCCAGATGATTCTAATTCAGGGCCCCGGGGGGGATGGGGCGGGGGAGGTGGTTGGTGAACAAACAGCAGACCCAAGTACCTTCATGGTAAATAATAGCAATAATAGTAACTGCCATTCGGGAACGATCTATTTCCTGGCAGGTTCTGTGCCAAACCCTTCACATGGATTGCTCACACTTGTTAAAAGTTGCGGACTCCCTCCCTAGAACGTCAGCCCCTTGGGGGCAGGCATTCTTGTCTGTTTTCGCTTTGTTCACAGTCTCTGGGCACTTAACAGCAATGCCTGGCATGCAGCAGGTGCTCAGTGAATGCCTACTGAATGCATGAGTGAATGTGGAGCTTGCAGGGATCCAGTGAGGTTAACTGCAACAGTTATCCCCATTCTGCATGAGAGGAGGTGATCCAAGCCACCCAAAGTCAAACAGCTTGTAGGGAGGGGTGTTTGATCACTGTAATAGTCCTGACGTCCTTGAACTGGGCTCTGTACCTCAACCTCTTGCCCCTCCCCATCCTGCCAGCCTGGAGAATGGGCCCTTGGGGTCCAGTCCTATAGATCTCTTATTGGCGACTGGAGGTTTCAACCAACTTCCTCCACTTGCCCAACTGGGGTGCTGGGCCACCCTTCCGACCTCTTGACCCAGAGGACCACTGGTTCAAAACTGTAGTGTGCTCAGCGGGATGGTGAGTTATTTTGACTGCCAGTTGGAGCTCCGCATCCCTTAGAAACTTAGGACAGAGATGAACCGAGGCTCTGGCACAGGGGCCAGGTGGCGAAGCCCAACGGGGACAGCCCCTTTGGCCTCTCTAGAGGAAGGTGTTAGGCATGGGATGAAGGGAAGGGAGAATTTCTGGCTCAGTGGAGCTGAAGGCAGAGGTATGGCCGGAATACCACTTGGGAAGGAGGTGCTGGGGGGACACAACGAGAATGGCCTCCTCTTCTGTGGAGGCCCCACTCAGCCCCACCAGCCTTCCAAGATGGAAGAATGGATCGGTTGGTCCCTTTCTGCTGGGGGCTCTAACGGGGCCACCAGTGAGTTCTCAGGAGTCACCAGGTCTTGGTGCATGACCTTAGGCAGGTCCCTCACTTGTCCGAGTACCGAGCATTAGCTTCCTCATCTGTGAAATGGGGCCACGCCCCAACCAGGTCTATTCTTCCCTTTTCTCTGCCTATTTTGTGCATTCCCCCCCCACGCCCCCACCCCGGGCTCCCTGGCCTTCTGGCTCCCTTCTGGCTAGGCTTGGCCAATGGAATGCCCTGGCAGGAGATGGAGGGTGGAGGAGAGATGGGCTTGAGTATTTCTCCCAGTGTTCTGGGCCTGCTTTGGCCTTCCTCTTGGGCAGGGGCTCTGTCCCTCCAGGTCCACAGCTCCTTCCAGGCGGCCTCTCCCCATTCCAGCTCAGATTTCCTCCCCGCTTCAGCACCTGGGCAGGTAACAGCTCCCCATGGTGGTGGGGTGCTGGGCACTTTGCCATCCTAGTCTGCCCCCCTCCCCTCCTTTCCGTGGGTGGTCTCTGCTTTCCAGTCCCTTCAGTTGAACCCTCCAAGAGAATTCTTTTCTGTCCTGACCCCCTGACCTGTACCACGAGCTAATTCATGTGAACCGCTTGGCACAGCGCCCGTCATGCAACTGAGTGTGCCTTTCTTGCCAGGCATTATTTTTATTGCTATTATGATGAGGTTGACGCCCCCTCCTGCCCTTGGCTCCAACAGTCTTTGCCCTTTTGCTCTCCCTGTGAGGATCTCCTGCCCTCCCCCCGGTCTCCTGAGGGCTCCCAAGCCTGGGCTCACTTGCAAATGGCCAAGGAGGGGGTCTGAGATAGGAGCTCTGGGGCCCTGAGTCTTTCAGATGAGGGGGAAGGACGGTGTGGCCTGTGGGGCCACCACAGAGGGGTCCAGAGACCCCCCCCAAGTCACAAGCCTCCCAAGTCTGGGGATGGAAGAGGGTGGACATCCTGGGGACCTTCCTAAGGCCCTGACAGTGGTGTCCCCTGTTGGCTCAAGGGCCACGGCTCCCTCCTGAACCTCCCCCCATGAACCAGAAGGTGGTTAGTTCAAGCAGAATGAACTTGAAGCTGGTTCTTTCTGGGTCCCCAACACTGTGTGGTGTTTGGGGGCAGGGCTCACCCTTGGGTCCTTTAATTGTCTCAATCCATATTGTATATTCATAAGTCAAAAGCCAAGAGGCAGAGGAGTTCACACTGCAGAGCTGGCCACATAGCCGTGGCTTTGGGCTCCCCCGTCTCCCTGAGTTGCCCTCCTGAGGGGCTGCCCTTGCCTCTGGGGTCCCTGCTTCTCCCTCTTTGGTCACGGTCAAGTGCTGGCCCGAGTCAGCTGTGACTTTTGGGACTGCTGTTTCTGAAAGACTCCCCCCATTCTCCACCCAGCTGGGAGTTACCCACAGAGAAGCTGGCGGGAGACTTACCCCAAACTCAGTCACGAGGATGTCAGTGATGCTGCCCAGAACAGTCACAAAGTCGAAGATGTTCCAGGCATCGCGGAAATAATTCTAGAATGGGGAGCCACAAGACAGGGATGCCAACACAGGGCTCCATGCCCAGCTGCCACGGCTGGCCCCGGGGTACATTAGGGGCACAGCTGCTGATCAATCCGAGTGCCCCCAACACCTCTGGTCATTCAAATAGCACAATGCTGCTGTCTGGGCTGCTCAGTATCATCTGTTCTGAGCTCCCCCGCCCTGGGACCCCATGGCTCTCCCGGTCCCAGAGGGGGCCTCCACAGCCCGATTCAGCTCCGCTGGAGAGAGAGGGCTACCCTGTGGGCTTGCCTGTCTCTCTGACACATCTGCGGGCTCCCTGACACCCCAGGTGCTTTATAAATGATGTCACTGGGATCCTCATGTAGACCCTTGGGGCAAAGGATTATCAACCATATTTTACGAGGCGACGGAAGCTCAGCCAGTGATGCTACTCGCCCATCTGAGGTGAGCAGCATGGATGTGAAGAGTCAGGATTTGAACCCAGGCCTGGGTGAGTCCAGAGTTTATGTTCAAGACCCCACCCGTTATAGCACGCTCGCTAAGAGTGGATTGTGGGTTCACCTCCCCGCTTTGCTACCATCCTGCTGTGTGGCGTGGGCCAGTGACTTAACCTCTCTGTTCTTCCACCTCCTAATCTGAAGAAGGGGGATAGTAACAGGGGCACAAAGGCCTTCCGGGCACATGCCAGGCTTCACTTCCTGGGCCCCCTTATGGTTCGATGGGGCTGTGTGTCTAGTTACAGCCAATAGGTTTTGAGCAGAGACAGTATGAGCCACCTCCTGGCCAGTGCGGGACTCACCAGGACTCTTTTAACCCTGGGCTTGGTGACCATCAATGTTCCAGGTGGCGGCTGCTCTGTGGGCCTGGGTCCCTGTGTAACTACCAGGCAAAGAGGCCCCCTCGCCCTGCTGAACGTCAACCAAACCTTTGTTGACCGAAGTGACTGAGACGTGGGGGTTGTTAATGCACCTAAACTTGATCTATCCTGACTGCCCTCGAGGCTCAGTGTGACCCAACACCCCACGCAGGCCTTCCCAGCATCCCCACAAAGCAGAGGCCAGGTTGGGGCTCGGGGCCCATTCTGAGGGGTCCGTTCCTCCCCTGAGCGTCTGACCCTGTGGCAGCCGCTCTGCCTCACAGAGAAGAACCCAGGCTTTGGAGCTGTGCTTTCCAGGATCAAATTCTTTCAGCACGTGTGAGTTAAATGTCCTCGGGAGTTGGACTGGTTGGGCCTTAGAGCCCTCTTCTGGAAGACAGGGGTATAACAGCAATCGGATCATGAATGTGAATGTAGGCGGGGAGTTCTGTTATACAGTAGGTGCTCAATGAATGGATGCTATTTTATACTCAGCTAAAAGGAATTCGGGTTCCATTGGCACTTTTGGTATTTTAGCAGATGCTGCTGGGGCCCTGCACATATCCCTTCATATTTCGATGACACACTTTCAGTTACTCTGCCCAGGGGCATCCTCTGGTTGCAAAGTTGCTGGGGAATTAAGAGCTCCCCTGGGAGTGGCCCTTGACTCTGACTGATGGGCACTGGAGGATAAATACCCCATGTCTCTCCTCTCAAGTGGAAGGACTCTGAAGTATGTGCTCTCTGCTGCCTCCTGTTGATCCTCAATGGAACTCTGTCCCATAACACACCCTGTATTGGCTGTCGTCTGGCTCTTGCCTCACTCCCCCTCCCCCACATTGAGCTTCCTGGGTTTTCGGATAAATTCTTTGCACTCAGTCCTTATCTCAGGCTGTGTTCCGGAGAGTCCCAATGAAGGCGACTTTCTAGATGTCTGGCCATATGCCTCAAGCCCCTGGACTAGAAAGCTCCCCCCATCGCCTAAACTGCACATGGTGAACTTGGGGCTTCATCTAAGCTGGAGGGGGAGGCTCCAGATAGGCCCCTGTGAGATGATCAGGGGTGGGGGAGAGAGAGAGCCCCAGCCCTCGGGTAGAACCACTTCATTACCAGAAGATTGACCAGGGATTCAAAAATCACACAGCACAACTGTGTTGGGCAGGTCCCGTGCCTGAGCCTACACCACGCTCCCCACAGCCCCCGGGAGGCTGGGTGTATGGTACTCCTAGTTTGTAGATGTGGAAACAGGAGAAAAAGGGCAAGTGCCTTGCTTGAGGCCAGGCAGCTAGAAAGGGGCTGCGGCAGGATTTGCACCCTGATATGGGCACGCCAGAGCCTGATCACCGTCCCCTATACATGTTCTGCGGTCCAT
This sequence comes from Callorhinus ursinus, assembly GCF_003265705.2. Classification (NCBI taxonomy): domain Eukaryota; kingdom Metazoa; phylum Chordata; class Mammalia; order Carnivora; family Otariidae; genus Callorhinus; species Callorhinus ursinus. The sequence continues at coordinate 2,501,586 of NW_027397144.1, forward strand.
CCCGGTGGCATCCCCAGGACCGAAACGCTAAGTTGCTCTGGATGCAGGGTGCTTCCCCCGCCTGCCTGATGTTCAGCACAGGACCTGACAGCCCAGGCTGTCCCTTGGATTCTTTTCGGGTATTTATTAAAAATACAGAATCGGGGGGCGCCTGGGTGGCTCAGATGGTTAAGCGTCTGCCTTTGGCTCAGGTCGTGATCCCAGAGTCCTGGGATCAAGTCCCACATCAGGCTCCCGGCTCAGCGGGGAGCCTGCTTCTCCCTCTCCCCCCGCACATGCTCTCTCTCTGTATCTCTGTGTCTCCAATGAATAAATCAAATAAAAAAATACAGATTTGGGGGGCCCCCACCTGACCAATGAATCTGAACTTCTGGGGTTGGCTCTGGGGCATCATTCAATTTTAAGAAATCTCCCCAAGTGCTCCTGCTGGGTAACAGGGTTGGGAGCCCCTGCCTAGGAGGGGAAAAGTGGGGTGATGAGCCTTCCCTGACCTTCCTGGCATCTATGGGGCACTCCATGCCAGGCTTCGCCCTCACTTTAAGCAGACCCACTGGACCTGTGCTGGAGTTTGCACAAGCTCTTCTGAGGAACAGGAAGCGGACGGGCCTTCGCAATGGAGAGAGGTGAGGTGACACAGTCGCGATGTGATTTGAAGCAAGGGCTCTCTGGTGCCAACCCTGACACCCTTTGCCACCTCGGGAAGCCAAGGTGAGAAGCCAGCCTCCATCCCACTGAGAGCCTGGCTGAGGGCACAGACTGTAGACTACTGTCCTCAGAGAGGTGGACTCAGTGGGTGGCCGGAAGGGAAGCCATCTTGTATCAAGTGTGAGCTTGGCCACTCACTGGGGGATCTTCTTGAAGTCACCCCAACACACAACCCCACCAGTTCAGGCCTTCTTCACTTTTTTTTTTGGCAGGGGGTGGGGGGACTGTGAACGTCCTTGGCCACCTGGGAAGGCCTTCTTAGAGGAAGCTTTGTAAATGCATGGAATAAAATACCCAGGACTGCAAGGGCCCCTGTTATCTTAAAATACGCTTATCACAATCTTTTTGTCAATGATCTAATGATTAATGCACTTCGTTAACAAACTACAGAATTTCTAGCTGTAGGTTTGAGAGTCACCAGCATTTGAAGCAAGGAGGAACACAAACGAAATCTGGAGGTGCCTGTGATCTCTATCATGCACCACAAAAATATCTGATTTTTATCTGTGATCCAGACTGTACCAGTAAAGCTGCAGGGGGGCTGTTCGCCTTCAAGATGGAAGGAAATGTGAAAGTCCGGTTAGCGGCTTGTGAAAAATACAGATGTGGGTTGTTTTTTTTTCACATCTGATTTCACAGACACTCCCCCACACCCACCCCGGCTGTATCCACAGATCCCTTTAGGAATCAATGTGCAAAATGTGCCTCTGGTCAAGACCCCTTGCATCAGTGGGGGATGAAGGCAAACTAGTGGGGCCCGGACTGCATTTAAAAAGAAAAGCAAGGCCATCAGGAGAACACACAACTTCAGAGCACAGGGCACACAACAAGGGCAGACACAGATTTGGGAACAGTTCATCTCGGTTGTGTTTGCATGTCGGCATGCTGCCTCCGTTGTAAAATGTATGTCTTACTGTGGACTGTGGTTAGAACGGCTGGAAGGCCATGGACTTGGCCTGTCTGGATCTTGGTTTCCTTAAAGTAGATGGTAATTATTCCCACCCTTTGGATCACTTTGAGGAATGACTGCATCAGGACGCACGTGGGACACAGTAACCCTCAACAAGTGTTGGGTCTCGCTGTTACTTGGCAAGCGCATGAACGCCTACATAGGGTCTGTGGGCACTGGAGGGATGCTCAAACCACCACTGGGGCTGGGGGTCTTGGGGCCAGGTGGGGAGGCCAGTGCCCGCCCACCACCCAGTGCCCCTCCGGGCTTTCCCCCCAACCCACAGCTCTAGCCCCAAGGCCATACTTACCAGAATCCCAAAAGCCATGACTTTCAACACACATTCCAGAGAGAAGAGGGACGTGAAGACGATGTTGAATACTCTCAGAGCGTTTTCATAAGCCACCGAGGCCCCATAGAACTGGAGTAGGGAGGAGGAAGGACGGTGGGGTCAGCGGGCAGGGTGGGGGCTGGGGCTGCAGCTTTGCGACTCTCCTGTCCTGGGGCAGGCGGGACTTGGACTCGGGGCTTCCCAACATCCTGTGGAGGCGACCCAGGCCCCAGGCAAGCCCTTTGTGGGCTGGGCTAATCTTCTCACATCAAAACAAGCACTTAATCTTGAGTCCTGCCTTAGCATCCCAGATCCCAGGACTGCCTGCCTGATGGCGTTCCCGATGGGATGCAGGAGGATGTCTGCAGAATCTGCTCTGCAGGATTTTCTGTTTTTTTCCCCACCAGATCTCTCTCTCTCTTTTAAAGATTTTATTTATTTGACAGAGAGAGACACAGCGAGAGAGGGAACACAAGCAGGGGGAGTGGGAGAGGGAGAAGCAGGCTTCCCGCGGAGCGGGGAGCCTGACACGAGGCTTGATCCCAGGACCCCGGGATCACGACCTGAGCCGAAGGCAGACGCTTAACGACTGAGCCACCCAGGCGCCCCTCTCTCTCTCTTTAAATCCTTGCCTCTGCACTCCCATAAGACCACTCCCCAGACCAAGACTTAGAACATCTCCAGCACCCCCAAATTTTCCTTGCACCCCTTTCCAGTCAGCAACCCTTCTATTCTGACTCCTTATGAACTCTTCTTGCCCAAACTATTTAATCAGATTGAAGTTTATAATGTTTAGCCCTCAGTACCAGGTTACAGGAGGCATGGCAGGTGGAGGAAGAGGTTACAGTACCCCATGAGAAAACCAACGCACCCAGAGGTGGGACCATTTTCATTCAACTCATCTGGTTTCCTCAAAAAGTCAACAGCATGGGAAAAAATGGTACGGGGAAGACAGAAATTTCAAAGACAAAAACCAGAGACCACGTGTAGCCGTTTTGATCTTGGCTCAGAAAATAACTCATGGGGCACCTGGGTGGCTCAGTCGGTTAAGCGTCCGACTTTTAATTTCAGCTCAGGTCATGATCTCAGGGTCGTGAGATCAAGCCCCATGTGTAGCTCTGCACTCAGCGGGGAGTCTGCTTGAGATTCTCTCTCTCCTTCTCCCTCTGCCCTTCCCCACTTCTAAAAAACAAAAAAACAAAAAAACAAAAACCCAACTCATGCTGTAAAAGACATTTTGGGGACAATTCAATATGTATCTTAGAGAATGATCACTCATCTTGTCAGCATAAGAATATGTATTAAGGGGCGTCTGGGTGGCTCGGTCGGTTAAGCGTCTGCCTTTGGCTCAGGTCATGATCCCAGGAGGCCTGTGTAGGGCTCCCTGCTCAGCAGAGAGTCTGCTTCTCCCACTGCCCCTGCCCTGCTCCTGCTTTCTCTAATAAATAAAATCTTTAAAAAAATAATATGTAGGAAAATTTCTTATTTCTTAGAAATACGTACTGAAGAATTTAAGGGCAAAATATTGTGGTGTCTATCATTTAAAATAATTTAAAAAAATAGATGAAATGTCCAGAATAGGTAAATCCATAGAAAGAGAATGCAGATTGATGGTTGCTGGTGGCTCCGGGAGGGGAACGGGGTGGGGGTGACTGCTCATGGGGACGGGGTCCCCTTTTGGGGTGATGAAAATGTTCTGGAAGTCGGGAGAGGTGGTGATTGCATGTGGTAAACGTACTAAATCACCACTGAACTGCACACTTTGAAACGGTTAATTTTATGTTATGTGAATTTCACCTCAAGAAAAAAGAGAAACAAGGTAGATGAAGTGAACAAAGTGTTCACAATGGGCACCTCTGGGTGCTGGAGACCGGGTGGGTGGGGTCCAGGGACCTGCAGCCCTGGCATCTGGGGGATGCTGCTTGGAATGTCAGGATCCCACCCCGGATCTGCCCAACCGGAATGTTCATGTTAACGAGATCCCCAGATGATCCGTGAACACTGCAATCTGAGAAGCGCTGTGCTACACTATTCCTTTCTGTTTGAAACTGCTCATGATTCTAACAATGAAAAGATAAAAGAACTTGCTTATGGAGAAGCGTTTCAAGCAAAAATAGGCATGGCTTTTTCGCCAATCCAAAAATGGGCAGCTTAAATATCAAGTGTTTTTGAAGTGTTGAGAAACATGCTCATATCTTTGCCTGAATGTCCGCATTCAATCCTTGTCCCCACCCAGGGATGGTAGGAACGTGCTATTATGATCATCCCCATTTCATTGACAGGGAAACTGAGGCCTGAGAGTTGCTGGCCCCTGGTGCAAAGTTAAATGCTGAGATAAATAGCAGAGCTGGGCTTACATCCCGCCCTTTGGTCTCCAAACCACAGGGTGAAAGATTCTGACTTTTCACCCTGAAGGGGCTCCGTGGCCCCAAGAGTTGCAAGGTCCCTGCCTGCCCCTCCTTCCTCAGTTCATCCACTGAACATTTATCGAGGGCCTCCTGTGCCCTCAGAGCCAGGGATTCGCTGAACCCCAGGAACTCAGGGGTGACCAGGACTTGTCTGGGCCCTGGGAGCTCACAAGCTGGTGGGGGAGAGCACTGGGCAACCTGACGCTGATATTATGGCACGTGGGATCGCAGATGGGGTGCTTGCAAAGATAGGGGCCTCGTGCAGTCATGGGAGGTCAGGAAAGATTTCTTGGAGATGCAGTTGGAAGGAGCTGGCCAGGCCGAGGGGCGGGAACCGTGTGTCAGGCAGAGGGAACAGCCAGAGCAGAGGCTTGGGGGTGGTGATGGAGTGTCATCTGCCTGGGGAAACTTGGGGCGCATGGCGTCATTTGGCCAGAGGAAGGTGGGTGTGAGGGGCGGGCACGCATGGGGGTTAAGCAGTGCTGGGGGCTCACCTTCATCATAAGCACGATGGTGTTGAGAGCGATCATGGCCATGATGGTGTACTCGAAGGGCGGAGACACCACGAACTGCCACATGCGGTACTGGAAGCTCTGCTTGTTCTGGGGCATGTGTCGGGTCAGTGGTTTGGCACTGATGGCGAAGTCGATGCAGGCTCTCTGCGGGAGAGAGGCCGGCGGCATGAGGGCTGGGGGCAGGAGAGAGGCGGCTGCACCCTGAGCACCCCCCATCTCACTGGCTACGGCTCTCTGGCACATCTGCACGAGCCTGTCCCCAGTCGGGATTCCTCACTCCCAGAAGCCCTTCACCACGACCACTTTCTTCTGCCAACAGCTACACCTCCTTGAGAAGTCATCGTCTGCCTGATCTTGCGCTGACACGTCCCTCATGACCTCCCTGAATCCCCTCAGCAAACATGGGAAGTGGGTACTATCAATAACCCTACTTCGCAGGGGAGGAAAACAGAAGCTCAGAGAGGGTCAGCCACTCGCCTGACGTGGCACAGCTGCCAAGTGGGCCAAACCTGAACTTGAACCAAAGTCTGACTGAAGTCTAACCGTTCTTTCAAGCATACTTTGCTTCTTTTCCTCCTTCTCTTTGAGGGAGGGAGGAATAATGGCTACTTAGACTTAGGGGCCAACGGAGCAGAGGAAGGACGCATTCCAGGTCTTCTGCCTAGTTTGGATGATTCTAGAAGGGCAAAGCACCATGTCTGTACTCTCTGGAGGACTGGATTTTCATTCATAAATATTCACCACCCCACCCTTGGGGAAATCATACTTCCTCACCCCACTGACATCAGACATTGATGTGTGACTTGCTCTGGCTAATGAGATGTGGACAGAAGGGACATGTGTCACTTCTGGGCACAGACTGCAAAAATTGGACTGGGGTTTGCCATTCTCTCTTCTTGATCTGAAGTGTCTCAGAGAGGAACCAGAGTAAAGACGATGTGGACCAGAGCCACCTGGACATGTGGTGTTGAGCAAGAAATCAGTCAATCCCTTTGTGGACATCTGGTGCTGAGATTCTGAAGCTGTTTGTTACTGTGGCATAACCTAGTCCACACCGACTGATACAGACACCTTCTGTCGGTGTGTTTTCCTCCAGGAACCCCATGACGGGCTGCCCTGCAGATAGAATTCTGCCTGCAGAATGCTGCTGTGCCCTCCCCAGAGGCCCCCAAAAGCTGTTTCCTGGGTGTGAATGTGTGTGTGCATGTGCGTGTGTATGTGTTTGTGTGTGTATTGGGGGTGTCATCAATTTTTAAATGAAGGATGCAACCGGGAAGTGGCACCTCATTTTTCTCCAGGCTGTATTCCTCCATCATCTTGTCCCCCTGCTCCTGGAAGGTGATGATGATCAAGGCCACAAAGATATTGACGAAGAAGAAGGGGAACACCACAAAGTAGACGACATAGAAGATGGACATCTCCATGCGGTACCCGGGGCTGGGGCCCTGGTTCTCAAAGGTGGCATCCACGGAGTGCTTGAGGACCCTGTGAGGGATGGGGCGGGGAGAGGGGGAGAGTGGGACAGGTGACAGGAATGGAGGGACATATTAAGAGAAAACAACAGAGATGAGAGTAGTAGCTGTTTTCCGACTCCAATTACTGTGGTTACTTTATGAAGCCAGAAGCCTTCCCACCTCCTTTGTCTGTGGGGGGTCTTGGCAACAGTGTCAGTTACCTCTACCACCACGTATGGTGGGTTATTAAGTGCTGGACATGATCTTATTTATTTTCTTGGCCACCCTCTCAGGGAGGTTATCACTGGCCCCCTTTTACACATGAGGAAATTGAGGTTTAGCAATATAAAGTGACTTCCTGAAGTTCGCCCACTAAGGCCTGGCCAAGTTGGGATGGGAAACCAGGTTGGTGGTGGTGGATGGGAGGGTATATGGGGTCATGGAGGCAGATATGAGTGTGTGTGGGGGGGCATCTAAGCACAGCTGGTAGTGGGAGCTGAGAAGGGGTAGTGGGGATGAACATGGGTGTATATGTGCAGAGCTGCTCTGAACAGTTGCACGGATTGTGCACTGCTCAAGGGTTCTGCATCTAAAGGTTGCCATTCATACTATAGGCATGAAAGATTCGTGTATTTATGATGACAACTTTTGGGCAGGTGGCCATGAAGTACCTTATTTGAACAAAATCATTAAGTATATTGCAATGATTTTCTGACAGATGGAAGTGAAGTCTGTTGAGGAAGGATGTCTAAAAAATTTGCTCAAAGGTGCCGTATGGGCTAGCACTGGCCCCATGTGAGTGGGTACTGAGTGTGCGTGTAGGTGGGTGGAAAGGCACATGAGGGCTGGTGTGTTTCCTGAGAGCAGGAGGGAGGGAGGCGAGGATGCTGAGGGCACACACCGGAATCAACCTGCACTTCTGAGACCTCTGGGAGGACGACCCGGGACTAGGGTGAGGAGAGTAAAGCACTTGCCTCGGACACAAATTAAGGAGGTGCCAAGCCTCTCAGTCATTAAAAGAAACAGTATTTTACTGCAATATTTAAACAAATCACAACGAATGCCAAAAAACCCCCCCCAAAACAAAACAAAACAAAACAAAAAAAACCAAACCCGCAAAAAAACCCATGATGACAAAAAATACCAACATTTTAGGCAAAGACAGGTCCAGCCCTGGACTCACGCATGATTCAGCCTCACCCCAGCCCTCACCCTATTCTGGGCGAGGAATGGTCCTGTGGTCAAAGGGACTTGGGGATACCACATCCACACACCCTGGGCTTGGAGATCTGCGCTCACTGGCATAGGAAGGGTTAAGAGGACATGACGGCCTGTGTCTGGGGAGCCTTTCTACAGATTAGAAGCACTGCCCGTTCCACACACAGGGTCTGGCGGACCGAGCCCACTGAGGGCTGGGTTTCTGCCTCCACAGGCCCAGCCGCACTTGTAGGCTCTTGTTCTGGTGGCAGCCCCCCGCCCCCCACCCTGTGCGCCTACCGGGGTCTCCACCTCGGGAAGCCAGGAGCCAGCCCCTCTTCAGCCAGGCCTTTCTCAGCTCTGGGCTCTGAGACCCTTCCCCACCCTGTTCCCTGGGGCCCCCCTGACTCCTCCGTGGGGCTCTGTGGCGGGCCACTCACTGCGGCCAGCCTTCTCCTGTGGACACAGTGAAGAGGGTCAACAGAGCCCACAGCACGTTGTCATAATGGAACTCATATTTCTTCCATTGTCTGTCCCGTGCCTTCACCTCGTTCTTCTCGTAGAGGAGGTACTTGCCGCTGCCACAGAAAATGGGGGCCGTTAGTAAACAGAAGAAGGGGACACTCATCTTCGGCAGGAGGAAGAGGAAGAGGGGCCCACCAGCCCACGCTGCATCCCTGAGCCCAGGAAGCAGCAGCCCCTCATGTGTCCCCCTGACGTGTGTCCATCCGCTCGGAGACAAATCCTCAGCCGAGAGCCGACTCAGGACCGAGCACTCTCTTCCAACACGAAAACTTCTAGTCCTGCGGGTGGGAGCCTCAGGCTTGGGGGTGGAGGTTGAGAGCAGGGAGAGAGACAGGCACACCTCTGGGTTCATCAGGCCAGAGGGGGCAGCTGCGGCTCCTTTTCAGGGCAGGACACAAAGCTTAGCCCCAGACACACGAGGCCAAGTGTCTGGGGTCCTTCCAATGTCAGGACACAGCCACCAAAATAACAGGCTGCCATTCTCTGCATAGTAATGCTTTATACCAGCGACAGTGTTTAATGGCGCTTAGTTAAGGGCTTAGCAATTTCTATCACGGGGATGACCCCAAGAGGGGGCGACTGCAGGCCCACAACTTCTCCTCCACGACTCCAAACTCTAGAAAGTTCCGAAAACCAAACATCTTTCTCTTAAGTCAGGGGGTGGCAAGTTATGGCCCACAGACCAAATTTGCACCTGTTGTCTGTATGACCCACAAACTAAGAACAGTTTTCTACATTTTTAAGAGGTAGGAAACAAATCAAAAGAATGCGTTTGTGACAAATTAAATTTGTCCGACATTCAAATTTTCATTTCTAGAAATAAGAACACAGTCACGCCCATTTGTCTCCGTGTTGCCTGTCTGCTCTGTGTTAGGACGGTAGCAGAGAGGAGCTGTTACAGAGGCTGCGGGCCCCATAAAGGCCAAAGTTTGTAGGATCCGGCCCTTGGCAGACAAAGTTTTCCACCTCTGATCTAATTCGTTTGGCAATGAAACCTGACCCGACTGGACATGAGGCTCTTCACGCTTGTCATTTGTCCCATTTGGTGCAAATAGTTGCATGTTTCCCAGCAAAAACACAAAACGAAACAAAACAAAACTGGTTTGGTTACGGGGATGCCTTAGACCCAGCTGAGGGTGTGACTGACGTCCTGTGTGGAACATGTGCTATACGATCTTTCTAAAATCGCATAATATTCTGATCTTTGAAACGCATCAGCCGGTAAAGGTTTTCCAATAAGGGAACGTGGACGTGTATGAATATCCCCCACTTGACAAAGGTGGGGATGGAAGCGAGATGCACAGCAACTCAAACACCCAAACTTTTTCTTCCTATTCTGGCCCCAAGCTGGTTGCACCTGGGTCATGTCCAGGGCCCAACACTCTGGTTTCCAAGCCCCAGTGGCGCTTCTGGGCCCCCCATCCCCCAGCCTCCGTGGGGACACGGAGGGGAGCAGAGACCCACCGGCAGTCTTTCTCGAACTCCTTGGACTCGTCAGTGCAGTGGAAAAACTTCCCCTTGAAGAGCTGCACGGCCACCACGGCAAAGATGAACATGAACAGCATGTAGACGATGAGGATGTTGAAGACATTCTTGAGCGAGTTCACCACACAGTCGAACACGGCCTGGGGCGCAGAGTGGAGAGAGGGCATGAGGGGCTGGCGACACAACCGACGTGCTGCCAATTTTCCAATGTTCCGTCTCACGGACAAGGCCTTTCCTATTGATTCTGTGTCCCTGCCTCCCCCCTACCTCCGTCCAGAGTTGTGCTCCTCCTCCCTTCTGCCCACCGAGCAGTAGGGGGCGCTCTGGCTTTGAGAGGCAATGTCACAGGCCCGGGAGAGATGGCATCTTTCCACCATTTCCCAAAGAAGGCAGGGGTCCCGCCTGCAACATCTTCCACCCTGTTCTGCTTCTAACCACGGTGGGTCCTAACCACCAGTGGGTAAGGATCCTCGAACCCACTGTAATTACAGGCCAGTTTTCCCCGGGGGTAGAGAGGGTGCACAGCTTTCTCGGGGGCTTGGGAAGGGGGCTGCCACCCAGAAAAGGGTGAGGAACTGCAGCACTGGATATGGCTGCACGTCCACATATTTCAGCGCAAGCAAGCTTTCACATCCAAAGGGCAGCCACATATCGGCGAGCGACAGTGCCAAAGTCATGGGGGAGGGGCACGCCGAGGCGGCAGAGGACGTTCCTTCAGGTCTTGCAGGAGCCCACACTAAGTCCTGCTGAATCGCATGGTAACAAAGTTACTCACTTTCCACTTTTCCCATCAATCCTTTTGAGTGAAGGAGAAGGTCTTGCTTTGTTGCTACTCTGTTAACACCGAAACCTGATACTTTTCCTTTTCAACCCGGGAAGAGCAAGCACCCAAGTCCAAAGCCTTTTCCAGGCAATCTTTTTTGGCTAGATTTTCTTAATGGTGTCTTATTTTGGGGGAATGTATTTAGTTTTACCTTCTATTAACATTGGGTTCTGGTTTTCCAACTTGAGAACCTTGGCGTAGAATTTCCTTCTAAAATATGCTCATTTAAATAAAAAAAGTGGTGACTTTAATGTTAAGTAGGAGATAATACAGGTGGCTCTCAGGTGAAACATCAATTGGAAAGGTGTGTTTGAATGACTAGGTTGCATTTCCTTTCTTTTCTCCTGTTTCTCCTGAATGACAAGCTTTGGGAAATGCTGGTTCATACTATTTTGGAACAGGAGATAATGGAGTCTAGAACAGGTTGGTGAAAAGTCAAAAGTTATGTGGGAGCAGAAACCTAGTTTCCTGCTTCCCACATTACGGTTGTGCCCTATTTTATCCATATGATGTCCTCCTGTGAATTAGGAAAAGGGAGCCCCACCTTAAGACATTTCATCTAATGGAAAACTGTCATAATACACAGATTTTGTTAGGTCGATTCACTTTACTGCCATCTGCTGGAAAGTTGTAATAATAAATATATCCATATATGACGGATGTGATGTTATCAGCTCCCCTTTCAATGTAGTGTCCTTGAACAGTGTGCAACCTGCCCAACTGTATATGGCAACCCTCACAGGCCTCCCACATGCCCCAATCTCACCTTGAGCTTTGGCAACCGCTTGATGGTTTTAAGAGGTCGTAGCACCCGGAGGACTCGGAGGGATTTAATAGTGTTGATGTCCTTTCCTTTGCTATTGCCACTGTGGAGGGATGTTAGGGTGCAGAGAGGGGAAGAGAGGAAGCAGAAGTCAGTCTGGGTGGTGGGTGGCCCACAACTCCATGTGACCCCACCCTCTCAGGCATAGGAGTCTTGGGGGAAGCCTGGCACAGTCCTGCCCTTGCTGGGGAAGAGTAGTGAGCACCCCTGCTAGGTGTGAGCTCAAGAGGTAGTCAGCAGATGGCCTTCTGTGGTTCTGGTCTCAGGATTTGTTAAGGTCCTCCACCACTTGGCCAGGCCAGACCGAGCAGAGGGGAGCTGGCTGCCTTTGGACGCTCACTGGAGGTGGTCTTGGTGAGCTCTTAGAAAATGTGATTCCTCGCCCCACTTCCAACAGGATTCAGGAAATACTTAACGTCACTCTCCCCCAGTATTCCCTGAGCCCACAGGAAAGGAAAGAAGCAGGACATCAGATGTTGATGTTGAACCTCCGCCGGGGCCCCTTAGCCCGTCTTTCCAGAGAGCTGCATAGAGGTTCAGTCCCGGGTCCACTGGACCTGACCCTTCACCATACAGCTCCTGCAGATCCCTTGCTACCCTTAGCCAACCATGATTCAGGTCCCCTAAGAGGAGGGCTTTCAGTGCAGCCATCAAAGGCTTGTGGTTAATAGAACTCATCATCCACCCAGTTGCCCAAGTCAGAAACCCAAGTGTCACATTCAGCTTCCTGTCCTCCACCCACAATGGGTTACTCCCCTAACATCTCCATCATCGTCCCCAGCCACCATCTTATGCTAGACTCCCGTTACCCATTTCCCAGGCTCCCCCCACTCCCCGTCTCTCTCTCTCCTTTGATCTTTTCTGCACACAGTGTTCAAAGCCAATGACCACGTTGCTCTCCTTCTCAGAATCCTTCTGGAGCATCTGAGTTCCTAGAAGTGCGAACTTCGGGCACGGCACTCAAGGCTCTTGGAAATGTAGCCCAACTTACCTTTACCTTTGCATTTCCATCGACTGCGACACACTCCAAACCCCAGCCACACTCTTTTGTCTCCCTCTGCTTTTGCACATACTGTTCCTGCTGCCAGAAATGCCCTTCCTCCACCTCTCCATTCACAGGACCACACAGCCCCCAAAGCCAAATTAGAGGCTCCTTTATCTGACAGCCTTCCCTGATTGCCGCTGGGTTTTACGAAACCCTACTGCTGTTCCACAGTCATTTGTTTCAGTCTTTGGCTTCGGGCTTTAGCCAGAAAACCCTTCAGAGGCTTAAATTGTGATTTATTCTTCTAGGTGTCCATTTTCCCTTTTAATCGTAATTCTTGCCCCCACCATGCGCCTGGCGTATGGTCTCAGGATGCACGTGAATGGATTCAGATGAGAGTTCTTTGAGGGTCTCCCAGCAAACATGTCCCTCTGGTTACCCTGTGGATCATGTGGAGAGCTATCCCAGGGACCCCCACCATGGGTGTCTGGGTATCTGGGCACAAAATCATCCTTTCTTATAGATCTCCTTTCTCTCATTTTTTTCGGGGAATAAAGAGGGGGAACTGAACATTATTCTGCAGAGCACAGCTGTGCTCCAGGATTTGGCTGGAACATGTTTTTCCCCCTTTAAAGCCAAAGTCATCATTGTTATCTCAAGGTTGTGCCCCTGAAGTAGGCAACACACATCAAGAGAGTCACTGATAATGTGAGGCTGAACAGGGACACAATTAAATAATTGGATCCCACAGGGAAACTAGCTATTTCTTCTTCAAGCATCTTTCAGGCCTTTTGCTTCGGTAAGAGTGGAAGGTCTCCGAGATGTGCTAAGAGGTCACTCATTTCTCTGGAATTCCTAGAACCCAGCTTGAATGTGATAAGCCGCAATGCCACTGTTTCACACCTGTGGGATTCACCTTTCCAGCTGTGGTTCTCTCTGAGGCTAACAATACCGGTTGTAAGGGGACGGCCCAATTTCCCAGCAAAAACTCAAGCAAAGTTTAGACTACGTGTTGGTGGAGAAAATGTCAAGCAAGTGGACATCTAGGTTGTGTGTGGAACCAACTACAATCTTGAGGTGCTGAATGGCTGACATTTGGAAACATGCCTCCCATGGGCCATCCACTCCTCTGAAAAGGACTCCCTGGCCTCCCCCTGTGGGGCTCTCTCCCCCAGGAGGTACCTTGCCCTTGGACAAGGCTGAGGAACAGTCTTGTTTATTGAGGCAGTGAGGGGTGTTCCTGGCAGTTTGGGTCATGAGCTTGCAGGAGTGGCTTGATCAAGGTGCTCTCACAGAAAACAACCCGACTTTGAACCACTTTGCTGAAAGTGTAGATGCTCCTTAGGAGGCTAATTTCTCCTTTTAGAGCCCAAGTCCTGGTTGTGTGGCTTGTCCACCCTTCTCCCATCTTGGAGTCTGGACACGCTTACCCCTCTGGGAACCACCCCACCAAGCTCGTCTGCCTTGTTGAAATCAGACCCCGGAGAGGCCCCGCTCCCCCATGTCCTTGCTGTTCTCTGCCAAGAACTGGACTCATGGTGGGTCATGGAGGGAGGCAGTGGCTAAGGCCCCTTAGGGCTCCTCCTCTTGGGGGAGAGACTGAGGGGGGCTCTGGTCACTGCAAGCCACGGATGGCAGCAAAAACACAAGGCCATGGAAACAGGCCCAGAGCCAACACAACTGCACCAGGGCACAGAGAACGAGAGACAAAATGAGAGAGAGAGAGAAACAGAGAGAGAGAGAGAGAGAGAGAGAGAGAGAGAAAACTTTACCGTGTACTGCTCCTGGTGAGGTGGCGTCGGAGGGAGAGACAGATTGTAAGCGGCCTCAGAAGAAACACAGCGCACACACACACACACACACACACACACACACACACACACACACCTGAGTGCCCCCTGCCCCGCCCGGGCACCAGGAGGGGCAGCCTCAGGCTTGCGGCTCTGGCCGACATCCATCCTTCCATCTGGAAGCCCCCCATTCGGTCCCCTGCCCTCTGCAGGCTCCTGGCAGCACCAAGAAAGCCAAATTTCCAAGTAGCAGGACAACCAGAAAGTTGTCAGTGACCAAAGGCAAATTTGCCACTGATGGTCACTGCCAAGAGCTAGAGAAACCCCTTTTCTCCAGAGGTTCTGGGGCTGGAAGGTCTTAGAATGGCTTGGAAATTGTGAGCTTTGGAGTCAGGGTCACCAGGGTTTGAATCCCAGCTCTGCCCCTAATTGTCATCCTCATCTGTAAAACAGACCTTGGGGATTCTGACGTTTGACACATGGTGGCTACGGCCTTGGCTTTACCCCCTAAGGTATGAAGAAGAGGGAGGTCGGCGAAGAGTTCCAATATGGGGTGTGGTTAGAGGCAGCTCCTGGGAGTCCTGAGAGAATGCTCTCAACATCTGGCTCAGCCCTCGCACAGCTCATCTTTGGAATCAGGCTCGGTCTCATGACAACTCTCCAACCATGGCTGGAGATCAAGGCCGGAGAAACCCGACTGCCATCAGAAACCTGGCTGCCAGGCAGGTCCTCTCCGGAACTTCCTACCTGCTGCCTCTTTCAAAGTTAGTGATATTTCTTTCCTTCTTTCTTTTTAACATTTTATTCAAAGTTAGTGGTTTCTCCAAAAACAGAATGGTTTAAATGTCTACAAATATTCTGCTGGATTCCCCACCCCCCACCTTTTTATTTCATCTTCGTGGTTCTCAAAGCTCAATGTATCTAGGACTTATCGCATATGTAGAATCATGTAGGTTCTCCTCTGTGGATTATTGACCGATCTTTTAATGACAGTGATTTCTGCCTGACCTGCTAACTTTAGGTGTAAAATGTGAGCCTTCTGAATGTCACTACGTTTGCCTGCAGGAAGGTGGCACCATCATGCCTGTTTTCCAGATGAGGAAGCTGAGGCCCAGAGAGGGAGAGTGCCTTGCCCAAGGTCACACAGCTAGGAAGCGGCAGACTGAGATTCAAACCCCAATTTGTGTATCTTGCACTCAAATCTTCTTTCCCATTTTATCCCACACAAGAAAAATAATGCCTTCAGTGCAGGGGCCAGGTTGAGGATGGGATTAAAAATGTGGCAGCCTGAGGGCTCCTTCTTGGGCTTCCTTGCAGTTCAGCTCCTGAGCATGCAAGAGAGGCTTGATCAAGGCGTTCCGCCAGCTGTACTGGCTTGCCTTGAGGGAGGAGTGGCTGCGCCAGATGGACTCTTGGCAGTGAGGGCAGGATCACGACCCGCCAGAGGCTGAGACGTGTCAGTTGGCTGCCCCGATGCATGGGCACAGAGCGTGGTATCATGTGTGACGGCTCATGAGATGGTGTGTTAATGGTGCTCGCATGGACATGGTACACAGTTGGCGGAAGGAGCAGGTCACACACACACACAGATTCGGGTGAGGTGCAGGGGGGTGGTGGAAACTGTCAGCAAAGCTCCGACACATCCCTTGGAGGACCACAGGGATAGTTTTCCTACATCTGAGACGGGGCCACGATACAGCACTGTGGGAGAATCCTTGACTCCACCCCAAAAGGCCAGAACAGCAAGATTCCTTTCAACGAAGAAGGGAGCAGAGCAGCCTTGTGCCCCCTTCCCCCTGGCTTTCAAGGAACCTGGGCTGGCTAAGCTGTCAAGTGTCCTTCTGCTGATTAGTGAAAGACTTCCACGTTCATGGCTGGAAGATGGGCAGCAACCTTGAATCTGTCGGTGGAGCCCCACCTAGTGATCCTGCCAGACTCGCCTCTGGGCCTCAGTTTCCTCATCTACAGAAAGGGAACAACGAGACAACTTCCCACAGGAGGTTGCTGGTGGGGATTAAATATATGGAAGCTGTGACTGTTACTACCCAGTCAAGTTTTTTGGCTTTGTGGGGAAACTGAGGCACAGAGCCACTAAGGGATGTGCATATAAGAGGCAAACCAGATAGACTTGCAGGAAGCCTCTTTCTAAAGCAATAAGACTAATCTAACACCCCTTGGGGTTCTCAGCCTTGTCTATGAGGAGATGGGCACAGGACTGATAAATCGAGCTAAAGGACCAGAAAGGAAAGAAGCAAAGGACTCTGGGGTTGGGCACTCAGGCCGAGACCCTCAGAGAATCCCCCACTCCTGCCAAAGTGACATCCATGTAGTAACAAGAAAAGACAGTAAGTAAAGTCCTTATAGGGTGAGAAACGTTCTCAGGCAAAAGAGGCCAGAAACCTGCAGCCAGGGGGTGGGATTCTGAGACTTTTTTGGGAAGAAAAGTAACAGCCTGAGGGCTCCTTCTCTGGCTTTTGGGCAGATTTAGCCCTGGGCATGCAGGAGCAGCTTGATCAAGATGCCCGGCCAGCTGTGCCAAGACTGCAGTCCTGCCTTGGAAGAGAGTTGGCAGCACCAGATGGATTTTTTGCAGCAAGGGAGGGAGGGTGTGGCAGGGGGAGCCTCAAGGTCTACCTCTCCTATCCCTATGACCATCATATAAAGGCACCCCCCATGGCTGTCAGCTCTTCTAAAACCCCTTGAGAACTGCTAGCACTTGTCAGGATCCCACTGGCAAAATCTCTCCCCCCTCCCCCCCCAGTTCCTGTGAGATCTACAAGCCCACTGAGGCTTAGAGGATGTCCTTAAATCCCAGTCCGGACTTCTTCCTTGCATAGGAATTTAAAAAAAAAAAAGAACCAAAAAAACCCAAAACATTCAAAACAGGGATTTTCAAGGTCATGGGCTGGCTGGCTTTATGCCTGTAGCAACTTCATAGAAGCAGTTTAAAAGATTGACTACAAATACGCTGCCAAATTTCTGTGAGTTGTAGGCTCATTTTGAATGCCCTTGTATAACTTCATATATAAAATGAAAATTCAAAAAAAAAATCAGCTCCCTCTAGCAGATTCTTTTGCAACACAAAGAATGATTCTGCTGATTGATTTTTGGTGGAAAAATAATTCTGCTTTTGCAAAGTGTTTGCTTAAAGTAGAGCCTAATTGTAGCTCCAGGGATCCTAGAAACAGCATATTGTAAACTATAGCTCATTATAGCAAAAGTTCTCTGGTTGAAAGTCCCAAGTCTTTGGACCGCCACCCCTTCCCCAAATTGTGAGGTCAAATTGGGGGACGGAGGTGAAGCAGGACAACAGTGGGGGCCCCCTCCTTGTCACTGAAGCATGTCGGCTCCGACAGAGGTCTGGGAGGAAAGTGCCAGGGCCAAGGGTGAGCTGATGGGCCTCGGTCATTCTTTCTTTTGTTCTACACCCAGTGGTGGCCACGGAGGGCAGAACCCACCACGCCAGGCACAGCGGGCAAAGGAGTGGTTGTGTGTGGACGGATGGATGTGGCTGACAGGGTCCCCCCTGACCCGTCACCTCCTGAGCTCTAGGAGACTTGGGGGGCTGCTGGAAGGACATCAGCCTGGAAGGCCCGAGGCAGTATGAGCGAGGTGCCTGCTCGAGCTTGCCCTCCCTTGTTGCAGAGACCGTCCCTGGTCAGAACATGGTGGGGGCTGGGTCTCCTGATGCCAGAGCGCATGGGGAAGTGTCCCCTTTTTCTAGGCCCCGCAGGTTAGGTAGACGGTCAGGCCCACAGGGCCAGGACCAGAGGAGGGAGAGAGAAAGAGGGAGAATGGGGAGAGCAGAGGGGATATGAACCAGACAGAGGGACAGAGACAGAGAGAGACACACACACATGCTGGGGCAGGCCGGGTGGGCAAGGAGAAACAGAGAGACACAGAAGGTGATAAACAGAAAAGAGAAAATGTAGGGTTGGGGGAAAAGGAGAGAGAGACACTGAAAGAGAGAGGGAAGGAGGGAGGGGAGAAATAGAAGAGGAGAAAGAGCAGAGAGGCTGTCAGAGGGAAGAAGAGAAAAAAGGGGAAAGAGAAAGAAGGAGAAAGAAACAGGAATGAGGGAGGAACGGGAATTTGGGACAGAAACAGAGATAGACAGCACGTAGATAATTTCCACAGGGGATGGATTCACTCCAGGCTGAGGGTGGTAAAGCATTTTGGCTCTTCAGAGTTGAAATTTTCTCAGGACCTAGCCATGGTGCCTACCAGACACCTTGTAGGAGTCGCTCAAATAGCTGATGGAGGGAGGGAGGAGCATATTTCATGACATTCTCATATACACTTTAAAAATCTTTTTGGAAGAAACTGGTGCTATCTTGGTAGGAAACAAATTGTAACTTATTTGTATTTGACATTTCTCCGAATTCCAAGGAGGCTGATTTTTTTATTTTTATTAGTTGTCAGCATTCTGCAAAATTTCTGTTTACATCTCTTGTCCATTTATCTAATGAGTTTCATGTTTCTTATTGATTTATAATTGCTTTTTATATATGAAAGCCAACAATTCTTTGTCTTATTTGTGGCAATATTTCTCCTCTAATTCACTGCGCACTTTACTTATTTTTTTGAAACTTCAGAATATGTTAATAACATTGCCAAAATTTTGGTTTTTTTTTTACAGTGTTTTCCATTGCTTTAATACTTAAATAAATACTCAATCATTTAAAAAAGGGTAAGAGAGAGGGAGCGGGAGAAGGAAGGAGTGAGGAAGAAGGAGAAAGAAAGGAGACAAGGTAGAGGAGAGCAGACATAGAAAGAGGAAAAGAAAGTAGAAGGTAAAGGGAAAGGGGGGGTGGGAAGTCTGGCCAGAGTCAGAAATACAATCAGCCTCCTGACCCTCATGGTACCTCTCCACCAGCTTGGAGGCATCCAGAACCCTGGAGCTTTCTGGCTGTTCTGACACAACTTGACCTCACTGTGTTCCCAGAGAAGATCTGAGAGTGGCCCATGTTAGTCCTTAAATTGGAAATAAGCCACCACTCTGGCCTCCTGACAAACCAAGTCTTTGTTATTTGGTTGAGGGGCCATTCAAGAACCTCTGAAGATCTGCTGAGAAGGAAGCTAGGGGGAAGAGGCACAAAGGAAACTTCTGATTTCTCACTATGGGGGTGAGGTGGGTCAGAGTCTCTCTGAGACTTTCCTTTCCGGGAATGATCCATGGTGGTGGGCACAGACAGGGTCCCCAAGAAGATTTGTTTCTGGATTAGGAGCTGGTTAGGTCTTCTCAACCTGCTCCAAACATCTGTAACTTGAGGAATGTACTGCTGAGTACAAGGCCCCTGAGTACAACCTGCTCCAAACATCTATAACTTGAGGAATGTACTGCTGAGTACAAGGCCCCTGAGTACGACCTGCTCCAAACATCTATAACTTGAGGAATGTACTGCTGAGTACAAGGCCCCTGAGTACAACCTGCTCCAAACATCTATAACTTGAGGAATGTACTGCTGAGCACAAGGTCCCTGAGTACAACCTGCTCCAAACATCTATAACTTGAGGAATGTACTGCTGAGTATCAAGGCCCCATGATCTAGTGGCTGCCCAGCCCTTGGGTACCATCTTGAAATGCTGTTCAGAACTTAGGTGCCATCTTGGAACGGGTCCCCACAATTTGGGTGCCATCTTGGACAGAATGGCTGCTCAGCCCTTGGGTGCCATTCTGGAATGGCTACCCACAACCCAGGTGCCATCTTGGAGTTGCACAATGATGCATGGTTTTTCAGGAGGCAGAGAGTCTTAGGACTGCCAGAAGTAAAAGACACACAAAGGGAGTCACAGGTCTGCGACTACAGGGCCTTCAGGCACAGGGTGGGGGTCTGAATTCTCATGCACATTCATTTCCTGGTTTTCTTTTCAGGGGGCTCTCAGAGAGACAGCAGTTGGGGTGGAGCTTATAGAGCAGAAGGAAGATGAGATGTCCCGGCAGGGCTATTCTACTGAAAGCAGCAGAGCGAGGGGTCAGTGACGCGGCTGTATGAGGAGGTAGAAGGTGGGGTCCCTTCTCCTTATTCCTCCACAGTAGGCGTCATGCAAAAGCCAGTCGAAGCTCTTCCTGGAGGCATGCGGATGTCTCCCACTTCCCAGAGCCCACTCTCCCCATCTCTATGCCCTGAGAACACATTCCCTGATCCAGTGGGCAGCCCCACGCAGGAGGCAGGGGACAAAGAGGCAAGTCGAAGCCTCAGGAGGAGACTTACGTGAAGGCAAAGGCCACCAGGGCCCCACTGACCACTATGAAGTCGAGAATGTTCCAGAGGTCACGGAAGTAGGCACCCTGGTGCAGGACGAGCCCCAGGTCGATCATCTAGGGTTGAGAAGAGATGGTGCTCAGACCCCTCATCCCACCTTGGGGATCGAGACTCACCTTTCCAGTCTCTGGGGGTGGGGAGGGGCACCAGGAGGGGGACATGGTGAGGCATGGGGACAGTAGCCAGAGGTCCTGGGGGAGTCCTGCGGGAGTACCTCTCCACCTCCTGAGAGGCAGTTCTGACTTGCTGGTTCTTAGGTCCAAACCTCGGGCTCCCCCTTGACTCCTCTTTGTCTCATTCCCCACATGGAATCCATTGGCAAACCTTCCAAGAATCTGCCCACTTTCTCCAACACCACACTTCTCCAATGCCCCCCATCATCCTCTGCCTGGACCAGTACCAGTACGATCGCCACCTGCTCCTAGTTCTCTTGGCTCCCACCCGCCCTGCCCCTCCCTCAAGTCTGTCCTCCCCGAGGCCAGAGGGTGCCCGTGGGCATGGGCATGAGTCAAGTCCCTCCTCTGCTCAGAACCTTCCATGGCTCCCACCTCACTTGGGGCAAAAGTCAAAGTCCTCCCTGTGGCCCACAAGGCCCTGCAGGATCTGTCCCTGTCACTTCCCTGCTCTCATCTCCCTGCCCTGGTTTCCCTGCTCTCCTCACTCACCCCTTCCAGTCCTTGCTGCTGCTCCAACACACCAAGCATTTCTAATCCCCCAGGCAAGCCACCTGTGCCAAGGTGGCATTCTTGAGGGTGAAGCTTCCCTTGGATCCCTGGCTCTCTCAGCACTCACCTTGATCACCATCTCAAAGGTAAAGACGCCTGTAAAAACGTAGTCAAAATATCGCAGCACCTGTAGGGGATAAAAGCAAAGGGGCAGCAGATCACTGGTTTGCTCCAGCAGAGTCCCTATGAACCTAGTGATTGCCCAGTGGGGTGTGTGGTCTCCAGTAAAGTCCCCGAAGAACACACTTTCCCAAGCAGAGGAGGAAACATGGCTGCCACATACAGTTGGGCAGGATGTGCACTGCCCAAGGGCCCCCCCATCCTGTCTGAGAGTACAGATTTGTATGTTGTGTATGAAACTGTCCAGCAGATGGCAGCAAAGTCCTAACAAAATCACTCAGGACGGTTGGCTTACCAGTGGGAAGGGTTTCTTATTTGCCCAAAGCTCAAATATAAAGTAAAGGTGGTCTTGGGGAAGTTGGGGAAGTTGGGGAAGGACTGCATCCCTGTTGGCGATGAGTCTGACCTCCCAATGCCCTTGACCTGTTGGGCCTCCTAGGTGAGAAATCAGAGGGTCTCCTAAACAGGACCAACCGTCTAAGTCAGATCCTGGGGGTCAAACTCACCACTGTGGTCTCCCACCCAGTTCTGCGGCCACATGCTCACCATGGTGGGGTGGTTCTCCCCTCACCCCCCGCCTTACACAGGACCAGGGCCGGGTGGTTTCTGCCTGGATGAGCACCGGTCTGCAACCTGGCCCCTCCCAGGCCATGTCATGGCACGTCTCTGGTGTGACCTTCGTGTGAGGATGTGATTGTGCTGGCACAGTGTCGGGTAGGTGGCAAATGCCCGGGGGGCTGACTCCATCAGATTCATGTTAGAAAAGAGCTGATATTTACTGAGCCCCACCACCAGAGGACGCCTGTGAGCAGCTGAGTTGGGTTCGCGTCCTTCTCTGCTCTAGAATCCTCTGTGGCTCTGATCCCACTTGACGAAAAAGCCATAGTCTTCCTGTGGCCCTTGCCTCCCCCCCCCCCCCCAGAGGCCCCGAGCACTCTGCCAGCTCATCTCTATGCCCTCACCTCGTCTCACTCCCCTTTGCTCTCTCTGTTCTGCCACCCTGTCTTCACCTCAGGACCTTTGCACAGGAGGCTACTTCTGCCTGGAATGCTCCTCCCCACATCCCACCAGATTCCCTCTCTCTCCTCCTTTATGGCTTGGCTCATATATCACTTTCTCAGCGCCACCTTGCCCTGCCTGTTTCAATCCTACTTCCTGGTGCTTGTGATTTCCCTTAACGAGTCTACCACCCACCCTTGCAAATTATTTGTTATAATTTGTTAGAGTTATTAGTAATCTCATTGTCCATGTGCCCTACCCGACGTCAGCCCCATGAAGGCATGGATGTTTGGCTGTCCCTGTAGCGTCTCTGGCTCAATATCCAGGCCCAAGCATACAGCTGGCACTCAAGAAATGTTTGTTGAATGAATGTATGAGTAGCTGGAACTGTACTGGGTCCTGTGGGCAGTGGGCTCTGTGATCTGTGTGGTTGCAACTCACATTCCCGTTATGTGTGGTGCTCGAAGGACCAGCAGGGACCAGAGTGGCCAGGATGGCTGGCTTCCTGAGGTGGGGCGACAGGGGCAAGGGGCTGGAAGTATCTGGGTGCAGAGAAAGCATTTCAGGAGCACTGGGTGGAGGGCTCAGCATGGCCCAAGACCTGGTGCTCTGTGAGCTCTGGGAAGGCAGCGACCATTTCATACCCTGTCAATCCTTGATGCTTAGCTCTGTGCCTGGCACATACTAGTTGCTCACTTAGTAATAACTAAACAAAGCAATGAATGAAAGGCCGAGAGGGAAAACCGGAAGGCAGGGAGTGGGGGAAGGGCAGGCCAGGTGGTCAGGGGAATCTCATGCTGAAGAACTGAATGAATTAGATCGGGCAAGAGGAAATCAAGAGACCAACAAATTAGGTTTGACTGTATCGAATATGGCGATCCTCTGACCTCTACGCATGGCAATTTCCTGTGGTTCAGCTTAATCCAACAATGTTCTCAGACTCATTTATCCTGGGGAAATGCAAATCAAAGTTGCAGAGAGATTCCGCTCCATACCCACCAGGTCTGCCAAGCATGAGAGTCTCCAGCACCAAGTGTTGACAAACCCGTGGAGCAGCGGGAGACCCCTATGCTACCCATGCCAGTGTCACTGTATCGTCCCGCAAACGCCTGGCTGCATCTAGCAAGCCTGACTGTGTGCAAATTTTCTGATCCAGAAACTGCGCTTATGGTTTTCTGCCCTGGAGAAAATCATGCCCACGCATCCCCTCAGCCCGGGCACCGCAGTGCCACCCCCACCAGCCAGCGACTGAGCCTTCTCCCATCTCCTAGAGTCGGCAGGGGGTTTGCTGACCCCTTTCGGGATGCCCCCTCCCGGGCCTGGCTCCCTGCTGTCCCTGGGGGAGAGCGGGCAGCAGGAGATACCAGAGCACAGTCCCAGCCCTGCCCTGGTACTAGTTTCTTCTGGGAGCCTTGTTCTAATTCTTTCCTTCTGACTCCCCCATCGCCCTGCCAGGCCTGCAGAGGAAGGGAAAGTGCAAGGTAAGCTGCTGTCGGGCATGCTTGATTTATGGGGCTTGGCAGCCTCGCCAGGCTCCTAACCTATTTAGCGAGGGTGGCAGGGCCCAGCTCCCAGCGGACAAGATCCCTTTGGCTCTGGGCGGGGGGGGGGCAGCGATGGGGGGCAGGAAGGAGCTGGGGCAGAGGCTGCTGCTGCCAGTCTAGAATCTGCCACGCCCCCGCCTGTTCCCCCTCTCAACCACAGGCACACACTCATTCTCGCTTGGCAGGACTCAAGGGGAGCCGTGCACACAGTAGGTGCTCAATAAACAGAGACGGTTGAAGGAAGCAGCGGGAGCCCTAGGGGAGGCAGAGTTGGAATTGTGCTGTGTGATCTTGACCGGGTCACTTAGCCTTCCTGAGCCTCAGTTTCCCCATCTGTCACATGTGGGGATACCTGGGAGAGCTTACGCGCCAAGTGCCTGGGGTTGTGCCTGGAATACAGCAAGCACTCAATTAACAGGATCCGCTCACAGACCCTGGACCTCTAAAGGGAGAGCTTTTGAGCTCTCCAGAAAGCTACAAGTGTAGGCTGGGTTTCCTGAGTCAAAATAGTCCTTTCTTTCGAAGCTCATGTCCAAACCCAGAAGTCTGTTTGGTGAGACCTGGCTGCCGAGGGGATTGGCCGTGGGGTCCTGTGCCTGCGTCCTTCCTACCTGCCGGGCACAGCATGGGTCCCTGCATGTAATGCCAGCCTCACTCCCTCTCGGAAGGATTCCAGCAATTTCCAGCCCCACCTGCTGGAGGCCACCTTTTCCCCGGCCAAGTGCACAGAGCCATTGCCTCCTCAAGGAACAGCCTGCCCCCAAGCACATCAGAACTTCCCCTCCCAACCAGTGGCTGTGCCGTGCCCAGGGCTGTGCCCAGGGCGTACCCCTGACATGCCTTCCACCATGGCAATCAGCTTTTAGGGTGCAGGGCAGAGGAGCCTGTAACAGA
This sequence comes from Callorhinus ursinus, assembly GCF_003265705.2. Lineage (NCBI taxonomy): Eukaryota > Metazoa > Chordata > Mammalia > Carnivora > Otariidae > Callorhinus > Callorhinus ursinus. The sequence continues at coordinate 2,526,124 of NW_027397144.1, forward strand.
GGAGCCCGGCCAGGAAGGGGTCTGTGGGGCGGGACTCACATTGTTTCGTGGTGCGTTGGGCTGCACGGGGTCCTCAGCTGCCAGGGCAATGCTGCTCATGGCGATGACCATGAGGATGCACATCTCAAAGTAGCGCAGATTCAGGATGTAATGGCACAGGCGGCGCAGGCTGTTGGGGACAGGTGGGTGTGCAGAGGTCCACTGAGATTGTGGGCTTAGAAACCCTTTCCTTCTGTGATCTCCTTATGTCACCTACCACTCCCCGAGACCTCTAATGCCCAAGGTCCCATGCCCAACAAAGTATCAAGATCCTCCATCTGGGGGCCCTCATGGGGGTCATGGAACCCCAAGAAGGTAGGGGGGCCCCCAGCCAGGGAAGATATTCACAGGCCCTGTTAAGTTCCTATCACTTCCAAACAACCCTCTTGGAAAATCGTGATTCCCAGACTGAGTTGAAGAAATATTATCCCTGACTCTGTAGGAGACGAAAATTTCTTCTTCTTCTTTTTTTTCTTATTAATTGAGTGACCTTAGGCAAGTTACTTATCCCCTCTGTGCCTCAGTGCTTTCATCCACGAAATGGCCATAATCATGGTGCCTACCTTACAAGAATGTGAAGATCAAAAATGTTAATATATACCTGGCACATAGTAGGGGCTCCAGAAAGTTACTGAAGTTATAAATCGCAGGCCTTAGCAGAGACTTTGATGTGGTAATGGGATAGTACATTAAGTACTTAATCTCTTAAGTGGAGCTAATAATATTTATAAATATGTCATAAAGTTGTGTGGATGGCAACAAAGCTGAGTGGGTAAGAACAGGGATGCTGGCATCGGTCTGTTTGGAATCTTCCACTTGCCTGCTGTATGACCTTGGACAGGTAACTTCACCTCTCTGGGCCTCAGTTACTTCATTTGTTAAATGGGCATAAGCATAGTACAAATCTCATAGGGTTATTATGAGAATTTTTTTTTTTTAATTTGTAAAGCACTCACAACAGTGCCTGGCACTAAATACCATATAAATGTTTTCCTAGTAAACCCAAATAAAAAAGGAAGCGCATAAGATGAGACTCAAGTGTCTCAAGAGGAAGATTAGAGAAAGTAGTTCTCGCCCAGTTTCTCTGACATGATTTTTCTTTGTCAGGAAGCATTTTGAGGGACCAGAGATTCAAGAAATATCCTTTGGAAAAATGCAATCCTTAAAGAAGTCATGGTGAGACACATGTAATAACTTTCTCTCCTAAATAATCTATCCTCCTCAAGGATGCCCAAGACAAAGGGCTATGGAACTCAGAGACCGTCCGCCTAGAATCCAAATCCTTGCAGACCAGAGGTTAGGAGCAAGAGCTCAGGGACCAGGGCCACCATGTATGATTGTATAGGTTGCACACTGCATAAGGCAACCATTTCCTAGGGGTGCCTCTCACATTACAGATGGTGTAGATTTGAATATTTATGATAATGATTTCTAGCTGATGGCCAGAAGGGGTCTTTCCCCCCCAAATCAGTACTTTATGAGAAACTTCTCTCTTACAGGACTTAAGAAAAGGGCATCATTTTTTTCATTTGCTCAAAAATCCCCTATGGCCTAATGGTGATCTTGGAGGCCACTCTCCCCATTACCCTCTGTGTGGGCCTGCCCTCTGGCTTGACTTCCACCAACCCGGTGGGAGCCCCAGGCCCCCTGCCCTGGCCACAGGCCATACTCACGGGTTGGTCGTAGAGAGGATAAACATGGAGCTGTAGGGAGGCATGGGCTTGGGGCCGTCTTCCCCAGGGTCGTCTTCTTCCTCTTCCTTCTTCTCTTCTTCCTTTTTTGGCAGTGGGTCTGGGTTGGCGTTTTTGTTCACTGTGGGGACAAGAACCGACACAGGGCTCCCTCCATGATTTCCCATAAGCCTCTGGGCTCCCGTCTGCTCCCCAGAGCAGACAATAAGCAGCTGACGTTTATAAAGTGCCTACAATGCGCCAGGCACCACATTAGGCCATTAAGTACTCACATGACCCTGTGAGGTTGGTACTTTATGATCTCCACTTTACAGAGGATGAAACTAGCACAGAGAGGTGAAGCGACGTGCCTAAGGTCACATGGCTGGGATGTGGCAAAGCTGGGATTTGAACCTGGTCCCAGAGTGCCTGCTCTCAACCACCCGATAGCCTTGAGTCTGGTGGGATGTTCACAGGATGTTAACACAAACCTGCCCTCATCCCGTTGGATCTTCATACCATCACTTGGAGGTAGGTAGCATGAGGCCCGATAGACCCACTTTACAGATGATAATACTAAGCTCTCCCTTTGTCAAACTGCAGGGTCTCCCCCCATGAATACCGCTCTCTTGATGGCAAGGGCCACTACCCTTCCAAGCATTGATTCTGCAGCCTAACCTTGCTATGTGTCTGTGGGCAGGCTGAGTTTCTCTGAACCTCAGTATTTTCATCTATAAAATGGGCACAATGACAGGATCCACCTTATAGAACTATGGTGAGTGTTTATCAAGCAAACTCACGGAAATCTCCTGCACAGAGCCGGCACTAGAGAAACCGGGTTTTTGTTACCATCTTCGGGAATAACTAGCTCAGTGGGCCATTTCTAAATTCTCACTGCTTCTCTGACCCCAATCTTACATGGTGGGGGGCTTGGAGGGAGGTCACAAACTGCCAATCCCCTCAAGGGCCTAGACCTGCACTGTACAACACTTGAACAGTGGCTACTCCAAACCTCCATACGTTGTACGTGTAAAACACACCGAATTTCTAAGACAGAGTACAAGACAAAGAACATAAAGTAGCTGCTTAATAACGTTAAAAATGTTGATTACACCTTGAGGTGGATACAAATAAATAACACTTTGGGTTAAATGTGATTAAAGTTCCTTTCACCTATTTCTTTTTTGTTTTTGTTTTTTTTTTAAGGGAGGGGCACGGAGCAAAGGAGAGGGAGAATCCTAAGCGGGCTCCACTCCCAGGGCAGAGCCTGACGCGGGGCTCGATCTCACGACCCTGAAATCATGACCTGAGCTGAAATCAAGAGTCAGACGCTTAACTGACTGAGCCACCCAGGTGCCCCTCTTTTCTTAAATCACTCCTCCTTCCTCCTTCTCTCCTTTCTTTCTTTCAATATGGCTACTGGAAAGTTTAAAACTACACACGTAGCCCATCTCGCATTTCTTTCGGACAGCGCTGGTCTGGGGAATCATCTGATGCCCCCTCGATTTCCATTAAAAGGATCCACTGCTTGTCAAACACAGTGGCTTCCTGGCTTCCTTATGGGAATATGCGATGCAAGCAATATCCCTAAACCTCCTCAGGGGCCATGTGCCCGGCACTGCGGCATATTATCTCATTTAACCCTCCCAGCAGTCCCGTGGGGCAGGAAACCACATCTATACCCATTTTGAGAGGAAGAAACTGAGGCCAGAGAGGTAGGGTCACTGACTAGGGTCACCCAGCCAAGCCTGCAGGGATTGGGTCCAGGCAGCCCTGCTCACCCTGTCGGCCCCAGGGACACCGGGTGCCCCCCCCCCCCGGTGACAGGGGGTGGTGGGGGTCTCACCTTGGACGACGGTGTGGTTGAGGGGGGGCGGGCAGGCCGGGGGGATGTCCACCGTGGTGTGGTCGGGTTTCCTGGCAGTCTTTGCTGAGTTGGTCTGGGTGCTGCTGGGGTTGGTGACGATAAGGCTGTTTTCAGGGGTCTTGGGGAGGCCTGGGTCGGACGGGTCCCCCGGGTTGTTGGGTGTCCGGCGGCTGGCGGCATTCTGGGGGTTGGTGGCCGCGGCAGGCGGGGCCAGTGCTGGGCCGGGGTCGGTGCTGTTCCCGGTCCTGGCGGGGCTCTGGGGCAGGCCAGGGCGGCCGAGGCTGTCATGGGTGCCGGCCGACCCCGAGGTGGCCAGCTTGTTGTTCCTCATGTTGTCGATGTCCTCAGCCAGCGGTGGCTCTTGGCGGCCCAGGTCCTGCTGGATTGGCCGGGTGGTCGACAGGTTAGGGCCCGACACGGGGACCCCGGGCCCCTGGTTCTCTCTGTGGAAGGCAGGCCAACGAGAAAGGACCCATAACTGAGTTAGAATAACAGATCGAACGTTCTGGACCCTGCCTTAGCTTCTGCCCTTCAAGGGGCACTCTTGGACCCAGAGAGGCCACGTCCCGGAGCTCCCCAGGGCCTCGCACAAGAGGGCCCCGGCTGACTCCTGCTCAGAGATCACCACCCCACGTAAGTGTAATGGCCCGCCCCCCCGGGTTTCAGTGTGGTGTTTCTCCTACTGTTTCCTGGGGGACGAGGCTACTCCCATGGGGAGAAACCCGAGGGTAAAATAACTTTTTGCCAGAGCCTGGCTTCCTCCACCTCGAAGCTCCCTGCCTCTGCCTACAGGCCCCCCGGGAGCTCCTGGGCGGGGCTGGGGCTCACAGTGTTTTCAGGGGTGCTAAAGCAGACACGGGGCCACCATCTCTTTAGGGGTAGAACTGCCTCATGGCTTAACGTGCCTGAGGTATTTATGTCCTCTCCCAACATTCCAGTTAGGGGGAGCATGCAGTACATGCAAGTAAACATAATAAACAATAATAAACGTAATAACAGCAAATGCTCCAGTAACAAAGCTCTCAGTGCTGCTCTAAGCACTCGGCTTATAAGAACCCCTTCATCCTCAGCCCCATGAGGAGCAATTACTAGCCCCGTTTTCCAGATGAGGACACTGAAGCTCAGTGAGGTTAAGTCTCTTATCTAAGGCCACACAGCTGGTAAATGAACATGATAATTTTTCATGGGGATACAAGCGTGATGAGCATTCCAGGCAGAAGGAACAGCCAGGGCAAAGGTCCTGAAACAGGGACAAGCTTGTTGAGTTTCAGGAGGCTGGTGTGGCTGGAGGTGGATAGTGGGGGAGACAAGCTGGGTAGGAGTTTGGTGCCTCAGCTACTCAAATGGTTAACACTATGCAGATGGACAGGAGAAGAGTCTGAGTGTTCGGTGCAATGGGAGAGGAGAGAAAAATGTTAACAGTCCTGGCTGGGCTTTTTCTACCCCAATGCCCTTTGGGACATCCGCTCTTCGAGCCAAGTGGTTAATTTTTGTCTTTCTTGTTCACAGCTGTGATTCCGGTGCCCAGAACGGGGCCTGGCACATGGCAAATGTTTGGTCACTTTTCATCACATAATAAGCAAATGCCCCCATTTTTCAGAAGAGGATGCTGAAGCCCAGAAGTCCCACAGGCCCAGACCTCCCATCAACCCCTGCCTCCTCCCATCTGCACACTCACCCCTAGCTTGCCAGACACCCCAGAAGCTGTGGCCCCAGTGAGGGTGGCTGGGCTCTGGAGCCTGTCTGGTGCCTCCCGGCTGCATGTCCGTCCTCAGCTGGCCTCGGCTCTGCCTGCCTGCGCCAAAGTGGATCTGGCTCCCGGTCAGCTCCCTGAGAGTTTGGTCCCCAAGTTTGCTGTTTGCTTTCAGATGCCCCTTTAGACCCTCGGTCCTCAGATGAGGGGTCTCATCCTTCCCTAGCTCCTGGGCGCTGTCCCTGGCAAGTCTGTTCCCTGGAAACCCCAGGATATTTGTGGTTTATAATCTCAACGACATCTCTCCCTGGAGGGCTTTGCAATCTGAAACTTATCTCTCGGGCTCTTCTTAAAGGCAACCCCAGTTCTGCTTCCTCTATCCTCTACTTCTTGTTATAGCTCACGTGTACTGAGCACCTGCCGTGGGCCAGGCTACACACACCAGCTCTTCCAGTCCTTAGAATCATTGTGGGCAGGGGGCAGTACTGTTAGTCCCATTATGCAGATGAGGAAACTGAGTCCTGGAGAAGCCAAGTCATAGCAGAAGACGATTTTCTGAGGTTGCACATGTTCATTGACCCCCTGGGAGATCAGGTGCAATAGCAGGCATCAAAGCCCAAGCCCAATCTGGAACCCTAAATCCACCTAACACTTCCTCGTTTCAATTTTGCATTTTAACTTGCCAAAGTCCACAGTGTTTTTAGGAAGCAGAAGAGAGACGGGGTAATTTATTTTCAGATTTGTCTCTCTGAGGCTGCAGGGGGCGAAGGACAGGCCCAGCCGGTTTTCTCACTTCTCAGTCACATGAGTGGACCAGACTGACCTGGCTTGAGTCTCAGCAAAGCCCCTCACTAGCTGTGTGACCCTCTGTAGTTTGATTAACTTCTCTGAGCCCCAAGTCCCTTGTCTTTAAATTGGGGCTAGAGTAGCAGAACCTTCCCTATAACTTGGAGACTACAGTGGGGATCCTGAAGCTGAGTTGCTACATAACCACTGGCAAGTTACTCAGCATTGTTCCTCATCCGTCACAAAGGCGTGGTAACCTCCTTGGGTCCCTGTGAGGATCAGGTGTAAAAATGACTCCTGGACCCAGAACCCGATGGAATCTTCCCTGCCTGGTTTAGAACCTTTCTGGGACCAGTGACCCTTTATCCTTCCCAGTGTCTCCCTTTTGGAATAGGAGTCTCTACCCTGTGCCCGTCCCACCCCCGTATTCTGGGGGCAGAGAATTTGTCTTCTAGTTCATGTCCACAGATGGGAGGGGATTTGGCCTCCAAATGGATCCATACCCAGAGTCTCACCCATACCCAACTTAGATGATGGGATGTAGGATTTCTGAGCTGATGTTGTAACAGGCTAAGACTTCTGGGGATGTTGGGATGGGGTGAGTGTATTCTGCACGTGAAATGGACATATATCTTGGTGGGGGGAGGAGCCAGAGGGCAGACTATAATGGTCAGAATGGTGGCCCCTCAAAAGATACGTCCACCTGGAAACCATGAATGTGGCCTTATTTGGAGAAAGGGCCTTTGCAGATGTAATTAGGTTAAGGATTGTGAGATGACGGGAGCCTACGTGGCTCAGGTCATGATCCCAGGGTCCTGGGATCAAGCCCTGATTTGGGCTCCCTGCTCAGTGGGAAATCTGTTTCTCCCTCTCCCTCTGCCCCTCTCCTCCCGCCTCCTCCCCGCCACCCCACCGCTTGTGTTCTCTCCTTCTCACTCTCAAATAAATAAAAAGCTTAAAAAAAAAAAAAAGGATCGTGAGATGAGGTCATCCCAGATCAGGGTGGGCCCTGAATGCAATGACCAGTCCTCGGAAGAGAAGGAGAGAGGACACAGAGGCGGAGGGGTGCAAAGCTGGAGGCAGAGTGTGCAGTGATGTGTCTATCGGCCCGGGAGGACCGAGCCCCCAGCACTGCCAACAGCCCTGGGAACCTCGGACGGTGGGTGCCTGGACAGCGAGCATCAGCTGTAATGGCACGGGTAGGCAAGGTCTACACCTATATATCCCCAACGTCTGACGCAGCCCACAAATAAGTTCCTAATTCGAACCCACTCCTGGTCCTTTGTGAGAAGTTGTCCATGAGATGAAAATCTGGCTGGCACTGTTTCCTCATTGTTCCTACAGATTTTTTTTTTTTTTTTTTAAAGAGAGAGCTATCCCTAGCACAAAGCAGGTTCGGGTAAATTACTATTTCAAAGAGAACCTAGCTCCTTCGGGCACCACGTAAAGAGGTTATACTAAAGAATACAGTGGCTGAGACCGTGGCACACCTCACGGGGACGTCAGCCTTGCGCCCAGGACCGAGAGCATCTTGGCTCCCTCTGCCACCTCTGTCTGCTGCAAGTCGGACCAAGCTCAGCCTGCAGAGGCCTCACATCTAGTCTCCAGGAGGCTTCACTGCCAAGCATCTCCAAGGAGAACTCAAAAGGGGCAGAAAACTTTGAAGTCAGGCCCCTTCCCCCTTCCCTCTTGGGGATGTGCATCATCTGCCCGGAATAGGCAGCTGGTTGCATAACCCTGCCCTGCACCGCGTCCCTCTGCCAGCTAATCACTTCAGCATCCTTCTCCCAAGGGCTATGGACACCTTGCCCGGGGCGTGCTCAGGCCCCCAGGTGCAGAGGATGGTCCTGCTTCCTGATGCCACCATGTCCTAAGGACCTATGTGTATTACCTCGTTTAATCCCCACAGCCACCACCACTGGAGGTGGGATTAGGATCAGGCCCATTTTACAGATGAGGAAACTGAGGCCCGGAGAGGCAAAGGCCATTGCCAGGTGTCACCCAGCCGGGAAAGGGCTGGGCTGGACTCTGGTCTTACAGATTCTAAGGCAGTATAGACTCTATGAGGCTCAGAGGTCCAGGATCTCCTCTTGCTCTTTCTGGGGAGTGGGTTTCATGGTGATGGCAGCAGGTGGAACTAGGGCTCAGAGAGCCCAGAGGTTAATTCCGGGGTGGCGCAGGTCTTGGCAAGAGCTGCCCCTACTCAGCCATGTCCAGCAGGAGGCACTGCCCGGGTACGGGGAGTGGCAGCCGCTCTGGGACCCGCAGGGTTTTCCTGGGAGGTGGGGAGAGAGCTACATTCGCTTTGGTCGCCCTGGGGTGCCACTGGGCTCAGCCACCTGGGGTGGGGGATCTGGGGTCAGTGGCTGCTGAACGATGTAGAATGAATGAAATAGAATGTGCTTCCGTCCACTTTTCACTGGGGTGAGCTTGTGAGAGCTTCAGGGGGCCATTTAAAGCTGGGGAGGAGATGAAGGTGTAATCGGGGGAGAGGCAGAGGGAACGGAAAGAGAGCAATTATATATATATATATATAAAATCAATGTTCTGGTGAATGAAAAACACAGTGCGGGTCTGGGAAAAGGCTTAGGCAATGATAAAAAGGAAAAATGCAAGTGGCAAAGCCCTTAGGCAGGGCCACTGGCTTGTCACCATAGAGACCTGAAATGTCTTTTTAGTATATTATATTCGTGAATAAAGTTTTCTCTTGGCCATTTTTTTTTTTAAGCAGATGAATGCCTCGTCTTGGATTTTTTTCTCTAGAAGTGTCTGAATCCTCATGAAGTTTTATTTCCAACGAGCATTAGAACCTTTTCATAAGCCAGGAGAGTAAAGCCTCCCCTGGCCAGGGCATCTGGTGCGTCCATTACCAAGGGAATAGCAGCGCCCTCCTGATGCAGGTCTGGGGGTGGCCGTGGGGAGGGGGGGCAGAGGCCACCTGTGGGATTCAGGAAAGCTGCATTCTTATCACACTGCTGCTATTAGCCGGCTGCCCTTGGAGAAAATCCCTTCCTCTCTCTGGGCCTCAATTTCCCCATCTGTGAAAGAAAGGAGCTGGAGTGGTCACTCTAAAGGCTATGCATATAAAGTTGTTTTTTTTTTTTTATGTCTGTCGATGAGAAAAAACAATTTTTTTTTTTAGAGAGGGAGGGAGAGAGGTGGGCGTGGGGCAGAGGGAGAGAGAGAATCTCTGGTAGACTCTATGCTGAGTGGACAGCCTGACGCGGGGCTTGATCTCACGACCTCGAGATCATGACCTGAGCCAAAAACAAGAGTTGGACGCTTAACCCACTGAGCCATCCAGGTGCTTCGATGAGAAAATCTTAACAGTATGAGTGATAATAATAATAGTAATAGCTAATACTTCCTGAAAGCTTGCTGTTACCACTACTACACATAGTTAGCATATATTGAGTACGTAGTAATAATCTTCACAGTGATAACAGTTAACATTCACTGAGTACTTATTATACGCCAGGCACGATTCAAAGCATTTTACATGTATTAACTCAGTTGAACCTTCTGCTTACCCTAGGCGGTAGGTACCACTCTCATCCCCACTTTACAGATGAGCCAACAGAGGTGCACAGAGGGGAAGGGACATACTACAAGTCACACAGGCGGGAGGTGACCGGCAGGAGTGTGACCTCCGGTTCCAGAGTTCTTGCCCTTCACCACCAGGCTGTGCTGACATTCTGTCCCTGTCACCCAGGCTCCTTTAATCACAGGAGTCATGTAACCACAAGGATGACAATAATAGTAATACTAGCAGTAGTGAGAAGAACGGCGCTGGTGAATCACGGGTCCTTAATTATCGAGTCATGTTCTAAATACTGTATTCCACCTAAACATCCTTTCTGTGGCTTCTCCTTGTCCTTAGAGGATTGAAGGTCCTGCTGACCCATCACTGTCCCTTCCATTTCTTTGTCTGCCACTCTCTCCTCACCCTCCAAACTGCAAACTGGCCTCCTTCTGGTCTACCTCAGGGCCTTTGCACATGCTGTTCTTAGCCTAGAAAACTTTACTCCCTTCTCAGATTGTTCCTGTTGGGAGCCTGCCCTGGGCACAGGGGGAGGGGGAGAGAGAGAATCTCGAGCAGACTCCTCACTGAGCACAGAGCCTGATGTGGGGCTCGATCTCACAACCCTGAGATCATGACCTGAGCTGAAACCAAGAGTTGGAAACTTAACGGACTGAGCCACCCAGACACCCCTTGTATGTTTTAAATACACACCCCATTTTCCCAGAATGCAACTACTGGACACATTAAAGGAAGACTAGACTCTATTTCGTAAGGAACTTCAGCAAGAGGGGTGTTCCAGTTTGGAAAATCTCAACACTGGTGGCAACTCCCTCATGTCACCTGAGTTGCCCCACCTGGAGCCAGCCAGCATCAGGAGCTGTCCCATTCACGGTGCCTCTGCACACAGGGCCCTACGTCACTTCACTCTGCCCTCTAGACCTTCCTTACTCAAAGTGTGGTCCCCGGACCAGCATCAGTCTCACCTGGGAGCTCCTAAGAAATGCAGAATGTCAGGCTGCACCCAAGACCAACTGATTTAGAATCTGTATTTTAATAAGGTCCCTGGGGATTCACATACACATTCAATTTTGGTAAGTGCTGGCCTAGTGCCTATGTCATATAACAGAGCCACTTAAACACATCATTAAAAAATCAATATGATACCCTCGTGGTGATATAAACAAAGACTAACAGGACATCAGTGAATATAAGAACAATGTCTGTTTCAACATGGTTGGGCTTCTCTATGTAGAATTACTACAGGACTGTTGCAAAATATTAAGAAAACAAGGATGCTGTTTCCTACTGGGTAGGGCGCTGGCCTGGAAGAAGCCTCCAAAAGCTTCAGCCCTGCTCTCAATTCAATTCTGAGGGCCTTGAGTGGCTTTTCAAATCCCTCAGGAACAGCCATCAGGTAAAAAAGATGGTTGACTCATTAACAGCTAAAAATGGTCTACATTTACCAAGCACTTCCGTGTCCTCTGCTCTTCTCCGGGCCTTTTGCTGGAATTCTCTCTTTGAATTCCAGCAATGACCCAATTTGATCCCACCATCTCCATTATACAGACTGAGAAAACAGGCCCAGAGATGTGAAGTCACTTGCCCAAGGTCACACAGCAAGTACATGGAAGAGCTGAAGAATTCGGTGGTGGGGGGAAGGGGGTATTTCTCATAGATTTTCCCTGAGACGCACAAGGGCGAAATGGTGAGCCTGCAGCCTCTGGCGGCCAGCCCAGAAGGCCTAGGTTCAGGCCACTTCGTACCCGGGCCGCTCCGCCTCTCGGTTCCCCATCCGTGACAGTGGGGTCTACCGCAGAAGGCTGAGACGCTCAACAGGTGCGGGCTACCCCGCAGGCGCCACGTTGGCGCTTAGCTTTATTACCGCTCTTGTCACCGGCCACAGCTTAGAGACCCCCCACCCCCACTTACTTCCTCCTCCGGTGCCGGCGCTCCCTGTCCTCCCTCCGCGCGTCCGCCTCATACGTGGCCGGAGGGCCGTGCCGGTGTCGCCGCCTCCGCTCGCCGCCGTCGGGCCCGTCGGCGTCGCCCTCGCCGCCCCGCGCCGGCCGGCTGCCCTCGCGGTGCCTGGACCTCCGCTCGGCCTTGTCCTCCGCGCCGTCGTCAGCCGGCCTGCGGTGGACCCGGTGCCGGCGCGGCTCCCCGTCGGCGCCCGTGCGGGGCGAGCTGCTCCGGCTCTCCCTGCTGGCGCCCTGGCGGTGCGCGTGCCTGCGGTGGGGGTCCCCGGCCTTGCCCCGCTCGGCCTCGCCCTCCCAGAAGCCCGGCTGCTCCAGGCTGCCCTCCCGGGCGTGGTGGTCCGACTCGCGGCCGTAAGGCCCTTCCCGGCTCAGCTCGGCCTCCTGGCTGCCCGCCCAGGGCCTGCGGGGGTCCAGGCCCACCGAGCCGCTGGGGTCCCGGGCCCGGTCGTGGTAGCGGGCCTGTTTCCTGAGGAAGTCCTCGGCCCGCTGCTGGCCGAGGCGCTGGTCCACCGTGGGCTCGGCCGCCCGGCTCTTGTTGGTGTTGTTGTTGCGGTTCTCCTGGGGATCGACCACCAGCGGCCGGTCCAGGTGGGTCTTCATGTCCGGCCGCAGGTGCCGGGCGTAGGAGGCCTTCCAGCGCTCGTCCGGGTCCATCTCGTTGTACAGGGCCTCCCGGCTGGCCAGCAGATTCTGCTTCCGCATCTCGCTCGTCCGCTGCTCCCACACCGACTTGGTGGGCTTCTGGTTCTTCTGTTGCTCCTTCCTGCAAGGGGAGGGTGCAGGGCTTAGAGCACCCCCCCCCCTCCCGGGGCACTGTGGCCGGCTCAGGCCGCTCCGACTGAGGGGAGTCTCAGCCCAGTGGGCGTCTCAACCCAGGTGGTCTTGACCCAGGGCACATGGACGCTCAGAAGGGTATCTTGGCCTGGCTTGGGTATCTCCGCCCAACCAGGTGTCTCAGCCTGTGCAGAAAACTTAACTTGGTTGGACATCCTGGCCTAGCAAGCGCCTTGGCCCAGGTGGGTGTCTCGATCCAGTGAGGTGTCTCAGTCTGACTGCGTATTTTGTCTAGTGGCGGAGGTCTGAGCCCAGATGGGCGTCCCTGTTGTCCTCTCTACTCTTTGCAAATTGTAGCACATGACCCCCTGGGGGATATAGCCTTGACCTTCAAACTATTTTAACCTCTGAGACAGCCAGTCATAATGGACAGTGGCCTGGGAGCAGGTTCTGGAATCGTCCACGGTGCCTGCATGAGCCTTCAATTCTGGGTCACGGGAGGTCTGGGTGGTCCCAGGGAGAGCCCGGGTGGGTACTTGGGAGTCTGGGGGGCAGCGCCTCTTTATCTGCGGTTGCCTGTTCACCCACAGGGCCACTGCTGGAGTGCCCACCAGGCTGGAGCCCAGCCCGGAGGATACAGGCTTTTCCAGGATTTCTGTGTGCATTGATAGTTTTATACAGACCATCACCTTCCACAGACTGTCAGATGATGTGTTTTCCTGGGCTCCCCTTTCACAGCCACCTCCTTCCACTTTGGCAAAGAAAGCCCCCTCCCCACCGTCACGTGATGCGCTGCCCCACAGTGTGCAAAATCCCTGGGACATCCGACGCAGACACCATTCCGAATATCAGTGTCAACGAATGTCCCTTTAATCAAGACACCTCAGCTCCCACCACCTCACCACCTCTGCTTTGCCAGCAAACTCTGTCTGCTTTACCTTCATGATCTGCCTAGATAGACTTCAGCTACATCCATCACCCTACTCCAGTTCCACTATCTCTTTTGCATGGACCAGTGCAGTTTTTCTCCAACCTGGTCCCCTGACTTCCACCCTTGCTCCCCACAGTCTGTTCCCCGGACGGCTGCCAGAGGGTGCCCATGAACACCCGAGTCAGGTCTTGTCCTTCCTGTGCTCAAGAACCCTCCATAGCTTCCACCTGACTCAGAGCAAATGTGAGTCCCGCCCATGACCCACAAGATCTGTTTGTCACCTGTCTGGCTTCACTTCCTCCCGCTCTCCTCCCTCTCTTCCTCTATGTCAGTCACAATGGCCTCCTTCATGTTCCCTAAACACAACAGGCACATTCCTGCCTGAGGGCCTTTGTATACGCTGTTCCTGCTGCCTGGTATGCTCTTCCCTCAGATCCCCCCATGGCTCCTCCCTCACCTCCTTCAGGTCTTATCACCTTCTCAGTAAGGCCTTTCCTGACAACTTTATTTAAAAGCCCAACTCTCTCCAGCTCTAGCCCTCTGTACACCCCTTAGCCTCTTGTTAATGCTGCATCCCTAGCAGCTAGAACAGGGCTTGGCACATAGGAGGTGCTTATTAACTATTTATCGAGTAAAAAGGGGTGGGAGAGCAGAAGTACCTCATCCTAAAGCTCAACTCTCTTAGGGACTGCTTCCTGCCCCCAAATAGTTGCCGGAGAGGGGGTACAGGCTGAGGAGCATTCTGGAGTTGGGAGCACTTACACAGCAATGGACATGTTGGCCGCCGACAGAGGACTCACTTCTGCCACCTCCTTGGCTTTCTGTAGAGCGAGTTTCTGGTTGGCTGCTTCTTCTTCTTCTTGCTCATCCTAAAAGACACATGGAGTCCCCTGTTCACAAAACATGGACTAGGCCTTGGAGCCTCACCTTGGACCCTACTGCTAATGAGGGGCAACATGTGGAATATTTATAAGCAGGTATGGCCTGGGTGTTGACCGACCAGAGCCAAGGACTGCAGGTGGGAACAGGTGCCCGACGTTGTTCAAGTGCACTGCTACCCCCTTTATGTGCAGTCTCGATATCCAGCTCACTATTAACCCTATTTTAGCACACAGCCGGAAAGAAAAGAAAAGGAAAAAAAGTCTCTCTTCCTCCCCACAATAGAGATTTCTCTGCGCCCTGTCTCAATGAGCCGGAAGTCAATGCAGAGATTTTCCTCTCACTTTACCTTCTGGGTTGTGCTCTCTGAACCAGGACTTTTCAAAAACACTGACTAGCCCCCACGTGCAGAAGAAAAAAACCTGGTGTCCCCTGGCCCATCCCATACACTGCCAACAGCTTCCAGAAGGGGAATCAGGAGAGGAGCTTATATTCTCAGCCGGTTAGGTTGGGGGAAGATGTTTTAAAAATACATACAGAAAAAGATGTTTTGGGGCTTTAAATCCTTCTTCAGCCTTCATGCAGGGCCTCATTCGTAAAACAGAAAAGCCAACAAAGAAAAAGCAAAGAAAAAGCAACGAGAAAGAAATGGCCAGAGATGAACCCACCCGTAAGAAGAGTCGTGCTATGGCAGGGCACCTCTCCCCCTGCACTGGGATCTCTGGGGCAAGCAGCAACCTTACCACCCTGGAAATGCTCAGATCAGGACACTCCGCCAGTGACAACACGGAGGTGGGATCTGGCCTTGCCACCCCTTCTCATAAGACCTCCCTTTCTCCTCGGCACCTCACTCAGCATTTCTCAGAGCCCAGTCCCTGGACCACCTGCCTTAGTATCACTGCAAATGCAGACTCCCAGGCCCCTGGGAGAGCCCGGGTCTGGGCCCCAGAATCTGTGCCTGGGTGCGTATCAAGCATGGGTCAAGTTTAAGCAGCAGCAAACGTGGCTAAGATCGCAGGTTCTAGACCTACCTGGCTTCAAATCTCAGCTCCTCCGCTTACTGCTGATGTCAGGCGAGTTGCCTCACGTCTTGGGGCCTCACCATCCTCACCTAAAATTTCCACTCTCCCTGACTTTCCTTCCCTCGCTCTTCTCTCCATCTGACATATTTATTTCTCGTCTATCTCTCCCACTGGAATGTCAGCCCCACGAGGGCAGATTTTTGCCTACTCTGTTCACTGCCGTGTCCTTGGCTCCTAGACCAGGCCATGCTCACAGTAGGTGCTCAATAAATGCTTTTGGATGAATGACACAGTCTGTAAAGTGGGGCTCAGAGAACTTACTTCTCAGGGTTTCTGTGAAGATTCAATGAGATGAAAAGACACTAGGGGCTTAGCAGTGTACCTGCCTTGTATGAAATGCTCAAGAAATGCTTGTAGAATAAATGAAGGAAACAATGTGGGTCTGGAGGAGAATGTCCATCCTTCATAGATGATCCTGCCTCTCTCCTTCCCCTTCTCCCACTCTCATGGCGCACCCTCTCCCCGGTGACAGCCTCTGAGGATGGGCTCCCGGAACTTGGGATGAGCACACGGTTGGATCAGCCCCCGGAGCCAGGCAGCTCCATGGTGACCAGGCCCGGGGCCGTGTGCTTGGGGTAGCAGAGACTTCCGTTTCCCCCGAGTCGGAGCAGGGCCCGGGAAACTCTCCCTCCCTCCTGCCAGGGCTAGCAGATGGAGGGTTTGGCAGCGTCCACTCAGTTCGGTTCAACACCTTGAGGCTCAGGAGATGGGGCCGTGAAGCGGAGGGATGCCCTAGGCCTGGCCCTCCTGGGCCGACAGGAAGACTCTGCACATGTTCTCTTAATGCAATGGGGCTGTTTCCCAACACCCTCCTCTCAAATTGCAAGAAAATGTGCCCGGCTTCCTTTGCGCAATGCACAACCTGCATAACCATTCCCCGCAGCCCTGTTCGTGGGCTATCCCAGGGAGGTGAGCTGTGGGACTGAAAGCAATGTTGCCTCCTCTGTGCCTAGCTGAGCTGGACCTGAGTCCCAGGGAGCTCAAGGCTGCTCAAAGGGGCATCTGCCAGCAAGTTTTGCCTGGGTAACTCAACATCACTGACAGGAGTGATAACTGGGCTTCTTGCGTGGATGGTTCTCAGCCCCCTCTCCCAAATTATCTCCCGACTTCATTGTCCTCTGCTCTTCTCTCATTTCTGCTCCTTAAGGGAATCACATCTCTGCTCTTTCAGCTCCCAGTTATGTGTCAAGTTCACTTACCCTCCCTGGACCTCAGCTTTCCCATCTGTGAAATGGGGAGAACAGTAAATCCCCACCTCTTTCACTGTGGTTTTTACTTTGTATCTTTGCCTGCTCAGCTGGGGCTCCAGTGAAAGCCAGCAGAGCCTGTAGGTAAAGAACTTGGGTTCTGGAGCTTGCCAGGCCTGGGTTCCCAGGCTTTCTTTTACCAGCTCTGTCCAGTGAAAGCTCTAGGGCCCGGTTGTGCCTAGGGACCGATAGAGGCTCCGTTTATTGAGCACTTACTGTAAAGCAAGAACCGTGTTGAGTGCCTGTGCACTGTGTGATGTTATAAATAGTAGCTGCTATTATCCTACCATCTGGGACCAGTGACTTTTCCTTTCTGAGGCTCAGTTTCCCCTTCTGCAAAAGGGAGATGGCAGCAATGCCTGGCACCGTAAGCATCACCTAATTCTTTACTGCTGCCACTTGGAGGCGAAGTCCGGCCAGCTCCCAAGCTCATGGGGCCGCGCATGGAGCCTCCAGACCCTGTGCAGGTTATACCCCATCTGTCCGGTCCTTTCAGCTCTAGGATGGTGACAGTGCTTGCTAGCCTGGGGCCTACACCATTCCTTGGAGGTCCTTTGATGCTGCCTACTCCCTATAAATGGGCACTCCGGTGGAGTCTGCCATCTGTTCCCTGTGGCAGGCCCGCTGCCTTACCACCTCCCACCTCCTCTGCCCTGGAATCCGCTTGGTCAGGGACAGTCTGTTTCAGGGGGAGGGGGTGCCTCCTCCCTGGCCCGGTGCATCCTGGGCAAAAGCTCTAACCCTTTCCCCACCCCCCACGCCCAGCCCAGTCCTGATCTGCCATGAGCAGGTGGTAACTTTGCCACAGGGAGAAACATTCTCCCACCAACTCCACCTTGGTGAGCTCCTGGGCGTTGGCCAAATTATCCACCGCGATGGCTAAGAACACGTTCAGGAGGGTGTCTGCAGGCACTGGAGTCAGGGAAAGCACCGCCACTTGGACCCTGGCTACCGGGGCCTCCCGGACCCTCCCTTGCCGGCCCCCCCCCATCTGCTCCGCCAGCCGCCCAGGCCTGCCCCACCTCCCCCACGGAGGATACAGTTCCCGAAGAGCGTCAGCACGATGAAGTAAATGGAGAACACCATGCCACCCTGCACGCCCCCCTGAGACTTGATGCCATCATACATGACTTCGTTCCAGTCTTCACCCGTCAGGATCTGAAAGGGGACAGAGAAACACACAGCCAACCCCTCTCAGCCATGGGCCCCGCGGAGACGCAGCTGTGGGGCTGGAACCTGCCCAAGGCAGCTCTTCCTAGGCCCTTGTCTGGCGGAGGGAGGGTCTTGCCTCATTTGTGAGTGGGAAGGGCCATCCCTGCCCTGAGGGGCTCTCAGTCTGGTTTCTAGGAAAAGGTGATGCTTTTTTCTGCAACTCTGTCTTCCATGGTATGATAAGGGGATTTGCTATAGATGGAGGTGTACCCCCTAAATTCATTGCTTGAAGCTCTCAACCCTCATGTGACAGTATTTGGGGATGGGACCCATGCTGGTGGGTCTCTTGGGATGGGATTGGCGCCTTTCCTTCTAAGAACAGACACCAGAGAACGTGGCCTGTCTCTCTCTCTGTGTCGGGTAAGGAGGTGGCCATCCATAAACCAGGAAGAGAGTCCTACCCAGGAACCGACCATGTGAGCACCCTCGTCATGGACTTCCAGCCTCCCAAGCTCTGTTGCTTAAGCCACATATTCACTGGTCCTTCTGGACTGCTGGGCCTGGGGGCAGGGCGGGAACCAGTGACCAGAGGACGCATCAGGCACAGGGATGCAGGTGCCGGCAAATATAAGTTGCCCCGATGCTTATGGGATACACTGAGGGGACAGGCGTGCTCATTGGGGAAAAAAAAAAAAATCCAGCTTCCCTCCTTTGTAATATTTTCACAAGGATAAAGTAAATGTGAAAGAACTCCAAAAATGTCAATCTGTTAATGCAGGTTTCTCAGCCTCGGCACTGCTGACATTTGGGGCCGGGTCACTCTCTGGGGTGGCGCCGTCCGGTGCACTGTGGGGTGCTGAGCAACAGCCCTGGCCTCCACCCAATAATGCTTCCAGAACTTCCAAGTAAGTGTCCTTGGGGGACAGAATCCCTCTCGGACAAGAAGCCCTGTGCTAAAGATATATGGGTGGTGATTACAACTGTTAGCAATCATGTATGTGGGGGTTCAGAACTTCATGGGTGGTTTCCCTTTCCAACCCCTGGTCTAGGGGGTCTCATTTAGAAATTACCCTCCCAGGAGAGGGAGAGAGTGAAGTCACATTTTCCATAAACTCCCTTGTCCCCCTCACCCCAAAGAGACAGAACCCACCAGAAAGGCTCTGGTGGTCCCGAGCAAGGTCAGTTCCAAACCTCAGGGCATATGTCCACATAGGTGCAGAAGTTGCTTTGGGGAGACCACCGAGGGTCTATTTTGCCTTAGAATGTGGGATCAGTGTGTCTTCCAATCTGGGGAGGGTGGGTGTAGCAAACATGTCTTTTATTTTCTCTATTCTGATGCTTTGACCTGGGGCATCTGGGGCTTGCTGACCCTGGAGGGAGTTAGGGCCAGCTAATTCCTACAAATAGTAAACAACTTGTCTTGTGAGCACACTTTTCAAATGCAAACCAACCAATCCAGAGCCTGTACTCCCGACCACCTCCTCTATAGGCTCTTACACTCAGAGCCGAAAATCCCCTGCCCTAGGCACTCAGGGCAGGTACCAGCCAACCCGAGACAACCCTGATGCCCAGAGCCCACTGAGATAATTCAAGCTAGCCAATTCTGAATCTGCTTAGCCTGCCTCGCCGATCCTTCCTGCAGAAACCACAGTCAAAGCCTTGTGCTCGTGTACCCCCTCCCTTTGCCTCCTGACCCACCCTGGTGCTTCCCCGTGTGGCCCTGTGTGGCATGCATGACTCCCTCTCTTGGGATCTGCAAGTATAACAAACTGTCTTTCCAATGGCAGTTATCTACTGATCTGTTGGCCTCACCATACCTGAATTGATTATAAAACCTGTCTTTTAAAACAGAGGGGCAAGGCAAAGCAGAGAAAGAGGGATTTAAGGAAGCCCCTCATACGCTAAATGGGACCTTTAATCTTTGACACTAAGGGGCATCCACCCAAGGGGCCGGGTGAAGACTATACCTGAAACACCGTCATTATTGCTGCTGGAAAAGTGTCGAAGTTGGTAGGAGGAGTCCCTTCATCAAAATTAAACCTGCAGGGAGGACACAGGCATTTCACATTGGCCCTGCCCGGGTGCTGAGGGCTTGGCTCAGCCATCCAGTCTCCAGGGCAACATCTCCAGCATCTCTGTTCCTCAGAAGAAACCCTGACCGGGACCCGGGGCCCCGCCCATCTGGGTGAGTGCACTGGGCATCCAGGCCATGAGGAGGGCGGTCTGCGGGATGCAGGTGAGCCTGGGTCTCTGGATGCATTGGACGTGGATCCGGGGGCACTTGGCCCCAGGGAAGCAGAAGTCGGGGAATCTGCTGAGCACTTACTGGCCACCAAAGAGTTGCATTCCCAAAAGGGCGAAGACAACGATGAACAGGAAAAGGAGGAACAACAGGCTAATGATAGATTTCATGGAGTTGAGAAGAGAGACGACCAGGTTCCTGAGAGATGCCCAGTACCTGCCAACAGAGGCCGGGTGGGGGAAGGGCGGTTAGGCCGGGCATGCTGGAGGTGCTGGAGGTGGCTCCAACCTGGTCCCCATCCTCACCCCTGTTGGGATGCCAGGGAACTCCAAGAACTTACTTTGTGACTTTGAAAATACGCAATAACCTGAGGGCTCGTAACACGCTGATTCCAAAGGATGTGCCGGGTTTTATGACGGCCCAAATGACCTCGAAGATGCTCCCAATGATAACCTAGAACAGAGAACCTGGTCTCGTGTCCAGAGACGTGGAAAACATGCCCTGGCTCTGAGCCTTGCAGGAATCCAACCCAGCTGCCCTCAAATGGAAGCAGGATGAGGGTCTCAGATTCCTCCCATCCCTTTCTTAAAATTGAATAGTAAGTCACGCAGAGCAAAGAATTCCTGAAATGTATAACTGCAAAGTGAAGATCCATGTAACTGCCACCTCCATCAAGAAATAGGACATGTCAACACCCTGGAAGCCTCAAGGGACTCCTAGAGATAACCATCATCCTGAATTTTTAATAACCATTTCCTTGCATTTTTAAAAAATTGAAGTGAAATTCACATAAGACAAAACTAACAATTTGAAGCACACATCTCAGTGGCATTTAGCACATTCACAGCGTTGTGTGACCTTCACATCTCTCCAGTTCCAAAACATTTTCATCACCCCCAAAAGAGAGCCCGACCCCATAAGCACTGCCCCCCAACCCCCCACCGCCCCAGTAACCACTAATCTGCTTCCCGTCTCTATGGATTTGCCTGTTCTGGACATTTCATTTAAATGGAAATATGCAGTATGTGACCTTTTGGGTCTGGCTTCTTTCACTTAGCATAATGTTTCCGAGGTCCTTGCCTTTTTAAAGTTTTCAAGCATCATCCCTAGCCAATATGGTTTAGTTTTATCCATTTGAACTTGCATCAGCAGAAACATGCTATACGGACTGATTTTTGTCAGTGTCTGCCTCCTTTTGTGCAATTATCATGCAGGTGAGATTCATCCAGTTGTTAGGTGGGGCTGTTGTTGGTTGCCTCTCATCGCTGTGGAGAATTCCATGATATAGCTATGTCACAACTTATTTATTTATCCGTGCTACTGCAAAGGGATGTTGGTTTGTTTGGTTTAGGCTATTACAAACAAAGCCACTCAGGGCATTCTTGTGAATTGCTCTTGCATGAAGCCCGAGCGGGGGAATCACCAAATCCCCCTGCAAAGGAGGGTCTGCATACTTCCCTCCCACTGGCAGTGGCTAAAAGTCTTGGGAGCTCTGCATCCTCACCAATATTTGGGATGGCCCTCTCATTCCTTCCACATTCGGCTGAGTCTCTCTCATCCAGCGGTGACCCCTATCGTTCCCTTTCTGATGTTCCCAGGCCTCAGCCATGCTAGGTAAGAGCTGGGGAAATGAACTCCTTACAACCAGAACACTTACCCCACAGTCAAAGCAGTTGAAGGAAGAGTGGAAGTAAGGCCGTGTCCCAAGCCCGTACATTTTTATAAACATTTCGGACATAAAGAGTCCTAAGAAAATGAATTCTGCATAGTCTGGGGGGGGGTGGAAACAGAGAGAAGGTTAATTTTGTGGGGTGGGGGTGCTTCCAGGCGGCTCTGATTTTCCTGTTAATAGCAATCCCGTCCTGTTCTGGCCTAGGGAGGCAGGGAGAGAGGAGAGTCATTGGTGGCCTTGGCCAAAGATTATGCAAGCCTTCTTTTCTGTGGGCCTCAGTTTCTCCTCTATTAAAGAGGAGGAACAACAATGGCCCCCCACCCTCCTACCCACTGACCCCTGACCAATCTTAAAAAGGAGTAAGGAAAAGTTCCCTGGCTCTCCACCTTGTAGTTTTTGCCCTGGTTCAGTGAGAAGGGCTGGACGTGGGTCATGGCCAAGGACCCAGGTTTTGTGCTGGCTGGTGGGTTCCTGGGTGCTTACCATGTTTTTAAAACTAATGCACTAACAAACTAACTGGCTAACTAACAAAATAGCAATGGCCCCAGGATGCCAGTGTATCACAATCTAAGAATGATGATTAATCCACTTTTATATGCCTGAGCTTGAAAGGAAAAATAGAAATAGAAATCATAATGGTGTCCTTTTAGTAATCCTTGCGTCAGGGACTTAGCTGGAGATTCAGGGGCAACCCATCTAAGGTACAGATTTTCTCCTAACTTGGAAAACCTATCTGAGGTCCCCTGGCAAAATCCTGTCTTGCTGATGTCTAAAAGTCTCGAACAAGATAAAGCATTCTTGTCCTTTGGTGAGAAAGCATAATGGTAAATGCCTTGGGGAGAGGTAACATAAGGGTATTTGTCTGCTACAGCAAAGACATGGCTAATTTCAGGACCTTTTCTGAGAGAGCTTTCTTGGTGGGGTAGGAAGATGAGTCATCAGGAAAAGTATGGATATTCACCCCTGGATGGGAAGGGGGGATATGGAGGGTGTCTCAGGGGAAGAAAACATATAGAAAGGAAGATGGAGGACTCAAACTTCCAAGAATGTCAATTTTGGTCATATAACTAATTCTGTTTGAAAGTCAAGGGTGTTTATTAAATCATTCTTTTAAGAGATGGTTTGAACCGTCAAGGTCCTTTGCATTCATTCCTGATTGAAACTTCCCCTTAGTATTTTGGACTCCAGGGAGCTCCCAGTATCTGAAGGAAACCAAGTTCTCTAGGATCGTCAGGCCAAAATATCAGCAAGGGAAATCTGTCTATAACATCTGGTAATTCTAAGAACCACCAGAAACAACTCTGGGAGTACTTAAGAGTTTCTGAAATGCTTGCTTCCCAGTTACCATGGAAACCTGATAGATGGCAATGCACAAGACCTGAGAGAATTGTCTGTAGCACTGGTGGGTCTGGAAGAACTTTCAGGGCCATCAACTCCAATTTCCAGATGAGAAATTTGAGACCCTGAGAAACTACCACACTTCACTGATTCCAAGACAAACACTTTGGGGTGTATCTTCAAATTGACATGTCCCAGTGTAAGATGGTAGCACTGCTTTATTTCCTAGTGGCAAATAAAATAAAAGGGTGCTTTATAAATGAAGATGCTTTCGATTGGTAGATGATGGGAGTGACTTGTCCAGGGTCACATGATGAGTTAGGAGCAGTCCAGACACTGAGAATCCAGGTCACCTGGTGACCAGGGAAGGGATCTGTCATCAGACACAGCTTGGATCCTAGGTTCAAATCCTGGCTTTGTCACTTACTAGCTGTGTGACCCTGGGCAAGTTACTTAACCTTTCTGTGTCTCAGTTTTCTCAACTGGGAATAATTAAAGGCCCTTTACAGACACAGAGGCCCAAGGCAGGAAGTCCCAACCCCCTGTTCCTGAACCAGGACAGACAGAGCAAAGTGATTAGTGCAGAGAACATGGGAGATTAAAAATAGACTACAAGAGGAGGTTAAGACAAGAACTAAAGAGTCCTCATTTGTAAGTCTCCAGGGGGACCAAATGTAATCACTAAGTTTGGAACTAGGTCAGGGCTCTCAGAAGGAGAGCTGGTCCCTGGGGGGTGTCCTGAGGGGTCAACCAATGTGATCGAGAACAAGGAAGGTTACAAGGGAACAATGACCCGGACCAGGCTCCTGGGCTTCTCTAGGCTGAAGACTCGACTATCTCCACTGGCTGTCTGGGTCAATTCCAAAAGAGGTCAGAAGGGGAAAGAAGCCACAGACCTAAGTCAGACAAACCAGTACATGCAGGAGGAGGGCAGCCATCAGGCAAAAAGGTTTAGGGAAATCTTCACTTGGGGCCCATAAGCCAGAGCCTGGGCATGGACTTGCCTTCCTCACTGCCCAGACACTGCTCTTGTTGATTGCTCGGAGCTCCTTATTTTTTAAAACCTGGTTAGAAGTCTCCCTACCTTTCACTGCTTCTCCTCACCCTCAACTGGCCATCAACTTTGATATTATCTTATGCTAACTCCTGGAATCTGGGAATAGGCCCAGAAGGGCAAAGCCTTAGGGGTCCTGGTACCCACTGAGGGAGCAAGATGTCCTCACACTTGTTGGAGGAGGTCTTCTAGAAATGAATTCCAGGTTTAAGGAAGTCAAAAAGAGCAAGAGAGGAAAGGGGGGGAAAGCAGAAGGTTTGAAAGAAGAGGGGAGAAGCCAGGAGTGTCAGAAATGAGCAGAGAAAATGGGGACAACATAAGGGCCACTCTTTGTTCCTAAAGCATCCCCATCTCTCAACCACAAATTACTTATTTTAACATCCTCAGAAGATACACCCATTAATTAGATGTGTGTTTCTGTCTCTATCTGGCTGTCTTGTGGTCTCTACCCTTTTCTGTCTCTCTTCCAACACTCCTTTCACCAGTGCCCCATGCCTCTCTCTTAAAAAAGCATCACAGTAGTATTTGGTGGCCTGAATTCCAGCCCCCAGGCCCAAAGAAGATGGGCTCTGTTGTTGTGGTAGCAGTTACAGACGCATCCAAATGAAAGGACAGATTCAACAAGAGCCAAGGAAGGAACACACACCACCAGAGGAGGAGAAGGGAAAAGGGTGTGAAGAAGGGATTGGGGAGCGGGTGGGTCCAGGGCCAGGTGGTACTCACAGAGGAAGTCGGAGAGCCACTCGGGCTGGTTGTAGTGAACAATAGCAACACACAGCGTGTTGAGGGCTACCAGACTGAGCACAGTCCAGTAGAAGGCCTGAGTTTTGACCATGCGGCGGATGTAGAAACGCATCCTCCTCTCCTTTTTGTGAAAAAAAGTCGAGTTCTCCAGCTTGGCACTTTTAATGCTGGCTCGGGCGAAGGGAGACCCTGCCAAGGAAAGGATAGAGAATGTCAGGGTGTTCCTGTGGAGGAAATTAACTGATGGGCGGCCCAGGCACGGAATCTGGCCAGGGGATCCATTAGCCTTCCTGGTGAGCCCTCTGGCCCGAGGGAACCAACATGACCCAGGGCTTAGCCTTCCAGAGACAGAGCTTACAAGAAGGCAAAAATAATAGTATTGGAAACAACCAATGAAAGTTCTGGATGTCAGTGGGGAGGCAGATGGCTCTCCACTGATGGAGTCAACTTTCTGTGTCTCCCTCTCTTGGCCACATCTGATGATTCTGGGGGTCATGCCACAAGGGGAATGAGGAAGGAGCTCAGGACACTTGGTGCAGGGCCAAGCAGCAGAGCTGCATGCTGCATGCTTGGGAGGCCTCCAGGAAGAGGTGTGAATAGGACCCTAGTTTCCATGGACACTTCACTTTAGGCATGACCACCAAGGAATGAGCCACCAAGGAATCTGCCTGCATATACTTTTACTTGTGGAACATCTACTGTGTGCCAGACTCTATTCTAGGTGTTCAAGATACACTAGTCAATAGACAGAGCCCTGCCTTTCTGGGCCCAATCTCCATTTGGGGACAGAGACAGCAAATATAATAAAAAAGTAAATTAATAGTGTGATGGAAGTTACAAAGAACTTTGGGAAAAAGAAAAAGTAGTGTAAGGGGATGGGGAGCCCCGGAAGGGACCATGGGGCAGGCTGCCATATTAAGTCAAGTGGTCAAGGTGAAGGTGTTGAGCTAAGTCATCTCAGTTTTGTAGGAAGAGTTAACAGGTCTTGAGGCAGAAATATGCCTGCCTGGCATATTTGGGGAATGACATCCAGAAACCAATATGGCCGGAGTGGAGTGGCTGAGGGGGAGAGAAGGAGTTGGTGAGGACAGGGAGGGGACAGTGTGGGACAAGCAGGGCTTCATGGGTTGTGGGGAGAACCTGGGCTTTTGTTCTGAATGAGACGGGGACTACAGAGGTTTGAGCAGAGGAGGGAGGGGACCTGACTCAGGTGCTCACAAGCGCCCCCTGGCAGCCGTGGGGGGATCAGACTGTGGAAGGCCAGGGCAGGAACAAAGAAGGGGCGGCTGCACTGGTCCAGGCCAGCAACGACGCCGCTTGACTCTGCCATGGCGGAGAAAGCAGAAGAGTGGGCCGATTTGGGATATGCTCCTTAAGGGAGATGTCAACACCCGCTGCTGGATCAAGTGTGAGTGTGTGAGAGAGGGAGGAACCAAGGTTTTAGGTCTGAGCCCCTGGAGGGACAGAGCTGCCCTCCAATGATAGTGGACAGGTTTGTGGGGAGGTTCGGAGCTCAGTTTTGGATGAACTGATTTTATCTTCTAAATGATCTCTTTTTGAAGACCGTCAATTGCACTCATTTGTTTGTTTATTGTTCTTTCGCTCATTCCCTCTTTCACCTATTCACTAGCTTGTTTGTTCATTGACTCATGCAACCATTAGCTGATTTGTCCAGTCACTCATTCGTCCATCCGGCTTGTGCATCAACCCCATCCCACTAGCCAGGCATGGGACACAGCAGACATCTCGCAGGATGCCACTTTCTTCCTATTCACAAATTTCTAAACACACTCCTGCTCAGCAGGAGCTGGCCAGGCCTGGTAGCTGGACCCCTCTCTCATGTCCATCACCTGCCTGACCTCACAGGCATTGAGAACCCCAAGGTGGCTCCTCATGATCCTTCCCACTTGGGGCATTTCTGGCCCTGGTCTCTGTAGCCCCCAAAGATGTGCCCAGACCCACAAGCATCCACAGGGCATGGCAGAGAGGAATGAGACTTTTGAAGGTCTCAGGTCAGGTTGGGATGCTCCATGGGGAGAAGGAGGGAGAGAAGGAGAGAGAGAGAGTTGGGGTAGAGCTCAGTCACTGGGCAGGAGGTTCTTCACTCCTACTCTTGCTGGAGCCACGCTGAAAAGCTGGTTCTATCACCAACCACCAAATGACCTTGGGCAAGTCACTTTGCATCTTGGGGCTCCAGTGTCTCCATCTGCAAACTGGGGACAACCACACTTCCCACCTTGCAGGGCCGTGGGGAGGAATACACTTTAGCATGATGCTGACACATTATGCTTATTGGTCATGATAATCTTATACTGTAACCCCAAGAGATACAATGAGGATCTGGTTCATGTGCCAACTTTTGGAGCAAGTTTTTCCTGATCACTGGCCCGGAGACAAGTCCCTCAAGCACAGCACTCTTGGGGAAGGGAAAGAGAAGCAAACGTTAATTGAACACCTACTACATGCTAGGCCCGTATGAGCTGTGTATTGTCATCTGTGTTGTATTTCATGCTCCACCTTGACCCATCCTCATCTCTGATTTTTCTCTGTGGTCTGGAATTGTAATTGCAGGTAATCTTTAGATCTTAAAAATATTTTAATAAGAGATTTTATGAAACCCAACAGATCCAAAATATTATCATTTCAACATAGCATCAGTATAAATATATGTTAAAGAGATAGTTTACACTCTTTTTTTTTTTTTTTTGGTACTAGAACTTCCCAATCTGATGTGTTAGAATGAAGCACATCTTGGTTCATACCAGCTATACTCAAGGGATCAAGAGCTACAGGTGGCTAGTAGCAGTCTAGAATGTTCTCTGGTGAGGATGGTAGTCTGTCACCACCCAGGTTTAATCTGGGGATTTGGGGCAATTGACAGGTCCCTAAAATTCTCTGTAAATGGAAGTAGATCCTGCCTAAGTTGTGGGTTGAACTGTGTCCCTCAGAGAGACGTGCTGAACTCCTAACACCCAGTACCCATGAACGTGACTTTACTTGGAAGTAGGGTCTTTGCGGCTGTAATCAAGTTAAGGTGAGGTCACATTGATTAGGGTGGGCCTTAAATCCCATGACTGGTGTCCTTATAAGAAGAGAAGAGCCACACAGGTGCACAGGAAGACCATGTGGCGACAGAGGCAGAGACTGGAGACAGAGAAGCCGAGGATCGCTAACACCCCCAGAAGCCGCGTGGGGCAGGGAACAGATTCTCCCCTGAAGCCTTCAGAGCCAGCACGGCCCTGCTGATACCTTGATTTTAGTTTGGACTTCTGCTCCAGAACTGTGAGAAAATAGATTTCTATTGTTTTAAGCCACCCAGTGTGTGGTATTGTAACATGGAGCCCTCATAAATGGATGCACGCACCCCATTCTGCATAAAGCCCAGTTTAAAAACTCCTTCGTGAAGCTTTACTTTTCCACCAAATTCCTCCCTGCCCATGCAGCCAGCCATTAGATTCCTCATAATTAGTCTTTGTCGCTTTTAAGTAACTTAAACTTATAACTTATGTAATTACTTTTTTTATTTCAAAAGTAATGTCTGTCACTAATTCGTACATTTTAGAAAAATGTCATGTAGAAAGTGAAAATCCCTTTCGATCCTCCAATTTCCACATTTTAAAGTAGATATACTTAATATTGTTCTTAAAATGGGATCATAAATTTTACATAATGCTGTGCAACTTGCTTTTTTCATCAAGAAATTGATTTCAAACATTTTTCCATGCCAGTAGCAACCCTGTTCTTTTTCCTGGCTGCATAATAGTCCATCATGTATAAATACTGTAATTTCTTCAGTCATGTCCCCATTTCTGGGCACATGGGTTGTTTCTGGTTTTCACTTTTTCAAAAAGTATTTTATTTATTTATTTGAGAGGGAGAGAAAGAGAGAGCTAGAGAAAGAGAATGCGAACAAGGGGGAGCTGCAGGAGATGGAGAAGCAGACTTCCCACTGGGCAGGGAGCCTGACGTGGAGCTCGATCCCAGGACTCCAGGATCACGACCTGAGCCAAAGGCAGACGCTTAACTGACTGAGCCACCCAGGCATCCTGTGGTTTTCACTTTTTAAAAAAATATTTTATTTTTAAGTAAGCTCTACACCCAATGTGGGGCTTGAACTCATGACCCTGAGATCAAGAGCCACATGCTCTATTGACTGAGCCAGCCGGGCACCTCTGGTTTTCACTTATTTGAACATCAGAAACAACACTGTTGAGAAGAGGCATAGGCCTTTTGCACACATGGAAGAAATGCTTTTGAAGTGGAAATGCTAGGTCAAAGAATATAAACATCTATAATTAAATAATACCAAATCATATATTGGAAACACTGAAAATTATACTCCTGCCAACAGCATATGACAATGCTCATTTCCCCACATCCTTGCCAACACTGGGTAGTATCACTTTTCCATCTTTTCTAGAATGACTGATGAAAAATAATTTCTCCACCAATTAAGAGCAGGTACCCAATCTTATCCATAGGGGAGATTCTGACTTGAGTATGCCAATTTTTCTTCAGCACCTGGCATTTAAAACATGTGGTACGAACAAAATATATTTGCCTATCAAAATACAACAAAACATTTAAAAAAAACGGAAGCAACCTTGGGAAAATGTGTGGGCCAGACAGAACCCATCAAATACATAGAACACTGATGGAGTGCTCCCGTTCTTGAACTTGCTGGAAGGAGGGAAACAGATGTATTCCACAAGTTGAAATAGGACTAGTTCATCATTACAAGGAAAAGAGTGTTTTGGCTAGAAATTAAAAATGCAAAAAACAAGCTTTAAGGTATCATTACAGACCTACTTCACTGGGAAAGGAAATTAAAGGGGAAATACGCAGTGGCCGGGATGGGGGATCCGTGATTGTATGAGTACTTGGCAGGTTTATAAATGGGTTCAGTGCTTTGGAAACTCAGAGTGGTTCTTTGAATAATGAGTTGAAAAGCTGTTAATATCTTTGATCCTATAATTATTCCCCAAGGAAACACGCCCAAAGGGTGGGGGGAGTAATTGTACATCAATGTTCGCAGCGGTGCTTCTCATTGGGGCAAAAATTGGAAACAACTCCAACACCATATGATAAGGCCACGGCCAAGCAAACTACAGTGTAGCCACCCTTATGGAGTAAAGGGAATGATGTCGAAACTTAGCATTCAGGTCAAAAACTAGGGTGGAGTGAAAACAGCAGAGTACAGAACAGATGATGCCTGTAGACTGGAACTATGTGTGTATGTTAAATTCCCTTCTCCCCTTCCTTCCTGCTGTTTTTTTGTTGTGGGGGGGAGAGGCAGAGGGAGAGGGAGAGAAGGAATCTTAAGCAGGCTCCACACTCAGCACAGACCCTGATGCGGGGCTCCATCTCAAGAACCTGAGTTGAAATCAAGAGTTGGACATTTAGCCAACTGAGTCATCCAGGCTCCCCTAAAAGATTTTATTTTTAAGTCATCTTTGCACCCAATGTGGGGCTCGAACTCAACCCGGACATTAAGAGATGCATGCTCTACCAACTGGGCCACCCAGGCTCCTCCCACCTTCTTGTTTCTCTGCCTCTAGTTTTTCCTCCTCTCTCTCTTTTCCTGCCCCCTCTTTCTTCCTCCAACCACACAGTTTAAATGCCTTCTCCCCTCAGAGTCATGTGTTATTTCCCCTGTCTGGATGCTCTCCCACTTTCATTACTCGGAGAAGGTCAAAAGTCCACACAATCAGGAGGGGTGAGCAGGGGAAGGGTAAATGTTCCCTCCCCCTCAAACGCTGCCCTTGGCAACAACCAACGGCAACAGATGGAGTACAGCCTTCCCCATGGTTCTCTCTGCTTTCACTGCCATAACGAACTCCTACCCATCCTTCAGTTTTCAGCTTCAGTGTCACCTCCTCTGAGAAGGCTTCCCTGATCACACCCCATTCTTTCAGAGCAGGCCAAACCCGGGGTGTCTCCTCTGCAGCACCATTACCATGACAGATTTATTTCGGTAATTATCTGTTCAACATCTGTGTCCTGCACTTGACTGCAAGCGCCACGTGGGTAGGGATTTGGCTCCTGTCTTGTTCACAACTGGCACCTAATAACAGCAGCCCCTCAGTGAGCACTAATGAACCCTAATATCATGACTGGGAGCTTATTCTCTCCCAGGCGCCCTTCTAAACGCTTAATGTGGATTCTTTTGTTTAAGTTTTCACAATGGGATTAGGAAACAGGCACTGCTGTTATTCCCATCATCACATCATCTGCCCCAGGACACACAGGTGGAAAGGGACAGAGTAGGGACCCAAATCGAGGGACCGTGGTTCCCAGCCCTTCAGCTCCCATCTCTCGCACGATCAGTGAGAGCCGAGCACCAGGCTGGGGCAGGAGGGACTCACCCACAGAGGCGATGTCGGCCAGCTGATCCTCAGCTTCCTCGGGGTTGAGCAGATCTGTCTTGCTCTTCTTTATGGTGGCTCTCCGCAGAGCTCCAACAATGGAAACATGGCAAGAGAAAAGGACGTTACCCTTTTTGAGACAAGACCATACCTCGGTGTCCTTGGGTTCTTGGTGCCAGGGACTTACTACATGTTGTTGGGTTAATTAACCCTCGTGGTCATCCACGGGGTGGTGGGAAGTAAGAATACGCCCATTTTATAAACGTGACACCGAGGCTCAGGGAGGTTGCATGATTTTGCCCCAGGGGTAAAGACGAGAATCAAGGCCTGTTCAGTCTGACTCTAAGTCTGGGCTCTCAGCCACCCTCTCCTCTCTGGGATGCCTGGGACTGGACATACAGGGACTCCTATGAAAGCAGCCTGCCCTTGACCTTTAGCACGCTTGCTAGGCAGGCTGAGACTGTGGATGCCTTCCCTCAATATTGAGGTGCCATTCCTCCCCCATGAGCTCTCCAGGGGACAATGAGTTCAGGCACACACTTCCAACAAAATGGTTTAGACACCCCCATGAGTCCATCTCTTCTCCTCCCCCCAAAATAGTAAAATCCATTTTGTAATCTACTGAGATAAAGCCCAGCTCCTTTACTTCCTTTTCAATCCTGGTATTTTTCAATCCAAAGTCATTGCTCTGTTTAGCCAAATTTCTAACATGTGAGACAACTGTCCTGAATAGTAAGCTGGATTCTTGGTTATTGATCTATTTAGCGAACACAGATGGGACTGACCCTGAGCCAGGCACTGTTGTAGGCATTCTATTGGAAGCATTAATGCAATCTCCATAAACTGTCCAGTGAAGTAGGTATTAATACTGTCATGCCCATTTTATGAATGAGGAATACTGAGGCACATGGTTAAACCAGAAAGGGCAGGTCAGAAAATGTAAAACCAAAGTCCTGAAATGCCCCAAAGAAGCAGATTCGCCCCATGCCTGTATCTCCCTGGTCATGACCTGATCTCGTGTTTGTTCTTGAAGTCACCTGGGCCCTGAGCATCCATCCCCTGGAGGCCCCTCAGAAGCAAACAATTCGTTCCCCCAGCACTGGCTGCTGTGGTCTCCCCTGGGATCCACCCCCGAGCCACGTTCAGAGCAGTTACCATCAAAGGGATGCCTCTGCTCCCCGTCGGTTTCATCCTCGGCGAGGATCACCTCTTCTGAAGAGGAAGAGCACATAGTTAAGCTCCAGAGCCTGCAGGCCTCTCCTGGGCTGGGTTCCCTTGGGTCAGGAAGGAGAAGGGTCTGCCCAGCCACCTTCACTCTCTTCTTGCTGAATCCGGCAGCTCAACCAGCCAGAAATGTGCTGCTTTGTTCTTCCTGACTCCCAGCCTCACTTCAACAACTGTATAAGAGCCAACACCACCTCTACTTCCCTCAAAATAAAGTTTCCTTACTGTGACCCGTAAGGCCTTGCCTGATTTGGCCCCTGTCACCTCCCGGTACTCGCGTCCTCCCATTTTCCACTGCATGTATTCTGCTCCAGCCACACTGGCTTCCTCGCTATGACTCAACACCACTCCCACCTCAGGGCCTTTGCACTTGCTATTCCCTTTGCCCAGAACCCCTTGTGCTAGACATCCACAGGGCTTCCTCCGGGTCTGCTTGGACATCACCTCCTCAGAGAGACCCTCTCTGACCACCCCACCTCCTCCAGCTGTTTTCCACTTCCTACCCTGCTTTATTTTTCTTCTCAGCATTGGGGAGCACTCAACAGTATGTGTCCTCGTTTATTTTCTGTCTCCTTCAGTAGAACGCCGGAGCCTCGAGGGCGGGGATTTGGTCTTTTGTTCACTGCCATATCCTCAGTGTGTAGAACAGTTCCGGACACACAGTGGGTGTTCCATAAGCGTCTGCTGAATGGCTGAACCAATAAACAAGTGCCCACTGTGTGTCCGGCGCTGCTCTTTCTCGGGGGCTTAGCTTGGATGATCTTACTGCATTCCCCACAGCCCGGCAAGAGAGACACTATCACATCTCCGTTTAACAACCAAGGAGACTGGAGTGCAGGAAAGTGAGCTTCGCAGCTAGGAGGTGGCAGAGCTGGGATGTCAACCGAAGTTCCTCTGCTATTATGTGACATCCTATCCTGGTGTCGCCCTGGAAGTTTCTCTACCCTGCTACAGATTCCTGTTGCTGAGAAGTGGGGCCACCAGGCCAGGTCCTCTTTCTCCCACTGTCAGGGTCCTCCCCTCACCCACCTGCAAGCTGCATGCAGGACCCACCGTGTGCTCCGAGGCTCCTGGGATGAAAGGGCCTCACCTGCTTTTGAGATCCACTCCATGTACCCATTGAGCTCTCGTTCGATCTGTTGCTGCCGCCTGAGCTTCAGAAAAGCCCGCCGGTTCTCCACCCGCTCCCTTTCTTTGGCAAACTCCCTGCAGAAGCAGGAAAGAGCCAGGTCTGGCTGTTGTCAGCATTTTAGGGACTCCGTGCATGTGTGTGTGTGTGTGTGTGTGTGTGTGTGTGCGCACGCGTGTGCGTGCATGCATGTGCATGTGTTTGGGGGTTCAGAAACTTCTAGAGGGCAGGCGGTGGACTTTAACACGAGGAAACAGGTCTCCTGGGAGATCAGAACACCATAGGGGTTGGGGGTATTTCTGCCAGCTTCCCACATTATCCAACAACTGCACCCAGCTGGAGGAAAAAAGCAAAACCACAGAACCATGCCATGCCAACCACCGCTGGCTGGGTACTCCATTCCGATTCTCTGCACTCTTGGGTGAAGAATATTTTCAGCCCTCTTTTAAATTAGGCCAATGAGACATAAGCTGAAGATTTCTGTGGTAGCCTGATATATATCCTTCCCTTCCTGTTCCCTCCGTCCTCTTCATGTTTGGAATGTGCAGTGGCCCTCCTGTGAGTGTGAGGCAGCCATCTTAAGACCATGAGGCATCCATGAGACTGAAAGCCTCTGCTTGGTAAGGATGTCAGAGTAGAAAGTGAGAAGGAACCGGGGTCCCTGATGGCACTGTGGAGCCACCACCATTCCAGCCCCCAGACTTCTTGTGACAAGAAAAATAAAATCTACTTATGATCAAGCCTCTCAAACCCCAAACCCACATTCAATCTTGGGGGTAAGGGATACTATGTGTCATGAAAATGTATATTTGATTGTATACTGAAATATATAGTATATTTGGAAAACAGGGGAAGGGGGAACCCAATCTAATGGCTTTTTTAAAAATGTAAATTATAGAAAGTAAAGCTCTATAGAAACTTCTTGTGTGGTGGGTTGTGGGTTGGGAAAGACTCCTGAATGAGAGGTCTGCATTGGAAAGAAGCTCCCCTTTCTCTGGGTGGAGGTTGCTCAAAGCCAGGGGTACAGTGTTGTGAGCTATGGTTGGGCTGGATTCCAGCCTCCACGAGTCCTTTCACTAGGTGCTCTCAGCAGTGCACAACCTGTGCACCTGTACCCGACTTGCTAATAACTTTCTGGCTAAACCAAGACAAGGGAAGGCCTATTCTCTGCCTGGAGAATGAAAACAAAGGTTTGATGACCTCTTTATGGTCAGAAGATGGTGAGGGGGAGTGGGATGGGGAAGAGTAGCAGAGACTTACCCTGACAGCACACCCAGCACGAGGTTCAGCATAAAAAAGGAGCCAATGATGATGAGGGGGATGAAGTACAACCAGTTCCAAGTGTTCCCTGAGGCGTCGTTGCTCTGTGGGAGGTGAGGAGGGAAAGCAGGTGAGCGTTCATGGGACTCATGTATGACCTGACAGGTGGGAGAAGGGGGAGCTCTGCTCTCAAATGTTCTTGGCCTGTGGAGTCCTGGAGCTCTGGAAGCCCAGACAGAGAAATGAAACAGGATCAATTAGTGGGGGAAGCCCCAGAGGTACCATTAGAAGGACAAGGTCCCCTCTAATCATGTAGCCCTCACAGGACCCAGGAACCAGCATGAAACTCAAGAGAACTTCCTAGATCAAACTCTAGGGGAAAAAAAAAAAGCCCAATCAAAATGGAGAAATGATCCCTTGGTTCCCTCCTCCCCAACACAGTCACACGCTTCCCTTAGAGGAGGTGCACGAAGGCAGAGTCTGACTACCAAGTTAAATCACCAAGGCAGGTGGCAGGGCTGTGAGCCTTTTCCTCAAGTGTCTCTCTCCTCTGTGCCCTGCAGCCTCAATGTGAACCACAAAAAAATTCTCAGAAGTGCCCAGCTCAGTTTTCAAAGAGGCAAGGAAGACGTCTACAAGTCAAACATTCTTCTCTGGAGAGAACAGAACACTGTGCCAAGAAGGAAGTAAGAGGAGGGGATGAAAGTCAAGAATAGAGAAAGAAAGAAAGAGAGAAATCTAAAAACCAGTGCTTATGAAGTACTTACTTGTGCCAGAGGCTCTAAGTGTATTAGCTATGTTAGCTTAGTTATTCATTTAATCCTCATGATGACCCTATTTTTATCATCATGCCCATTTACAACTGGGGAAACTGAGCCCCAGAAAGACAAAAGTGCCAGTCCAAGGTCTCAGAGTTGGTTGGTGGTAGACATGGGATTGGAACCAGGAGGTGGCCCAGAGCCCATGGATGTAACCTCTGTGCTGGGGAAGCCCTGGTGTTAGCAGCCAGAGCAGAGGGAGACTTACGGTGGCTCATCAGCTCTGGGGCACCAGCAGAACATGGGGCCCCCATGCGTGGCTTTAAAAGCTCACCTTTAGAAGCACCTACGATGCTGCTGCCACCAAGCAGAAAGGCTAGGATGAGAAAGACTGATACTATCAGGTGCTAGGGAGTCTGTGGAGGAGGTGGAATCCCCATATGCTGCCCATGGGAGGGTAACATGGTGCATGAGTGGTCTGTGCCTGGTTTAACAAAGAACCACAAACAGGGGCCTTAAAAAACAACAGAAATTTATTGTCTCACAGTTCTTGGCAGCCAGATGTTTGAGATTAGGATGTCAACAGGGTTGGTTCCTTCTGGAGGCTCTGAGGCTGAATCCATCCTATGCCTCTCCCCTGGGGTCTGGGGGTTGGCTGACAATCTTTAGTGGTTCCTTGGCCTATAGAGGCATCACTCTGGTCTTCACTTTCATTTTCGCATGCCATTTTCCTTGTGTGCATGTCCATCTCTCTGTCCAAATTCCTTTCCCCCTTTTAAGGACGTCAGTCTTATTGGATTAGGGCCCACCCTAAGGACCTCATCTTCCATAATGATCCCATGTCCAATTAAGGTCACATATTTCAGGTACTGGGTGTTAGGACTTCAGTATATGAATTGGGGGAGGGAGGACACAATTCAATCCATAACATGTGGTACAACCACTTTGGAAAATGGGTTGGAAATTTCTTCTAAAATTAAGTCATGTACCTGCACTACCACCGGGAAATTCCACTCCTGAGTCCTGGATAGTTACCCAACAGAAATATGAACTGCATGCACAAGATTGTTCATAGTGGTGATCTACATAATAGCCCCAAACTGGAAATGGTCTGAATCCTCATCAACAGGAGAGAGGATAAATAAATGGAATATCATGCAATGAATGATTGCCACTTGTCACATGAAACCTTACAGAGTTAGGGTCAAGCAAAGGAAGCCAAACAGAAAAGAACATATATGGAAGATTCCATGTATTTATTTATTTACTTTTTAAAGATTTTATTTATTTATTTGACAGAGAGAGAGACACAGCAAGAGAGGGAACACAAGCAGGGGGAATGGGAGAGGGAGAAGTAGGCTTCCTGTGGAGCAGGGAGCCCAATGCAGGGCTCGATCCCAGGACCCCGGGATCATGACCTGAGCTGAAGACAGATGCTTTACGACTGAGCCACCCAGGCGCCCCTGGAAGATTCCATTTATACAAAATGCAAAAGCAGGCAAACTAGTCAGCCATGCCTGAGGTCCTGATGGGGCACCCTTTGGGGAGGGGGCACAAGGGGACTTTCAGGGCTGAGAAGGTTCTGTTTCCTGATCTGGGTGTTGGTCACATGGGTGTGTCCAGTTTGTGAAAATTCATCAGGCTCCTCACTTAAGATCGGTGGGTTTTCTGTATGCTTATTTTGCTTCACTTTTTAAACATTTTTTGGGGTCAACTTTACCTTAGAAAGGAAGAAAATTTTGACCCATGGTACAACATGGATGAATCTTGAGGACACTATGCTGAGTGAAATAAACCAGTCATAAAAAGACAAACTCTGGGGGCGCCTGAGTGGCTCAGTCGGTTAGGTGTCTGCCTTCAGCTCAGGTCATGATCCCAGGGTCTTGGGACTGAGCCCTGCATCGGGCTCCCTGCTCAGCGGGAAGCCTGCTCCTCCTCCCTCTGCCGCCCCCCTGCTTGTGCTCTCTCGTGCACACTCTCTCTCAAATAAATAAATAAATTCTTAAAAAAAAAAGACAAATGCTGCATGATTCTACTTCTATGCGGTCCCTACAGGAGTCACAGTCACAGAGACAGGAAGTAGATGGTGGGCACCAGGGGCTGGGGGAGGGGGCAGAGAGTCAGTGTTCAGTGCTGACACAGTCTATTTGCAAGACATAATGAGTTCTGGAGAGGGGTGGTGGGGATGGATGCACAACAATGAGAATGTACTTAATGCCACAGAACCAGACACTTAAAAATGGTTAAGATGGTAAAGTTTATGTCATGCGTATTTTACCACAATAAAAAACGGAAAACAAAGCAAACCGACAAAGTCAACTTTCATCATGGACACATGGACAAGTTCTGGGGACAATTAACATGTCAGGGCTCCTAACTCATGTCCTTCTTCCAACAAACACCCAAAGTTCTGATGCTTTGCTTCTAGAAGTTTCTGGAAGAAAGAATGGAGTCAGCAGACAGGGCTGGACAGAAGGCAGGACTGGCTTTGTGCTTTTTCTTTCCAGTGCTGCGGCAGCTGAGGCTTCTCATGCTTATTTCTTAGGCTAAATATAGTCCAGGGAGAGAAAGCCCGCACCAGCCAACACAAGAAAAAGTCTGGGCCATCTCGGGAAACAGGTTTGGGATGGGGACAGAGCAGGTGGGGGAAGAGAGGTGGGATGAACAGGGAGAAACAGCAGAGGCCCCTCAGAACTGAGGGAGCCCGTCCATCTCAGACTCTGCCCACAACCCAGCTCCCCAACAGGCTTAGGACCCTCTGGCCCATGACATGCAGCCCAGCCTAATATCAGACCTACCCAATGCCAGGCACTCAGCCTACCTGAGCTCAGTTAATCCTCTCATGGACCCCAAAAGGTGGTCCACAATCCTTCCTATCTTCTTGGAAGGGTAAGGAGAGATAAAGTTCCATGCCCAAGGTCCGTTCTGGATTGCATTGTGTCCCCCCAAAAGATGTGTTGGAAGTCATAACCTCGGGACCTGGGAATGTGACTTTACTTGGAATAGGTCTCTGCAGCTACCATTAAGTTAAGGTGAGGTCGTGATGGGGGGTTCCCATCCAATATGACTGGTGTCCTTTTAAGGAAGAGGAAAACACCAGGTGGATACAGGGACACGCAGGGGAGAGGACAGCCACGTGGCTACGGAGGTAGAGTGTGGAGAGAAGCCAAGGAAGCCCAGGGTCAACAGCCACTGGAAGAAGCCAGAAAGAGGTGAGGAAGGATTCTACTGAGTCTCAGAGGGAGCACGGCCCTGGTGATATCTTAGTCTCCAACTTCTAACCTCCTTGTGATGGCAGCCACAGAAAACGAATATAGTCCCTGAGCTACTAAATGGCAGAGGTACCCCCCCCCGCCATGCCCCTGTCACTCTGCCCCTGGATAACTCTGCTCCAGCCACATGCTATTTTCAGCTCCTCAGATGCACTAGGCATAGTCCCACCTCAGGACCTTTGCACCTGCTCCTCCCCCTGCCTGGAAGGCTCTTCCTCTCGATTCCTACATCGCTCCTCCCTCACTCTCCTTCAGGTCTTTGCTCAAATGCCACCTTCTCCAGGAGGTCTTCTTTGATGGCCCTTCATTTCTAATCCCATTTCCTGCTCCATCTTTTCCCTTAGCACTTCACCCTCTCTACACTTTACCTATTTCTCCTGCTCACTGTCCATCTCCCCAGCTGGAATGTCAGGGGCAAGGACGTTCTGCCTTTTGTTTGCTTGTTTGTTTGTTCGCTGTTATATTCCCTAGCACAATGCCAGGCATGCAAGCAGTGCTCAATAAATGTTTGTGGAAGGACTGAATGAGAGGGGGGTCCAAGTTCCCCACATAGTGTGCATCATCAGTTCCCAAGTTGTCCTCCCTCACCTACTCCCTTGTCTGCTTTTCTCCTTGGGACTGAAGGAGAACTTGTTCTCCTTCCAACATGGCCCAAATTATTCAACTCCATGCTCTAGAGCCAACAATTCATGGAGAAGAAGTTGGCAGAGGGGTGGGTGCAATTTTTGATTAGGAGGTGGGCTTTCCCTGGGGTCTGCTCGGGAGCAAAATGGGAACTATGTTTCCCAAGAAGAAAGGCTAGACCTGCCACAGCTATTCTTATAGCAGAGAATGTGGGGGGTCCAAACCTCCCCTTCTGGGTCTGACCTCCTTTGGCAGTTCAGGTAAAGGGTGGGTGTGTGCATGAGTCTGGGTTTGGGGAAATGAAGGAGGATGGAAACTTGTCCACCTGTCATAATCAGTAATACCGAAAAGGACAGGTTCTTAAGGGTCCTGTCTTTTTTCCAAAGGCTCAAAGAGTTCCAGTGCTTGGAACACTATTTCTTATTAGTGCTGTCACTAAATATTTCTGATGATATGGTGGGATGGCCTGTCTCAGTCCCCTTGTGGTTGGCTGAGGGCCACATGATGAGTGCTGACCAATAAGGAGTGAGTGGAGACAGCTGTGCCACTTTGGAGCACTGAACTGTCAGCGTGGGGCCCTTGGGGCTTTCCTTCTATTTGGGAAAGCAAGTGGCAATGTCCTAGCTGCTTTATTAGCTGGCTCCCAAGTGACGATGGTGAGCACAGCCCCTTCTCCCCCACTGCCAACCTACACTGGAATGTAGTGTGAGCAAGAAAAGAAATTTGTTGTTAATGTCACAGGGGATGTTTGTTACTGCAGCATCACATAGTTTTCCTGGCTGATACACCACAATATCTCCTTGGTTTGCTCCTTCATACCCTTCAGGTCTTTCTCAAATGCCACTTTCTCACTGATCCTTCTACGGATCTCATGAGGCAAGTGGGGAAAAAGAATGTCTCCAGTATGTCCAATGGAGAAATTGGTACACCAAAAGGTAAAGTTCAAGATTACAATGTGCTAGTTGTTTCTGTTCTCTGAGCCTCGGCCTGGAGCCCTGTGTCCCCTCGATCTTGGTTTGGTTGATTGTTCCTCATCACTCAGCCTTCAGCTCCACTGTGCCTGGCTCAGAGAAGCCTTCCCAGCCCTCCTGACCCAAAGGACTAGCCCCTCCCTCCAGCATTGCCAGACATCCATTCTCTTCCTGGCCTGCTTTTGTTCTCTGAATCACCTTGTCAATTTATACATTTGCTTGTTTGTAGACTGTCTTTGTCCCTAAAAATGTCACCTCCTCAGCACCCAGAACAGCACCTGGCATACAGTAGGTGCTTCCTAAGCATTGTTGGCATGATGAATGCACATAATCTTGAGGTCTCTGGGGTGAGTTGTTTAAATAATGCCAAGGACAGGGGCACCTGGGTGGCTCAGTTAGTTAAGCATCTGACTCCGGATTTTTGGCTCAGGTCATGATCTCAGGGTCGGGAGATGGAGCCCCTCATCAGGCTCCATGCTCAGTGGGGAGTCTGCTTGAGATTCTCTCTCTCTCTGCCCCTCCCCCCTCAATAAATAAATAAATCTTTAAAAAAATAATACCATGGACAGGAGACTGTATTTATCTCAGGTCCAAGTGATCAGGCTGTTTCCCTGGGAACAAAGAGGCAGGCAAGACAACCACTGTCATTTTAGTAGTGCACTTTTGAGCCAACAAAATACCCCTTGATTCCCACAGTTTCCATACCCAGTGGATGCGGGAACCAGGCTGAGGAAGGCAACGTGACTTGCCAGCTTGCATGGGGTGTGGATAGCACAGCTGGGCTAGAACCGTCCTTCTGGCTTGCAACAGAGCAATTTTTTTTCTACTTCACCTCTTTGCTGCACTTTCATAGTATTTTATATTTATAATGGTTGGCCCGTGAGAGCCCTTAGGAGAGACTGATTCATCCCAGCACTGCCAGTGCCTAGCGCGGCACCTGGCGCTTAGCAAGCGTTCAATAAATACTCATCAAACAAATTAATGGCTGAGTCCCAGTAAAATTCTTAAGTGCCTTCTGTTTTATGGTTTATTTTCCTCTAATTTTTTGAGCATGGTTCATTCAGAAAAAGTATAAAGGAACTTAAAAAAAAATACTCAGCTCAGGAGAACACCCAATTCCCCAGCATACTGCATAAAAATGGTGTGGGTTTGACCGTGAAAGAACCAAGGTCCCACAGTGGCCACGAGGGAGGTCGTATGTCCCAGTTTATACCCATTGTAGATCATGCAATGCCTGTTAATTATTTTTTGAGTCTTCCTTTCCCTATTTGCTCTCAAAATTGTCCCGGTTTGGATGATAAATTACATAGCCTCTCTGCCTGTATGGTCCTGTCACCTTCTCTGGCCTCACCAGCTCCCTCATTTGCCTTCACTCACTCCCTACCAGCCACGTGAGTCACCTTGCTGCTCCTCACAAATGCCAGGAACGTTCCTGCCCCAGGGCCTTTGCACTGGCTATCCTGTCTGCCTGGATCTCTCTTCCCTAGCATACTTGCATGGCAGCCCCCTCACCTCCTTCAGGGCTTATTAGAAGAACTGCAACCCCTCACTTTGAAAATCCACAGCCCCTCCCCTGCTTAATTTTTCTCCTTAAGCTCTCTTTCCCCTCTTACACAGGAGTCCTCAAAGTTCAGCCCATGGCCTAGCCATTTGTGTTTGTAAATTATGGTTTTATTGGTACACAGCCATGCCCATTCCCTTATGTATTTTTTTCTGTGGCTGTTTCTGTGTTATGATAGCAGATTGAGTAGTTGTGAGAGAGATGGTATGGCCTGCCAAGCCTAAAATATTTATGATACTCTCTGCCCTTTACACATACATATATAATCTCTTAATTATGTTATTGATCACCTGCTTCCTCCACTCAAGTGTCAACTCCACCCAAACAGGGATTTTTGTCTCCCATTCACTGCATATCCTGGGTGCCTGGAAGAGTGTGTGCACATAGGAGGCATTCAATGAATGTTTGTTGAATGAATGTGTGATCCAAAGTCCCCCCAGTTTTGATGCTTTGATACTGGCCAAAAGGAGCACCTATGAATAAAAAAGGGTTTAGGTCAAAGATCAGTTTCAAGCACAAGTGACCATTTGTCAAGGGACACACATTTATAATCATCAACCGAGCACAGTCTCGCTGCTTTCCTAATTGACATTAACTGATGGAGAGAAACAGAGTGAGAGAGACAGATAGAAAAGCAGAGAGAGGGGGAGGGAGAGGGAGAAAGAGAAGAAAACTGGAGGAGAAGGAGACAGAGACAGACATGACATAAGAGACACAGAGACAGAGGGGGAGAAGGAAGAGAAGGGGAGAGTAAACAGAGGGAAGGGGGGTGTGATGGTTAGTTCCCAGTGCTGGGTTTGAATCCTGATTTCGCCACGCTTGGCTATAGGGCCTTGGCAGGTCGCTTTATCCCTGTGGGCCTCAGTTTCATCATCTGGAAGATGGGTCTAAAAATGCCTCTTCCACAAGGTTGTTTTATGGATTGATTGACAGTACAAGAAGACGGGTGGCACCTGGCAAATTCAGCAAATGGCAGCCAAAAATGAACTCAGGAAGCCTTGGTCCTGCCAGGACTCCCCTGCTGTTCATGACGGGTCCTGGTTAAGGATCCCTGCCTCTCCACCTGCCCTCCCTGGTATCCATCAAGAGAGGGCAGGTCTCGTCACCCACATGCTGCTTCCAGGCTGCTTTGGCTCAGCACAGCCCTCCTGAACTTTCCCATGCCGCCACCACCACTGGGGGCAAAAAACCAAGTTTGGGCAACTCTATCAGGTCACAGATATTAACTAAACTCACTGCGCAGTATGCGTCTGTCAAATCATCATCCTGTACCTCCCAAGCTTGTATCTCAAAACACAAAAACCAGAAAGAATCCCTGAAGTGTATAATGCAGGCTCTTCTGTTCCCCAGTCTACCTTTTCTGCCCCAGACTTTAAAGAGAGTTTTAAGAAATTACTCCTTTAAAAATTAAACCGCTCTCCCTCCCTCCCTTCCTCCCTTCCCCCATATCTCTTTCCCTGGGTTCAGTTCAGGGCACCTGCTCCCACCACTCCTAGGCTGCCAACCTCAGGCCACACTCTCAACCTCTGACTCTTATTTGTAAAATGGGGGATAGTAATCTCTCCCCCTCGGGTTATATATAAACCAAACTCCTGACTTTATTTGAATTTTATCAGTTTTCCGATTAATGTCCCCTTTCTGTTCCAGGACCCCACATTGCATCCAGTTGTCATATGTCCTTTGGCTCCTTTGGTCTGTGATAATTTCTCAGCCCTCTCTTGTATATCATGACCTTCACAGTCTGGGACAGGACTGGCCAGGTACCCAGCAGAACGCCCTCCAGTCTGGGTTTGTCTGAGGTTTTGCTCATGATTACACAGGGATTGTGAGTCTTGGGGAAGGAAACCAGAGGTGAGGTCCCCTGCTCATCACATCCGTCAAGGGTTACATCATTATACATTCACCGGGGGAGGAGGAGTCCAGCCTTGGCCGCTAGCTTAAGGTGGTGTCTGCTAGGTTTCCCCACTGTAAAATGACTTCATCTTCCCTTTGCTTACTCTACTCTTCGGAAGTGAGTCACTAAGTCCAGCCCACCCTCCAATGAGGGGATTCAGCTCTGCTTCTGGAGGGGGAGTGTCTGCATATATTAAATGGAATTCTTTCATAAGGAAGATATGTTTTTTTCTCCACTTACTTTGTTTATGTAATAATAAAACAAATAAGAATGACCATTGATCATTGCTATGTCAATCAAGCCTTTGGTGTGGACTCTCTCTGGACAGGTGACATGGATAAAAGCAGCCAGCACACCATGGACACAGCCGGAAATGTTTGTCCCCCCCTCCCTTCCCCATTTGTCATAATGACCAAAAATCTCTCTTTTTTTCTCTCTTAAATCTATAACAAGACAAGTCTAAATATTTTTTTCCCTGATTATAATTGTGCTCACGGTAGAAAATTTGATAATACAGAGAAATATTGGGAAGATAAGGATTCCTGAACCCCACTACCTAGAGGCCATCTTGGTACAGTGTCTTCCAGTCTTTCTTTTCCTAACGTACATTTTCAAATGTACACCCTTGAGATCAGAAGGTGCAACAGGCTGAAGTGCATCCCGGTCCCTGTGTTCACATGTGTGAACCCCTAGTGTAATGGTATGAGGAGGCAGGGCCTTCAGGGTTAGATGGGGTCACACAGGTGGGGCCCCCACAATGAGGTTAGTGTCCTTATAAGAAGAGACACCAGAGGGCTAGCTGTCTCTCTCCCCACCGTGTGAGG
Organism: Callorhinus ursinus; assembly: GCF_003265705.2. NCBI lineage: Eukaryota > Metazoa > Chordata > Mammalia > Carnivora > Otariidae > Callorhinus > Callorhinus ursinus. The sequence continues at coordinate 2,570,675 of NW_027397144.1, forward strand.
AGGCAGCAAGAGGGCGGCTGTCCACAAGCCAGGTGGAGAGTCCTCACTGTGCTGGCACCCTGGTCCCAGCCTCCAGAATCATGAGAAATGAGTTTCTGTTGTTGAAGCTGCCCAGTGGATGCTATTTTGTAATGGTGGCTGGAGCCAAGACATAAGGTTTACCTCACCTTGCTTCTTTAAAAAAAAAAAATCAATTCCCCCCACTCATCATTATACAGTGAGTATTTCTGTAAATATTCAGTAAGCATCTGTAAATATTCTCCCAACAGATGCTTTTTAATGACGACGTAATATTCCCTCATACGAAAGGATCGTACGGTACTGAACCAGTTGCTTCCAGTTTTGTTCTATTTTTACAAATAATGCTGAGATGCACATCCTGATATAAACCTTTGACAGCACTGCTGATTACTTGAGGTTAGGCTTTTTCCAGAAGGCACTTTATTTAACCAGGAAGCCAAGCAGAAAAGAAAAGGAACAACTCAAAACTGGGAAAACCTGGACGGAGGCTGAACATGCCGTGTAGGTGAGCTGCTGCCATTCCCTCTGCCAAGAATGCTCTCCCACAAACATCTGCCTGGAGCTCTCCTTCTCTGTGGAAATGCCACTTCCTCTGAGGAGCCCTCCCTGATTGCCTGACCTAGACTAGCCCCACCTTCCTCTTGTGCTCTTTTGTCCTCACAGGGCATGTCACCATGTCCCCTGTTATGCATTTGCTTACTGTCTATGTCCCGCTGTACGAGCAGTTTATTATTTATCATGTTTATTGTTTCTGTCCATCTCCTCTCTCTGAGTGGGGATTTTTGTCTGTCTTCTTCATGATGGGTCCCATCCCCCACCCCCACCACCGCCATTCACCTGCCCATTTCCCAGCACACAGTAGGTGCTCAACAGTTACTGAATACACGAATGGATTTCAATGATACTGAGAAAAGAAATGAGATGTTGGGATCGTAAAGCACTGCCCATCCAGGCAGGCGGCATCCATCTGGCATCTGAGCCCATGGATTCTAAGACACTTGGAGCTGGTGCATCTGGACTCTCTCCCCATGGGTCTCACCTGCCAGAGGCTAGTGAGGCCTCGGCTGTAGCATAAAGGCAGAGGACAAAGATTCCAGACCCTGTGGCTGCCTGTGGCCGGATGGATTGAGACGGCAGAGGGCAGAACACAAGAGCAGGGCCCAGATGCCTGGAATAGCAACAGCTCTGTCCTCAGCAGCAGAAACTCAAAGATAGTCACCTTAGTCCCTGCCTTTGGCAATGAGAGGCTCTAATGGTTGTATTAAGTGTGTGTCTTAATTTGAGAAGCCCCAGACAAGGGTTCAGATCCAGTAGATTATTTGGGAGGTGTTATGGATTGAATTGTATTCCCCACCCCCCCAAAAAAGGTATGTTGAAGTTTTAACCCCCAGGACCTCAGAATGTGACCTTATTTGGAAATCAGGGCATTGCAGAGGTCATTCGTTAAGACGAGACGGTGCTGGGGTAGGGGGCGCCCTGCTCCAACATGACTGGTGTCTTCATAAGAAGGCAACCATGTGAAGATGGGATATTCAAGTGGAGAACAGAGAATGCGTAAGCCAGGGAATGCCAAGGATTGTTGGCAGCCACCAGAAGCTGAAAGAGGCCAAGAAGGATCCTCCCCTAGGGCCCTCAGAGGGAGCCTGGCCCTGCCAGTGCCTTGATAGGGCACTTCTGGCACCCAGACTGCAAGACAATGAATGCCTGTTGTTTTAGCTACCACTTTGTGGTACTTTATTACTGCTCTAGGCTCACATCAGGCCCACATCACTGCTGGGGTTTCTACCCACAGGATGACGGTGGGATGTAAGTACATGTAAAGTTCTAGAAGGCTATTCGGAGTTAGTAGCAGCTACCAGTAGGGTGAGGGTGAGGGTGGGGAATAAAGTGGGACCCCACAGCTCACTCTACTTCCTCAGGGGTGGCCAGGGTTTTTATGATATAAAATTCATATATGTTTCTGAGAGGTGTGCCTACCAGGGTGGAGAATTCGGCCTACACAGAGCTCGCTGAGGAACAGGCACTGTTCTAAACACTTCACATGTACCCACCTCACTCAGTCCTCCTGCCCTGTGAGGTAGGACTGTGCTTCTGCTCATACTGCACAAGTGGAAATGAGGCACAGAGAAGCCAAGTGACTAGCCCAAGGTTGCACAGCAAGGAAGAGGTAGAGTCAGGATGGGGATCCAGGCAGTCCTGTGCCTGATTCTGCTCTCACCACTTCCCCTGAGCTTGTTTCCCCCAAGACAGCTCAGCTCTAAGTTTCCAGGACAAATACCTCTTCCAACAATGGTGCTTATGGCTAGAGAATCTTCTGGAAATTTGTGGTCCTGCTCATGCTTCCTCTCCCACCACTAAGCACATCCCCAGTGTCTTCTTCTGAACCTCTGGACACTTCCTCTGGACATCTGACCCCATGACACAACCCTTTCCCACATTCACAATTTTCTTAGCTTCTGTTCCTCAGTCCCATTCTCTGCCCGAGTTCCTTATCTTCCTGGCCCCCAGCTCTGTTTCACTCCCAGGAGGGCTAATTTCCCTCTGTAGCCTCCTCACACCACCCTGCAAAGCAAAAATCTAGAACCCATAAAAATCCCCCAGCAAACTTTTGCCAGTTGGGCATAACCTTTTGTCCAAGCTGTTTGCAAGTGAGGCCCAAGAGAGAGACTGAACATCTCTCAGATCTGTGGTCTGTTTCTAGAGATGCTATGCTCAGACAAGGTCTTCATACAAATTAGAATACCTTCCTACATTCTTTATAGTTGTCAAAAAACTGTAATAATGGTGGACATCTATGTAGTCTACAAAACGAATTACACTCCTGAGATGTGGTGGCTTGTGCAGTGTGTGACATGCTCAACTGTCCATGGCACTTTTGCAATCCACTTACAGGTTGCACTCTCAACCCCACCTTAAAATGAGCCACTGATCAAAAGGAGAGGTTCCTGCAAATCTCCCTCCACCCCCAAGGGGGAACCTTCCTCAAGAAACCTAAACTGCCACCAGGAGGAGAGTTCAGCAACCCCACACGCAGGAAGAAGCCTGGTATTGCTTTCCCAGCAGGCCAAGCCCTGGCTCATATGGGCAGAACCTTAACTGGCAATCTCAGCACTTAAGCAGACAGAGAGAATACCTCCGTGAGTCAACAGAGGTATATGTGTGGAGCAGCTCCAGGGGATGCTCCATGAGGTTGCTACACTTGTGGCATCCTGTGTTTGATTCTGAATCCCTGACTCCACCCATTTCCAGCTGCTGACAGGTGACTGACTTGGGGGGCCTCTCACAGCACAGGTGGGTGAGGGAGGTGTGCTGTTTTAGGGCAGACAGAGCTCTAAGACCTGTACATCTAAATATCTATCAAAATTATAAATACACTTTAGTTGTTGACCCTGCGATCCCACTTCTCGGAATGGACACCACTAACCCCAGTTATACCTGCACAAGGATGAAAAGACATAAATGCAGCAGGCTCATGGAAGCTCTGAGTTCAATGTCAGAGGATGGAGAATCTCCAAGCATGTGTCTCTGGGGAACTGATTAAGTGCACCATGGCCCACCAAACAATGGAGTGCTATGCAGCTGTACAAAAGAACAAGGTCATGCTCCATGTCCTGCCATGGAAAGATCTCCAGGATATATTGTTATGTGACCCCCCCCCAAAAAAAATCACAGAAGAGAACAGCATGTATAGAATGTTACACTCTGGGGTAAGAAAGGGAGGAGGATATAGATTTGGTTACACTTATATTTGCATAAACACTGAAAGCGTACACCAAGGAGCTGAAGGGGTTGCACGTGGTGGGGGGATAGGAAACAGGATGCAAGTGGGGCAGGTGGGCCTGTCTCTAACTCTCAGACAAGAGTACTGACGGAGGCTCACATACTCTGTGTAAATATTTAAAAGCTACTAAATAAAATATGCTGTATGCTTCCTCTTTGTAAACATACCTTCATAAGCACTGGGAAGGTCAGGGTGGAATTTAGAACCTAGACGTCTGCACTGGATCATGATGTGAGCAAAGCCAGCCCTGCCCCCAGACCATGCATGGCCTTTCTTCTCCCCAACTCATGGCTCTGTCTGGCCCGGGGGCAGGGGGCTTCATGCACACATGCATGGACACTCCTGCTTGCATATCTAAGCTCTGGCCACATTTGTGCCAACAGATGCTCCTAGGACACCTGGCACAGTTGGAGAACAGACCCACAGAAGAATCTCATGCAAGTCCACAGAATCTGGGCTTGGGCAGAAAATTCCAGAATCCCGCAAAATCCAAGAGGGTAGTCTAGAAAGTGGGGTAGGTGGTGCCAGCTTCTGGTAGACACGTCCCCTGAGCCCCATGGACTCCTCACCCTACAGGGAGGGAGTATGGCTGGCAGAGGGCCAGCAAGGGTCCCAGCACAGAGCCCCTTTGTACAGATCCCAGGATATTACTCTTTTATCCATGTGGGCTTTTGAATCACACAACCTTTACATATTAAAAAAATCTAAAATTATATTTAAACACTTGCACAGTGAAAATTTATGCAGCATCTGTGTGCCCTCTAGATTTCCATGCCTCATGGCCTCCTCTACCTGAAGTTCTGATGCCTCCCGCCCCCCACCCCCACCTTGCCGGCTCAGAGTCCCTCCAGTGCAGCCTCAGGAATTGGCTGGTCCAGGAGAACCACCTCTCCCCGAACTTGCATCACTTACGTTGTAGAGGAGGTCAGTCCACCCTTCCATGGTGATGCACTGGAAAACTGTCAGCACTGCAAACAGGATGTTGTCGAACTGAGTGATCCCATTGTTGGGCCCTTCCCAGTAGGGCTGACATTTGGTCCCATTGGGGCAGGTGCGGGCGGGTTCCTCTGTCCCACATGGAGCCGGAGACTCACCCTGAATGTCATCTATGAAAGGGAAGGGGAGAAAAGTCAGGAGAAGGGACTAGGAAAACCATCTCTGAGAAATAGGGGCTGTAAAGATTCAATACTGTTGGAAAAAAATGACTATTGGAATGAATTTATCAGTCTTTTTTTTTTTTAAGTTTGGCTTTGTTGATCTGTTCATTGTTTTCTGTTTTATTAATTTCTTCTCCAAGCTTTATTACTTTTCCTGGGCATTTCCTAAACTTTTGAGATGGATTCACTTTCTTTTAAGGCTATAAATTGCCATTTGCATGCAGCTTTAGCTGTATCTCACAAAATTTGTCATGCATTATTATCATTATTGTTCAAGTACAATATTTGGCAATTTCCATTATTATTTCTTCTTTGACCCATGGATAACCAAGATGTATTTAAAAAAGAATTTGCCAGATATTTACAAAAATGGAATAGTATAGGGGCGCCTGGGTGGCTCAGTCGGTGGAGTGTCCGACTCTTGATTTCAGCTCAGGTCATGATTTCAGGGTTGTGGGATCAAGCCCTGCGTCAGGCTCTGTGCTCAGTGTGGAGTCTACTTGTCCCCTCCCTCTGCTTCCACCCCTGCGCTCTCTCTCTAAAATAAATAAAATCTTAAAAGAAATAGAATAGCATAACGAATTCCCATGTACCTATCACCAATTGCAAGGCTTATCAACTCAGGGCTAATTTTTTCATCAGTATCCCCTCCCCACACTTTGCCCCGCACTAGGGTATTTTTAAAAGCAAATCTCAGATACCCTATCATTTCATCCACAAATAAGAAGCATGCCTCTTAATTTCTAAACACTTTCAGAGTTATCCCTTTGTTACCAATTTCCAGCTTGATTATACTGTGGTCAGAGGATATGTTTTGTGTAATTTGGTCCTTTAAAATCTGTTGAGGTGTGCTTTATGTACCCTAATATAGAGGGTTTGGGTGAATATGTCATGCACATTGTGAGATGGTTGGGTGCGGTGTTCTCCAGACTTCCATTAGGACAAATATGTGAATCATGTGATGCTGTATTTCTGCAGCCTGATTTTTCTTTTCTTTTTTTTCTTTTTTCCTCTCCTCTTCTCTCCCCTTTTTCCTCCCTCCCTTTTTTTTGTTTTCTTTCTTTTTTCTTCTTTCTTTCTTTCTTTCTTTCTTTCTTTCTTTCTTTCTTTCTTTCTTTCTTTCTTTCTTTCTTTCTCTTTCTTCCTTCCTTCCTTCCTTCCTTCCTTTTCTCTCTCTCTCTCTCTCTCTCTCTCTCTCTCTCTCTCTCTCTTTCTTTCTTTCTTCTTTCTTATGTACTGGGCTCAGGGAGCTGTTCTGGGGGCGAGGGGGGCCAGTACACACAGTACTTACCCTTAGGCACAGGAGCTAAGTTTTTTCCCCAAACAGCAAGAGACAGATTGTAAAAATGCCACAAGGAAAGAGACACACGCCAACAGATGCCCCGTTGGCAACCAGACAGCTTCCTGGTGAAGTTGGGCTGGGTGCCAAAGGTGGAGTCTGAATTCCAAGGTGTTGATGGGGAGACCCCGGGAACACATGGAATCAGGGGAGCACAGAATGACCCAGGGTTGTCCCCACTGGACAAGAGCAGTGGATACGAGAGGACCCTATTCAGTGAGTCACACTTCTGAAGGTTTTCAGAGAGCAACACTGTCCGTCAAGAAAACAAACAGCCAAGTGTGCAAACTCAAGCTCTCCACAAAACAAAAATATCTCTCAGTGTATGTGCTATGGGCACAAATTCCCAACCCCCACTCAGCACGCAGCAGAGAGAAATAAACCAGCACAGAAGGCGTGAATCTTGTTGGCCTTTGAAGCTTCAGTTAAATAGAAACTGTAGGTCATGCAAAGTGACACCCGCCACTCTCTGAAGTGACACCTACTGCTCAAGAAACAATGACCACATTGGCCACTAGTTTAAGCATCTGGAAATGCCTTACTCATTCACGCTGGATTTGGTACAGGGGGCTATTATTTAACAAATACAGTTTGGAAGGCAAAGTCTTTTAAACATAAGGCTCAGAGCAGGGGAAAGAAAATGCATGGACTTCTATAAGGAACGAGAACCACTGTTTGTTGGGAAGGTCACCTCTGTCCAGAACCTTCTCTGTCTCCACCCTGTGACCAAGTCTGGCTCAGTTCCCACCCTGCTACAGCCCCCCGCGTCAGCCAGTGAACACTGGTCCCTCCTTTTCCTCAGGGCTACAAGAGCTCCCCAGTGTTCCTCCATATTTGGTGGGGAGATAAAAGCACATGTCAGCCTTCATTGCTACGAACTGGTTGCAGATGAGGAGTCTTATCACTTCAAAAGATTTTGGAGGCTCTTGGAAAGCAGAACGCCTTCCACTTTACCTTTGCATTTCTCTGAGTGTTTGGCACGGTTCTGGGCACGCGGGAACCGGGTTCCCAAGGATAAAGGAATGCAGCTGAAAACCTGTCTCTCCTCAGCAGTTTGGCCCAGTGGTTCTCTTGATTTCAAACCCCCCTCAACCCTCCGCCCCCCCATCACGAAACACTCTGAGGGCTGCTTCTAGAAAAGCAACCGTCCAGAGAGTCTGAGGAATTTGGTTATAAATACATTTTAAAATTAACCTGCTGCCTGGGTGTCTGTATATATGTCTCTTACTCACACGCCTTATATTTTTAATCACAAGCTTTTCAGTCATCCTCCTAAAATGAGGCTTTCTTAACCCCCCAGCTGCCCCCCCACATCTGCCCCCTCACAACCCCACTCAGACCCAAGCCAGTTGTGTGTCTGCTTAGCTAGAAAGAAAAAAAAAAACCCTCAATAAAACCCCCAAACCTAGGCTCCAGGAGTCCTGGTTTCTCTGCTCTGGGCTGACTTTTCTGAGGGGCCCTCTCCTGTACCTCTCCCTCCTGCACTTCCGCCCGGGTGACGAGGCCAGGCGCAGAAATAGCTTTCTGCCTCAATTAACACCTTCTTCATCGGGGAAAGAAATAATTAGGACATCCCATATTGAGCAAACTTCACAAGCCCAGGAGAGAAGGAGTCAGGAGGAGCAAGAGAAAAGGAGGAAGAAAAAGGACATCTTGAATAAATGTTCCCTCCTGAGTTTTCCTTTCCTCTGGGGTACTCTGGGGCCAGGGCTCCACCATGTGGGGGTCATCGGGCAGAGATGGTGGGTGGGAAGCCACTCCCGGGCAGAATCTTCTTCCCAGCGAGACAGGCCTAAAACCCCTTTCATTTCTCACAGGCGTTCCCCTTCAGCTTCACCATCCACTCTAGGTCCATCCCTTGAATTCATGGTTCCCTTGTCCCATGATTAGTGCTGCCAGCCAGCCCGTGTGCACCAAGATGGCGGGTGGTCCCAATACTGACATACAGGCTTCTGTCCTTATCCTGTTCCATTTGGTTCTTGGGCTCCAGAGAGCAGAGGAGCTTGGGGAGCAGGAGATTTAACAGAAAATGTATCTGGAAGCTGCCGGGTCCCCCACACGTGTGGATAGTGGTGGACACTGCCCTGCCACACTGCTGATTCAGAGCTGAGTCCCACCAGTGAGCCTCTTGCCTTCCTGGCTTTTCTCTGCCTGTCCCCCCACCCATTTCTTGACCCAACCACTGAGGAGTTGCCACTGGCACAGGACCCTGCTTGCACTAGGTTCTGACTGTTGGCATCATGCCTCCCAGCTGGGTGTCTTCAAGGCACATTCTGGGGGAGGCCAGGAGGACCACCCTCTCTATTCCTTTTCTCCAGGTAATGGGGACTGCCCCCCCCCAAAGCAATCAGACCCCCTCCTTCCTGACCAGGCTGCCCCCTTTCTTCCTGCTTGAGAACACAGCACAGGATGTGGTCCCCGCAAGGTTACGAGGCGGAAGAGGCTGGCACCCTGTCCATATCCTGTGGTTTGCCAGGCCACCCCCCACACCCACCTGAAAACACCTTTCATGCCTGCTCCAGCCCAGCGTGCAGGTCAGCCAGCCGTGCCGGGGCATTGATGCCCACCCAGGGACAGTCCTTATCAGTGTCAGACAGAAGTTGGTGGATAACACCCTGGTTCCCTTGCCCCCTGACTGGGATGGCTCTGAGGAGCTGAGGACTGAGCCCCAGCTGCTCACAATGGTAGCCTACTTGATAACACTACACCCCTTTACTAGATGTCTTCCTTCCCTATCTCATGTCCCCACTCCCCTGCTGGCACTTCCTGGGATCACTTCCCAAATGAACCACTTACTCCTGGGACAGCTTTCGGGGGACCCCAATGCAAGGCACTAGAACAACCAAGACCCCAAGGGCTACCTCACCCCTGGCTTTGCCTGCAGCGCTTTGGAAGGAAGTTCTCCCAGCTGCCAGGAGAAAGAAGCAAAGCCCTGCATATCCCTTCCAGAAGTTTGTCCCCAGGGGAGGAAGGTTGAAAAAAAAACCAAAAACAACAAAAACAAAAACACATCATGCTGCTTGGACCTACCTGTCCCCTCTTCAAAGCAGGTGGTATGAAATTTTCCCATATAAAATTCTAACCCTATGATTGCAAAAATAAGGATTGCAAAAAATAGGAGGAGGCCGATCTGCAGCAGGGGGATCATTGCCTTCATGATCGACTTCAGGACGACTTGTAAACCTGAGAAGACACAGAGAGAGCCCCCATGGCTCTGTGAGCAAGCACCCCAAACCCTAGAAACCCAGAGTACACGCGAGGCTGGGGGTGGGGCAATGATGAGGGACCACACTGGCTGGTCGTCATAAAGTGGGAACAAGCCCTCCTTATATTTTAAGACACTTCTTATTTTAAAATATTTTTAAAGTATTTGACATATGCTCTCATTTGATTATGTTTTAGGCAAGGAAGGAGTGGAAATCGATTGCTTTCTAAGCCATATTCCTGGGTGTTGCAAAGCTTTTACCCAGAGCGGGGTGTCTTTTCTTTTCCTAATTTTTCCCACCAAGAGGGGGCGTCTTTTCCTAATTCATGCAGAGGCACCAGCTAGGCTAGCTGCACCTCTGCATGGGGAAGACAGTCAATGTCCCAGTTCCAGTCCTGAGAAACCAGACAGGATTTCATTGGCTTCTAACACAACCCATGAAGTGGGCGCCCGTGTAAAATTATCCCCATTTTGCAGAGCTGGGAAGCAAGTCTGAGAGAGGTGATTCATCCGAGGGCGTCAGAAATAACAGAGCCGGGACTTAAACCCAGGTCTGAGTGATGTCAAATGGTATGTTTGTAGCCATTGTGCTACCAGGAAAGTGTATGGTTAAAATTAGGGTTCAAACAAAAAGCCTAAGGCCTTGCTTCTTGATTAGAAGAACTTCACACGGCTCATGATTAGCACCTCCTGACGGGTGGAACCCACAGGGACCCGCAACGTAAGGGTGATGCTAATGGAGGTGGTGTGGCGAAGTGGTTAAGGCTCTGGATGCTGGTTGCGGCTAGTGCCCAGGTCGGGTATCCTCCGTCTCTGCTGTGCCCCACTTCCAGCTGCTGCGGGTGTTGGCTGCTAATAGCTCCCAGCTGCCCCTCCTCTTTATACAACTGCCCTTGGTTATCAAGAGCTGCCTTACCTGAGCAGCCATTGTCTTCTTGACATTCCCCAACCCCCGTCCCCAATAAGTGACCAGAGAAGGATGAAAGGCCAGCAGTCTCTCTGTCTCAGGTTCGAGGATAACTCTGGTGCTACTCACACTCCAGAGCTCCCCACGGGATCAGGCTGAGACTACATCCTTGTTCGGCATCTTTCCCCATCCCATCCTGCTGCCCTCATTCTCTCTCTCCTGATGGCATTCCCCAGATAAAGCAGGGCCACCTAGGCACCTAGCTAAGTCTGCATCGAGGGGACCCGACCTAGTCATCTACTTACTAGCAATGTGACCTTCAGCAAGTCAGGTCACCATTCTGAATCTTGGTTTCTTCATCTGTAAATGGGAACTGGAATAGCACCTCCCTCTCAGGATTAAATGAGACAGTACATATCTGGCAAAGTACCATCAGAGGTGGTGAAACCTTTGTTAGTATTAGCTTGGGGATGACCCTTAATGCAATGCTGGCAGCTCCTGGAATCCTATGAACACCTAAGCAGAAGTGCCTTCTTTCTACCAAAAGACCCTGCTGGTGGTCATCTGGGAGATCTCATTCTTTAAATCCGGGATGGCAATGAACCTGACAAACGAAGCCAATGAGATGTAAAATGGAACTGATAATAGAACCCACATCACAGGCTTGTTGTGAGGACAAATGAATTTTTAAAATGGCAAATACTTAGAACAGTGCCTGGCACATAGTAGGTGCTTTTAAAATTAGCAGTAGTAGTACTGACTGAGGCAGTGGGACAGAAGAAGGTCAGCCCTGTTTTGTTTTGGTTTTTGGCAGCCCAACCTGCATCTGACCCTGAATATGGTAGCTGCGCCTAAAGGGTGGGGCAGAAGCACCGTTGGAGGAGGAAAAAGCAAGCAGATGGGACGAGTATGGGCTCTGGAGCTCATCACTGTCAAGTTGTCGGAGCTCAGGTGCAGAATTTAACCTGTCTGAGCCTCAGCCTTTTCATTTGTAAAATGGGTTCATTGGGTCATTGGGAGGACAAACTAAGATAATGCACGTGAAGTTTTCTCTACAGTGTCCAGTATGCAGCAGGTGCTCAATAGATGGTCACAGTCACTGCCACCAGTGTTACTGGCCAGGCTCGGGGTCACACTTGCTAACACCTAGTCCCGTCATTCTCAGCCACATGACCCTGCTCAAATTATTTAGCCGCTCTGAGCCTCAGTTTCCACATCTGTAAAATGGAGATATCAGCACTCTCTCCCAACATCACAGAGTCATGAGTACTGACTGAGATGTATCAGCATGGCTCCTGATAGACAGCAGGTGCTCAACAAACAGGTGCTGTGGTTATAGGTGAGGCTCCTGGCTTGCTTCCAGAAGCTCATGGAGACCTGCTACCAGGTTCCTGGGGGTCCCTGGGGAGCTTCCCCGCAAGAGAAGGCTGCCTTGGCACAAGCTGGGAAGCAAGCACTCAGGGGCCACTTCTGAGATTTTCTGCAGAGGGGAAACTGAGGACTCCCGGGACCCCTGAGCAGACCCCTTGCCAGGGTCGGAAACTCACGCACTTGGGATTCCAGACACCAGCTTGAGCGGCCTCAGCACTCGAACTGCCCTCAGCGTCCGTAGGTCAAACTCCGTCCCAACTGTTGCCAAGATGCTGGAAGAAAGAAGCCAGAGTGGAAAACAGAGGGTGGGTTTCAGGGTCAGATGGGAGTGGGATTTGATGTCATTTATCGGCTAGGTGACCACAGGTGGGTGACTTTACTTCGCTGGCCTCAGTTTCATCTTCCATGTTAACCGTACCTGCCTTATAAGATAAAAGGTGATTTATAACGACCCCGACAAGGTGTGTGGTTGATGGTGGTAATAAACACTGGATTGAGAGGAATAGAAGCGTCCCGTTGCACATGGTCAGGGTGACGTTCAATATATTTCACAATGCACAATTGGAACGAATCGTGGGGAGGCCCAGGGGTCCCAGGGAGGGGCCAGAGAGAATGGCAGACCCTTCGGGGCTCAACACCCTTTACCAACTGGCAGGAAAGTGGTTCAGTATTAGGAGCCCAGCCTGCATGGGGTTCAAATCCCAGTTCTGCCATTTCCCAGCTGGGTGACTTTGGACAAGCCAGGACACCTCTCTGTGCCTTAGTTTCCTCTTTTATAGAACAAGGATAATGATAGTACTGACAACGCCTCAAAGAGATGTGGGGATTAAATGGACTGATACATGTGCTGTGGTCAGCATGGTGCCTAGCACACAGGAAGTCTGCTAAGCCACTCAGAAATAAATGAAAAGGAAAAAAAAAAACCACAGGAAACCAAACCAAACAATCAGTGCGGCTCTGCTGGTGTGCAGCTGAGGGAGCATGAGGAGGCCTCATGGCTGGTTGGAGCCAAGCCAGCCAGGGTGACAGCAGGAGGAGGTGAGGGCAGAGTGGTGACGGGCAGATCGTGCAGGGCCCTGTAGGCCATGGTGTGGAGTCTGGTTCCTTCTCCAAATGACATGGGATCCATGGAGGGTTCTGAGCACTGGAGGGATGGGACATGACACGTATTATAAGAAGGCCCCCTAAGGGGTAAGGCCAGAGGCTGAGAGATGGCGGGGGAAGGGGCCACTGCACTTCCAGGTGAGGCTTGGCGGGTCTGGGTCAGGCTGCGCTGGACACAGGGGTAGCACTGAGATGAACTTGACCCCACCCTCAGGTGACCTCACAAGTGGGTGAGGTTCAAGGATGAGTCCCTGTGGCCCCAGGCTGCGGAAGAATGAGGAGGACCTGAATACAGACAGGAGGGCTGGGGACAGCATCACCATGGAGCCCAAGTACGAAGAGGTAGCACAGCACAAAATCTCAAATCTAGAGTTAAACCCTGGTCCTGCATTTTCTCATTGTGTGGCCTTTGTCCTAACCTGTTCAAACCTCAGAAGTGCAGATAATCTGACCTCCCCCTGGCCCAGTGCAATCCTAAACGGTACCTAAGATGTACTATTTTTCACCCTCCATCCTGGAAGGATGAGAAAGAATTAGGAGGGGTTGGGACGGCGGCGGGGGGGGGGGGGGAGGGGAGTTGTTGGTGCAGGGAAGGCTTCTGTGGCCAAGAAAGCACCACAGAGACGGAAGCTTCGTTCAGGATATTGGTGGGGAGAAATGGGTGGGCTGGTGTTGGAGGCTGTGAACTGGAGGCTGAGGAGGTGGGTCTTATCCTGTGGACAGTGGGAGTCATGTAAGGTTTCAGAGCAGGGGAGGGATGTGATTAGGGTTGGCGTGGTGAAGACAAGGCTGACAGCTGACAGGACAGATGGGCAGTGATGGAGGCAGAGCGAGGAGGGAGCGGTGAGAGCAGGCCAGCGTAATGAGGGCTGGAACTAGGACAAAGGCAGTGGGAGTACAAAGGAGGCCCCAATTTAAATATAGCTGCCATTGATTGCTGGGCATTGGGGAGCTTGCCTGGGCTCATCAAATCCTCCCTGCATCCCAGCAGTCAGCAGGATGAGTCCCATTTTCCAGAGGAAACTAGAGCCTGGAGAAGTTACTAATGCATGGAGGTTCACACCACTGAGCAAGAACTCAAAGCCAGGACCCCAGTTCTCCACCTCACATGGCTCGTTGGATGGGGTGGGGACCATGGTGGGAAAGGCAGATAGGAAGAATGGCTTTCTGGTTCTGAATTAGCCACTAAGCAATGGCCATTCATTTATTCAATGAAGGTTTATTGAGCACCTACTATAGGTGTCCGAGGACACTGCCATGCACAAAGAGACAATGGGAAAACATATGATAGGTCAGATGGTGGGAAATGCTATGGAGAACAATATGGCGCCACCAGGGTTTCCCATGGAAAGATTGAGCGTGGTGGGATGGGAGCGAAAGGAATCAAAGATGCCTGCAGGGTTTTGGCCTGAGCTACTTGAAGGATGGAGTCACTGTAAACTGAGATAGGAAAGGGGTAGGTTTGGAGGAAGATCAAGACTGGGCTGTGGACACGTTGAGTTTGAGAAGCCAGTTTTCTGTAACTCCCTTGTTAAAACCTTCCATTGGCTTCCATCAGGCTTAGAATAAAATCCAAACTCTATCATGACCACAAGATTCCCACTGACTGCCCTGTCCCACCACATATTGGCCACTCTGACCTTCTGTTCCTCCAACAGGAAAAGCTCCTTCCCAACATGGGAATGTTATATTGGCTGTTTCTTCTACTGCAAATGCTCGTCCCCTCAACTCTCTCCCTCTTTGCCTTGCTGGCCCTCTTCAAATCCTTCAGAGCTCACATTTTGCCTTCTCAAAGAGGACCTCACTGGCCCTTCTAGCTAAGGAGATCCTTCACTCTCCAGAATTATATTGCTTATTAAGTGGTATTTATTATTCACCTCTTCTTCTAGAATGTGAGCACCATGAAGACAAAGATTCTTTTCCTTTGTAGTACCTCTAGCACCTTTTATGGCCTAGCAGGTACTCAATCAAAATCTGGTAAGTGAGAAAAGAGTAGTGGAAAAACACCTTATGGTAGACCAGATATCCTAGGGTAGATAGGTCAAGTGAAAAAAGCCAAGGGCCTCCAGTGGAATGTTGGGGAAGAGCAACATTTTAAGAGACAAGGTGTTGAGGAAGGAGCTTGGTGGAGAAGAGGAAGTCACGGAGCTGGGAGGAGACCTGGCAGAGAGGGTCATTCCTGGGGGTCAAGTTCAAAAGTGTTTTGAGAAAGGCGAGGCCACTGGTCTCCAGAGTAGCCCACAAATGAGGCAGGTGCAAAGGATGAGCAGCATCGGGTCACAGGGAAGTCTTGCTGTGGCTGATGGCTGTAGAGAACAAGAGAAGACGAACAAGAAACAAGAGACTGGATATGAGAAAGGAGGATTTTCAGGGTGGGAGTCACTAAATATGTTTACATGTCCAGAGAGAGAGGTCGATAATGTATCCCTTTGCCTTTAGAGCTCAGCTGCCCGATATGGTAACCACTAGCCACACACAGCTATTTAAGTATACCCTTAATTTAATTTAAGTTAAATCAGACGTTTAGTTCCTCAGTCGCATTAGTTGCACTTACATGTAGCTGTTTAGATATATAATTAAATTAAATTAAATTAGACATTCAGTCCCTCAGTTGCATTAGACGTATTTCAAGTGCTCCATAGCCACATGTGGACAGTTGATTTCCATCATTTTATAAAGTTCCACTGGATGGCACTGCTCTTGCATGTCCACCCCACAGGGGCAGGAATTCTCATGTGTTGTTCACAGCTGTATCCCTGGTACCTAAAACTGTGCCTGGCATACTGTAGGTGCTCAATAAATGCTTGTTGAATAAATAATAAGGAAGTGAGACATAGGAAAGCCTAGCAATAACCAATAGAGTATATTCTAGAAGAGATGGAAGGCTGGGTAGGAGACAGGACTTGCCTTAAACTAGGAAAAGAATCAAGGAAGATAATCCTACCCCCTCCCTTGCCAGTGGAGTCCGTCTTCACCAAAGAGTCAGAAAATGCCCCATAGGCTCTTTTCCCCAGGATTCCTTTCGATAGGAGCACTGGTCACATGACTGGGTCATGTGCCTAACAGGACCTGAGTGAAAGCCTGCTGGGAGCTTCTAGGGAAGAGTTTCCCTCCCCCAAGAAGAATAACATGGCAGGAGACAACCCCTCCTCTTCTTTGGCCTGACAAAGACTTTTGTGTAGACATGTTGGAGCAAGGTGGCCATCTTGGGACCATGAGTGGTAATGGTTACCAGGAAAGTCCTTACACTGGAGACAAAAGAGTGGAAAGATGGGAAGGATCCTTGGGCACATCACTAAGCTGTGGAGCCAATCCTGAAACCAACCACCCGGCCTCCAGACTTCTTGTAATGTGGATAACAAATATCCTTTCTAGTGGATAAGAACCAGGCAGCTTAGGTTCAAATCCCCATCCCTCCAATCACTAGCTGTGTGACCCTCAGTTTCCTGAACAGTAAAATAGTGATGACAATCTTACTTACCCCGATAGGTGTGTGGGTTTATGCAAAATGCTTGGAACTGTGCTTGGAATTTAGTAAGTCCTCCATAAATGTTTGCTTTTTTCTTCACCATCATCATTTTTATTCTTGTGTTACTTGTGGCCAAGTTACACCAGAACCCACTGATAAAGGCAAGTTGTTGAGTTTTCCCCTTTGTCAGGTTGTATGCTTGTTGCTTTATAGACTGAGATCCCATTTTATGCCCCAGTATCTTTACCAGGTGAGTGTTCTACTCTCATTTCATTGACAGGGAAACTGAGACCCAGGGGGTGAGCTACTTGTCCACAGTCACACAGCTAAGGTGTGGTGCCTGGCTCCTGGGTCTGGCTGTGCCCCCTCCACCATGCGGCCCCGGTTAACTCCACCACCCCACTTACCCTCTCCCTGGACTTTAGCCAAGCTCATTTCTCCACTAACCTGAGTATAGAAAGGAGCTAGATTTTTCTCTGGTGGCTGGAAGTCAGGATGTCAATAAATATTTGTGGAGGAGCAACTACTATGTGCCAGGTGGGTAAGGAGGGAAACATGTGCAAAGGCCCTGGAGCTGGAGAGACCTCATGGTAAAAGGTGAGGTTACTGGCTGAGAAGGAGGGGCAGAGGACAGGAGAATGACAAGAAGGTGTCAGTATAGTCAGAAAGCAGGAGAGAGAATGGGGGCTGCTCTGGACCCCCGACCTCAGGTTAGAAGAAGCACCTGCCAAAATTGACAGGGTCAAATCTTCCTGAGATGGGTACTTAGAAACATAACTGCTTCTCATGCAGTCTATATTCTTGCCATTCATAGATTGTGTAAATCCTCTTCAAGTTTATTTTTATATCACTTGGCTTTTACCTCCTCTTGGGAAAAGTATTTCTAAAATTCCTTTTAAAAAATCTTCAAACTGGGAGAGTCAAGTCAATTGCTTTCCTCAGTTCATGGCATCTTTCCACCTTTGGTCTGTGCAATGCTCCTCTCTGTTCGTTCGTTCATTCATTCATTCATTCATTCATTCCCTCTTATCCCCAAACCCTACTTTCGTTCGTCTCCCCTGAGAGACAACCAATATAATGTTTAATTTGGTCTTATTGGAGTGCATTCTTGCAAAACATGTGCTTTATTTTGAGTGCTTATATTTTTAACTTACATTGACGGCACGAAGTTAAAGCATATTCTGTTGTTTCCTGTTTTCACCCAGAACCATGTTTTTAAGCCCTATCCTGGGTGGTCTATTGGATGTGCTATCTGGAGCTTTCACTGGGCCTGGGGCTCTCCATAGGTGCATCTGCCACATCCCTGTTCTCCAGGGATGGACCCCAGGCAGCCTCCAGCTCCCCCTCCACAGATGGTGCTGTAGTGAACATCCTAGTACCACCCCTACAGACCCGGCAAAAATCTCCCTGGGGTGGGTGCCTGGGAGCATAACTGCTGGTGAGTCTGACTTAACCCAACTTAGCACAGCTGATGACCTTCCACACGGACCCCCCAGGCCACACCCCCAGGAGTCGGGCAGGAGCTTCCTCTGTCCCCACATTCTGCTGACCCTTGGCTTATCCATGGTGCTGCTTCTTCCCACTACAAGAGGCATACAGAAACACTCGCTGTTTTAATTTTCATTTTTCTGATTACAAATGATTTTGAGCACCACGTCATATACTGATTAGCTTTTCAGACTTCTCTTCCCTAATCTCCCTGATCACAGTTTTTGCCTGTTTTCCTATTGGGGTTGTGTGTTATTCTTGTTGACTTGCAGACACTGCCTTGTATAGTCTTAAATCAGTGCTGCCCAGTATGGCAGCCATTGGCCACATGTGGCTATGGACACTGGAAATGTGGCTGGTGGGTGTGAGGAGCTGAATTTTACATTGTATTTACTTTTAATTCATTTACATTGAAAACAGTCGCATGTGGCTAAGGGGTAACATAATAGATAGCAGTAAAATATTAATCTCTGGTCAGTTACTTTTCCACCATCCCAGGCACTATTTACAAATCCTACTTTAGTTCTTCCCATGCACTATTCTACAGGATTTGTAAATATTACAAATATCAACTTGTTTATAACTCCTAACAACCCCGCAGGTAGATACTGTTCTTTCCATTTTACTGATGAGGAAACGGAGGCACAGAGAAGTTCAATAAATTGCCTGTGTTTTCATAGGAAATGGGAAAGAAAGACTGGGGTGCGGGCAGTCTGGTTCCTGTCCCCACGATGCTTTTATTCAAACGGAACATTAGTTTTCATCTAATCCATTTTTAGTAGTATTATTTTGCCTTAGAGTTTATGCTTTTAAAATCCTGTTTAAGACGTCTTTCCCCTACTCTGGGCCACACAGCTATTCTCCTGTGTTTTCTCCTATGAAGGGGAAGTTCTTTTTTTTTTTTTTTAAGATTTTATTTATTTATTGGACAGAGAGAGACACAGCGAGAGAGGGAACACAAGCAGGGGGCGTGGGAGCGGGAGAGGCAGGCTTCCCGCCGAGCTGGGAGCCCGATGCGGGGCTCGATCCCAGGACCCCGGGATCGTGGCAGAAGCTTAACGACTGAGCCACCCAGGCGCCCCTGAAGGGGAAGTTCTGGCCACTGACGCGAGGTCCTCTCAAGCATCTTAACCTCTGCACGGAGCCGTTCTTCCACTTTTTAAAGTAGAGGATTACACAAAAGGACACGTTTCTATTTTGGGTGATTCCTGAAGCTCTCTTAAACCGCACTGTTTTCTTAAATAAAAAGCAGGAACACATGTAAAAACCCCAGAAGGAGAGAGGTAAGTGATTCTAGAAAAGATGGGCCCTCCAGAGGTGTGAGTTTGCTGGGGAGGAGAAGGGGATGGCGGCTCCGAGACAAGTGGGTTCGGAGGATCGGCAGGTCGCTGGCCTGCCGGAGGGCACCGTCGCAGCTGCTCGTTGATCGCAAGGCTGGAGGAGGCGGTAGAAGGGAAACCTGTCCCTGAATCACTGGAATGAGAGCGGGGAAGATAACATGGTGACTCAAGGGGGCCAAGAGTCTTCCACATGGAGGGGATCTGTCCAAGTTTGCAAGCAAAGTGTACCAAGTCAGTGCGGAAGGAGAGCCTGAAGGTCCAAATGAGACGTCTGATGGAGTAAAGCTCTCGAGGAAATGGACAAGTATGTCTTCAATTTAATTCCCAGACATTTACCGAGCATCTCCTGAGGGAGAGGCACTCCCAGATCAAAATAAAAACAAAAGCTCAATTCTCGCCTGCAGCTGGTGGGAGCTGAGACCGGTCCCACCACTGCACAGAACTGTTAGGGCAGTTTCCACCAGAGCTAAACGGACTCCTCCCGATGACCCAGAAACCCCAGTCCTGGGGACACCTCCCGACAAAGACAAGCATGAGAGCGTCAACAGTTCTCCATAATAGCTGCAAAGTGCAGAGCACCCAAATGCCTATCACCCGTGCAGCACACGCAACCATGACATTGAACTTTGTGTGGCTCTGGCAACAACACGGGTGGATCTCACACACACAACGGTAAGGGAAGGAAGCCAACAAGAGTGTGCCATGTGATCCCGTGTATTTACAATTCAAAAACAAGCAGGACTAATCCATGCTGTCCTATGTCAGGGTGACTGGTGACTGGAGGGGAATGAGAGGGTTTCTGGAGGTTGGGGATATTCTGTTGCTTGATTTGGGTCCTGGTTACATGAGTGTGTTTAGTTTTGGAAAATCACTCAAGCTGTACCTGTAATGTGTGCTTTTCTGCGTGTATGTTCTACTTCACTATAAAGTTGAAAAAGCAGAATCAGAAGGAAGGTAACATTTACAGAGGCTTGCTGGGGGCCAGGCAGCATGCATTGTTTTAATCAATCCCGTGACGACCCTATGAAGTGGGGCCTGTCATTCCTTCAACTTTCCAGATCGGAGAGGTTGAGTCACTGCTTCAAGACCACACATCTGGTACATGGCTAAACTGGGTTTTGGTCCCACCTCCCATGCATTTCTAATTACTCTGCAACACTCCCCAGGCTTGGAAAAGTAAAGGCCATGGATTTCTCTAAGAAAGAGGAGAAGGGGGAAAAAAAGATGATGATCCTGAGGAAATAGAAAGGAAGGGAGTTCATGAAAGTTGGCAAGATCTCAAGGAATCAGGGGAAGATTGGAACCAGATGTGGGGTGAATTTAATAAGGCAGTGACTAAAGATGAAGACATGTTGAGGGATATTGAAGAGGAAAGAAAGGAACGCTTCTCACTGGTTCTCTCCAGACCACTCTGACCTCAGTAATCATTTCCCAACACGGCAACAGCTAACACCTTATATAGTACTACTTCTCCATAGCCCCATTCATGGGCATCGTGATCATGGCAGGTGGGCTGACACCCATTTTGATGATGAGCAAACTGAGGTTCTAAGAGGCCAAGAGCCTTGTCTGAGATCATACACCACTAAGTGTCAGAGCTGACCTTGAACTGAAGCTTTCTGACTCTTCCTCATGGGGTAAGCCTCTAGCGCAGCAAGCAGCTCACTCAGCCTCCCTGCTTCTCCCTCTGCTCCTTTATTCAGAGAGAACCTCCTCCCCACAGATCCACAGCTTTGCCTGCCTTCAGAACTGCCTCCTTCACTGTCCAGCCTCACCCCTGACTTCTTTCTCTTCCATCCCATAACCTGCAGGGGCTCAGGGTACATCGGAGACTTGCCATGATGGTGGGAATGTTTTATTCTGAGCTGTCCAATATGGCAGCCAACAGCCACGTGTGGCTAGTGAGCACTTAAAATGTGGCTGAGCAACTGAATTTTTCATTTGAGCTCATTTTAATTGATTTACATTTATATTTTATACCATAGCTATGTATGGCTAGTGACTACTGTGCCGTACTGTGCAGCTTTGGAGCTACTTTACAGAGTAGATTACATAAACAAGCGTACGCAGTCGGTCACACACTGGTACATGCTTATTATTCCGTTTGCTCCCCACATCCATTCTCCAGCTTGCACTGTGCCCTGTAAGGCTGACGCTATGTGGACTACGTCTCCCAGAATGCTTTGCTCTGGTTCCTGGTTGGGTTTAGCCAATGGGAGGCACCAGCAGAAGGTGAAGGAGAGAGGTTGGAATATTGCTTCCACCCTCTCCCTGGTTCTGAGTCTAGTCCTTCCTGTGTGGCCCTGCCTCGGCTGGGCTCCAAAAGCGCTGGGATAGCAATGGCTTCCCTCATGGGATCTCAACATTCCTTACTTGTTTCCTTTACCTGCCTCCACCTCTTTAAGGAGTTTCTTCATGACCACTCTTCATTTGAAACCATCTGGTGGGTGAATTCTGTTTCCTGTGGAGACCTTGACCAATAAAATGTGGGAAGAATGGATGATCCATGAAGACTGCCCATCTGATTGTTCTGAAATCCCCCAATTTCTGAGACAAAGGTTTCTGGAGAAGCAAGACTTGAATCTAGGTCTCCTAACCTCAAGGGGCAGGAATACTCTGTTGCCTTTTCCAAATAAGTCTTCAAGTTGGGGGAAAGACATTTCATCAGGTTCTTGCTTCACCCCAATGCAAAGCAAGAGCAATTCCTCACCATAGGAAGCCCAAGAAACAGAGGAAGTAGAAGAAGATAAGAATGTCTGAAAGCTGTCCTAAGGTAGGACTTGTCAGGGGAAGATCCAGGAAGATGTGGAACTCAGGTCCCATTGTTCTTAGTCTCTCTTCTTCCCAGGCACTCAGCTGGACTGCATAGCCCAGCCTTGCTGGTAGACGTGGTTCCGTGACTAAGTTCTGGCCAGTGAAAGGAGAGTAGAAGCCATGTGGATTACTTCTAGGCCTGGTCCAGAAACATGTCCTGGGTGTCCGCCTCCATTCTTTTCCCTTCTGTGGCTTCATGCCAAGGAGCACAGAGACCTTGGAAACCCCGTGTTGAAGATGAGGAGCCACAACATGGAAGGAGCCTGGGTTTCTTCCTCCCTGCTTGGAGGAGAGCTGCCCACTGTTTACAAATATGTATTTTGGACTTTTTGTGTGTGCAAGAACTAACTTCTATTGTGTTTGAGCTCTTATACATCTTGGGAGTTCTTTGTGACAGCAGCAAGCACTTATCCAATACACGTATTAGTATCTTAACTTATCTAATACACAGTGACTAATACACCGTGCAGCTAAAATGTCAGCCCCATGAGGCCACAGATCTGTTTCTTGTTCCCTGCTGGACCCTTAGTACATGGTAGGCTTCAATAAGTAAGTATTTGTTGACTGAGCTGTCAGCTTCAGTTTTTTGCAGCTGAGTGGAAGGCAGAAGAGTAGGGCAGATGTGAGCTCTGGCTCTCAGGTGGGAAGGGGCTGGGTTTATATCCTAACCAATTATTTACTAACTGTCTACTTTGGGCAAATTCCCAAGCCTTAGTTTCCTCATAGGGAGGAGAGAGAATTATATAAAAGCTTTTTGTCTTTGTGGACAGTGGGAGGATTCAATGTGACCATTCATGAAAAGTGCTGAGCACACTGCCTGATGCATAGTAAGCCCTCAGGAGGTAGTGGTCACGATGATTTGGACATTTCTTGTTCTCTGGGCAAACCAAACTCTGAAACTGTCACTCCTATCAGGTCTGACAAATTTCAGGCCCTGAGGTATGGGTGGGGGAGGGGAGAGGCAGGGCTTGAACCTGGGATTATAGCCAAAGACCAACTCAGGAAATGCTATTCCACTCCCATGATCCTTCTGCTGTCCCAGGAGGGCTCGAGACTCCGTTTCTTATCCTGACCTCAGACTAACTCTGTGGGAATTAGACCCGCTGCTTCAGGGCTTGGAGAAGCTGCCTCTAGATCAGGGGGCCCCACTGGGGACCCAGAACCTGGAGAACCTGGAGGAGTCCTCGGGACTAATGGAGGAAATGAGCCATAGTTTAATTCAGGGCATCCTACATTTTGGGGGTATTCTTCTTATTACAACCAGCCTGGAGGTATGGGTGATTGGACACATGCCTTAGGCTGATCAGATTTTTCTCCCCCATTAATTAAAATGTGAATCACAGCTGAGTCACTGAAGAAAGAAAATGGTCAATGAACAATTCTGACTTCCTCCCTCCTTCCTTGCTCAGAGAGATGAGTCAGCAGAAGTCCGGATCCAAAAGTGAGAAGGGAAAAAAGTAGAAGAGATGCAGGGCTTGGGGGAAGGAGGAGCAGAGCGGACCTGAATCACTTCATTCTTTGTCTCAGCAGAAAACAAGTCCTCAAGTTCCCGTTCCAAGGCATCGGCCAAACCCCCTACTGAGCACGCCCTATTTCTTGTTTTACATGGACTCATGGCACCCTGAGTTCTACACGAGCCCCAGCAATCTCCTTCCTTCCTTCCTTCAGGCAAAGGCAGGTTCCTCATCATGCCAGAACACACCTCAAGTCTCCATCCTTCTGCTTCATTTTTCCCACAAAGCCCCAAGCTCCCCTGTGAATTCACACACCATGATCATGTTTCCCAAGCTAATGGAAGAGTGGGGACCATGTTGCCTCTTGTCAATGGGGAAGGGCCAGCGAGAGCAAATGGAAGATTCCAGAAGTGGGGGCCTGTCAGGATCAGGGTGGCTATGGAGCCTACTAGCTGAAAGCATGGCACCTGGAGCCAGGCTGGGTCTGAATCCTGGCTCTGCGCAGCCCTGGGAAAGTTAGTCTGTCTTTCTGAGCCTCAGTTTCCTCCTCCATGAAATGGGGATAGTAAAAGCACCTACTCACAGTGTGGTGAACATGAAGTAAGTACCCACTACAAATTAGCAGTGATAATATTCATCACAAAAACGTAGTCCAGGAATTCCTGCCTTACCTCTAAGGTCACAGAATGCACAGCACCTGAAGCACATACTCAAGCAGGGATGTGTTGTGTGTGCACATGTGATAAATTTCCTCTGCAAAACAGCCCAATAGCACATAACATCCCACACTTCACTTTTGACTTCTGCATCATGAATCTTCAGGAGGATTATTTTTATTTTCAAATTCTCAAGGGGTTTCACCAATCACCCGTCTTGATCCTTTGATATTCAAACCATTCTCTTTTACAGAGCTTGTGGAGTCTTTGTCCTTGTCAATTTTTAACCATCCATGATGGATGAACACCATCTAGATCCTGTCTGTATATGTCTTGGGGTGTGATTTCACAGTTTGTCACTACTGACTTTATGAAACCCTACTTTTTTTTTTTTACAAGATTGGCAATTTCAAAGTCAGTCTGCCTTGAACTTGCACTACATTGCAGGATAATATTTAATGATCTAAAACAGCGGTTCTCAACCAGGGGTAATTTCATCTCCCAGGGGACATACGGAAATGTCTGGAGACATTTTTGATTATCATGACAGGGTAGGGGTGGTGCTACAAGCATGTAGTGGGTGGTGGCCAGGGATGCTGCTATGCATCCTACAATGCACAGAACACAAAGAATGATCTGGTCCCAAATGTCAAAAGTGCTGTGGCTGAGAAACTCTGATCTAGAACCTGATTAGGATGTGGACCCAGTGGGCCATGGTTGCCCTGGGGTGAGATATTTTGAGTCAGAACTTATTTTTACAAGTGGCCAATTTCTTAGTCACCAAAAAGTGGATTGTGTCTTTTGGGCCCTCAGCCTCCTTGTAACTATAATAAATTTATGCTAAGCTTGAGTCTCTGTAGCCAGACTGCCTGGATTCCAATTCCAACTCTGCCACTTCCTAGCTATGTGATCTTGGGCAAGTTATGTAATTATTCTGGGCTTCAGTTTTATCACCTGTAAGTGTGGCTAATAATAGTGCCCACTGAATAGGGTTGTTGCATTAAATGAGTTGATACGTGCAAATTACTTAGAACAGTGCCTGGTACATAGAGAGTTTGAGGGTGGGTGGCAAGGGGCCTGAATTCCTGGTACAAACCTGGTACAAGCATGGAATGCTGAGTGAACATTCACATTCTCTTTCCATGGGGTGTCTGGGAAATGGCTGCCAGGTCAGAAACTACATCTCCTAGTCTCCCTTGCATCTAGGTGGGGCCATGTGACTAAATTCTGGCCAACGGTCAGAAGGGAGATTCATCACTTCCTGGCCAAGCCCACGAATACCTCTCACTCCACTCTCCTTTTCCACCAACCTGCTGGCTGGGAGCTGACTCTTAGAGCAACACTGGAAATTACATGTTGAAAAAGGCAGAGCCTCAATCACCCAGGATCCTTGAGTGACCGTGTGGAGCACAGCCATACTTTCTCACCTACCCCTCCACCCTATCCCAACCCTCACCAGCTGCACTCTAGAAGAAGTTTATTTTTCTTATTTTCTTAATCTGGAGGCTTTTGGTTTTATCTGTTATAGCAGCTGGTGTTAACTAACACAGTCTCTTTCCTCAGCATGGCTCTTGTTCTCCCTGCGAGCAAATATCATCATCTCCTCACCATCTGACAAGCTTCAAGATGACTCTGAATCCTTTATTTCATAGCTTCCCCACGATCTGGCAGATAGGCAGGGGAGAAAGCCCCTTCTCCCAATGAGGGTGGGGAAGGGGGTGGGTCCCCCAGGCGAGGATCTTAGTAAAGATCTGTGAGATGCAGGAACAAGAAGGAGCCCGAGGGACCTGGCTCCTTAGCCAAGTTTTGGATCTCAGGCCAATTAAAAGGGCTAAGTGAGGGGGTGCCTGGGTGGCTCATTTGGTTGAGTGTTTGATTCTTGGTTTTGGCTCGGGTCATGATCTCAGGGTCATGAGATTAAGCCCTGCATCAGGCTCTGTGCTCGGCATGGAGCCTGCTAAAGACTGATTCTCTCCTTCTCTCTGGGCACCTACCCCCACTTGCACAAGCACGTGCTCTCTCAATAAATAAATAAATAAATAAGTAAATAAATAAATAAGGGAATGAGTGAGACTTGCTCCACATTAAATTCAAACTCACATTCGTGCCTCCAAATGGTCGTAATATGTATAACACCTCAGTCTGCTCAAATGCTCAAATGTCACCTTCCCAGTAACACCTACTCTGACCACCCCATTGAATTCAGCATCCTGTACCCCCACCCAACACTGCCAATCTCTTTACCCAACTGTACCATTTTCCCATGGCACCCTTCACCTAACACCATTATTGTTTGTGACACCCACCCTGCTAGATCATAAGGTCACAAGTCTTCCCATCACCTAGAACAGTGCCTGGCACATAGTAGCTGCTCAGTAAATCAATGGATAGATAAACAGAGAGGGAGGGATTGATTTGAGTCAAGTGCTTGCTCTGTGCCCAGAAAGCCCTAAGAACTTTCTGTGTATAAACCCACCTGAGTACTCACAGCAGTTCAGCAAAGTGGAGACTATAATTACCCACCTCTTTACAGATAAAACAGTAAGTTCAGAGAAGGCACTCAGGCAGGAAGTGGGAGAGCCAGGATTTGAACCCAGGCCATCTGTCCCTGGGTCTAGGTCTTCTTGTTCAAGCCCATATCATAGAGTCGACATATCCTGGACAAGCATAAGGGGATCCTAAAGCAAAGCTGTTAATTTAGCCTGAAAAATATACACTGTGTTGTACATGGTGTGTGAACATGGCCAGGCCCACAGAATTGTGACTGGTGACTGTTATAAGGGTGGGGAGGTACATGTGATCAATCCTGGTCCCTTCACTCACCGGCTGTGTGATCTTGGGGTGGGGGGGGCTTAACTTAACCTCACTGTGACCCAGTCTTATCATCTACAAAATGGGTTGTTGGGAGGATGAAATATATTGATATTTGCAAAGTGCTCAGAGGCACACATATGCATACACACACACACGGTAAGACTCAGAGTAAGTACTATATAAGTGTCTGTGAAAGAAATAATTATCACAGTTCCTGCCTAAAGCTCAGGAGAATGAGCAGGCCACCTGAGGGCAGAGCAGAGCCCTGCACCAGATCCAGGCTCACTGCCGCCTGCGGAAACATGTGTTGGGTTCTAAAGGGCTGGCAGCAGCCTTCCGATGACGCCTGCTAAATTTTTTCTTTTTTTACTGTTCAATACCTTTTAAATTTATTGATATTTTCATTTTACACGTGCAAACACAAACAAAACACTTAGGCTTATCTGTCTGTTTTAAGGAAATAGAGTTATCCATTCACTCTGATACCCAGATCTCATACGAGACTCAGAGAGTAAAGAGAAACTCTAAATCATTTTCAAGCAGGAATAGGACTTACTATGTGCCAGCCACTGTTTTAATGTTTAAAATATGATCATTTGACCCTTACATCAACCCTGAGAAAGTCAGGGATTAAATAACTTGCCCAGAGTTACCCATGTAGCTAGGGCCCATGATCTTAACTGTACAGTGTAAAATTCCAGTTTTATATTAAGTAAAAAGGAAACCCTTGCCAGGCAAATCTAGGGAAGTTTATTGTACTCCTGCTAATTTTGAGGACAAGCTTCCGGTGCACCAGTCTCTTTCCTCAGCCTGGCTCTTGTTCTCCCTGCGAGCAGATAGCACCAGGCGTGTGCTCCCAGGCCTTCCATCAGGAAGACGTCCTCTCTCAAGGAAGCTGAAAGCGGGAAGGTGCCCAGCCTGCCTCAAACAGGACAGGAAATGGCCCAGAGCAAAGCAAAGGTGGTCAGGGGGAGAAAGCATGAGAGCTCTACCCTGCCCATCCTCCACCTGCCTGGCACAAGAATCTAACGTTGGCTTCGATATCATGCAAGCCCAGTGATCTTTCCAATTTGCAAACCACGTGCAGCTCTAAAGTGCTTTCCAGAAATGAGCTAATGGTAGTACCCAGGGACAGGTCGCTGATGCTAAATGTGGCCACCCTGAGGGGACATGTGTGGAATTCCATTCGAGAAAACTGACGACATGGTAGGGCAGGGAGAGAGAGACCCTTAGTAGCAGTGATAATGATGGAGGTGATCTGAAGGCATTATTATTGCCATCATGAACAGTCTCTAATATTTATTGAACACTTACAAGGAGCAGGGCCCTCTTCTAGGAGCTTCACATGGATTACATCAGTTAATTCTCTTCGGAACTGTAGGAAGGAGGAGTATTATTATCCCCACTGAACAGATGAAGCAAATGAGGCCCAGAGAAGTTCAGGAGCTTGCCTCAAGTCACACAGCTTGCAAGAGAGGGAGCTGGAAACATAGCATCCTCACCATCCTCACTGTTATAATGATGTTCTGTGTATTTTACAACATTTGCAACCCCCTGAGGCTACTACCGGGCCCACTTTATAGATAAGGAAACTGAGGCAAAGAAGGGCTGGCTGACTTGGCCAAGGTCACACAGGCAGGAGGTGGCAGAGTCAGGATTCATCTGCACGGTCTTCCTCTCTCACTGCCCACACCAGCACCACTGGGCGGATATCTTCTACAAGATAGCTTTACAAAGCAGGGAAACAGACCCTTACATTAGTTCAGGACTGCTTCAGTTCAGGGTTTGAGCAGGACAAGAGGCTGATACACTCCATATCCACCGTCTGACCTCCAAGTGGGACTGCTCAACTTGGCCACATCCAGTCAGTCCCTTGATATGTGTTGGGCAGAGAGGGTGGTAGACAACCCTGCATCTAGGCAGGGGGACCCCTTTATATACACCTGCATCCCGGCCATCACGGTGCAACCAGGATAAACCTTCTAAATAAAGATCTGATCATATCCACCCCTTATCTGAATCCTTCCATGGCTCCCTTGTGCCTTTAGACTCAAGTCTCAACCCCTCAAAACATGGCCTGGTCCCCACTGACCTCCTGCAGATTCTTCTTTTGCCGCTCTCCTCTTCCAGCACGCAAGCACATGCACACACACACAGGCACGCATGCACACACACACACTCAGCTCCGGTCACGTTCTGTTTTTTCTGCCTAAGTTCTCCATCCAGACTGCCTAATTTTCAATCTCGGCTCTGCCACTTGGGTGAGTCACTTAACTTCTCTGGGCCTCATTTTTCCCATCAGGAAAATATTTTGCTCGCCTATGTTTTTCTAAATCCTAACCCCCAAATGTGATGGTATTTAGAGATGGGGCCTTTGGGAGGTGATTAGATTGGGGGGGGCGGGTAGAGAGACCCTAAGGGGACCCATCTGTGAAGCAGGATGAGGGCTCTCACCAGACACCGAATCTGCTAGTGCTTTGTTCCTGCACTTCCCAGTCTCCAGAACTGTGAAGAATACATTTCTGTTGTTTGTAAGCCACCCTGTCTATGGTATTCTGTTATGGCAGCCTGAGTAGACTAAGACTAATGACCGTACTCTGCTGGTTTTGTGGAAGATAATGCAGACACACAGTACGCAATTCAGGAAAACATAGTGCATTTACTGTGGAAGGTAAGTTTTCTCTGTATAGCTAATGCCAAGTCTCTCAGAGTCACCCTACAAAGGCAAACACAATGATTAGTTTCTCCTGCTGCTTCCATGCGGTGCTGAGGGTGTGTTCAACATCACCCGTGTGATCAGATTGTACCTCTGTGCAGGGGCTATGAGGTCAGCTCCCTGATGAAGAACCAGTTTCACCAATGAGGTAACTTCCACAGATGGGAGCTGAGTTGGTCTAGTTTATGGACTGTTCTTGCCCTCCAAATGTAGTCTGTGTTCTTTTCGTCAGCTCCTGGGTTCTGAGGACCTTGTTGGTTTCAAAAGGTCAGACAGGAATTGGTCAAAGGCATACCAACTTGGCCTGGGGAGGGAGACACATGGTGAGGTGGCAGTCCCCAGGATGTCCTCGAGGGGCTGGAAAGAGGCCTGGTGAGCCCAGGTTGAGTGGTAGGATGAAGGGTAAAGAAGGGGTGGGAGGCACAGAAGAGGAATGAGGTGGATCGTGAGCTTTTTTAAAATGTATTTTTGTAACTCCGAGTTGAAAATAGGCACACCGACTTCATGCCGACAGTTCCGTCTCAGTGACGTATCCCTGCTAGTGGGGGCCTTTCCATTCAGCACGTCTCTGTGGCAACGGACCACTTCTCATTCACGCCATCTCCAGGGTTACCTTGCTTGGCTCATTCATGACTGTTGCCACGGAGACGGGCCCATTGATACAATCTTGATTCTTTGGAACTTTGCTTTTCCGAATGATAGCGCGTTGGCCTTGGGGTGCGGATGGTAGGGAGGGGTGAAGAGAGTTCTGGACAGAGTGGGGGTCGAAAGACTTAAAATCCAGCAAGAGGAAGATGAGGTGGTGGGAGACAGGGGAGAGGAAGAAATGAACATCACTCAGGGCTGACACTGGAGATGGCTAGTCTAACAGACCCATGTGTGCATGTGTGGCATCTCTGCTGGACTTGAAGTATGAATACAGCAGGTGCTCAGCCATGCCTTTGTTAGCAGCTGTATTACCAGAGCCAGCCTGATCCAGAGTACCCACCCCACAAATACTGAATGAACTAGACTTTGTTCAAGAAACTTCCTTGAGGGGCGCCTGGGTGGCTCAGTCGGTTAAGCGTCCAACTCTTGATTTCAGCTCAGGTCATGATCTCAGGGTCTTGAGATTGGCCCCCATGTCGGGCTCTGCGCTGGCGGTGGAGCTTACTTAAGATTCTCTCTCTCCCTCTCCCTCTGCCCTCCCTCCCCCCAAATAAAGAAAAAAAAAGAACCTTCTTTGATAAACTATAAGAAAACAGAAACATTAGAACAGAACTTCCATGGGCCCCCACCTTACACCTACTCCCCAGCCCCAGCACTTGTAACCATGCAGTGCCTTCCCTCGTGTGGCTCTAGATGACCTGTGTACCCTCCGCACCAAATGCCATCCCTTCCTGTCCACCGGAAGAGATCCCCTCTGCCAACCCTCTCTTTTCTGGCATCTCTGTGTCTCTCCTTCCTACTGGGTTATTCCCATCAGCATAAAATCTGCTGTCATATCTCCTTTCTTTGAAAAAGAAAACCCCTGAACTCCACTTTTCCCACCAGCTAACATCCCATCTCTCCCCCTCTCCCCTTCATAGCAAAACTCTTTAGGAGAACCATGAGTAATCCCTCCAAGGGCCTCTGCTTCTCCCTCTGCTCAAAGCAGCTCTGGCAAGGACCACCAAAGACCTCCATGCTGCTAAACCCATCGGTCAATTTTCATTTCTCATTTGAATCCACCCATTGGCCTTGGTGGACAGTATCGATCGTTCCCCCCTACTCAAAATGCTTTCACACTTCTCTTGTGCGGCGTCCAGGACCGACACTCCCCTCATTTGCTCCTTCTCTGTCTCCCGTGCTATTCTATCTCATCTCCCCAGCCCCCTTAACAATGGAGGGCCAGCCTAGGCTCAGTGCTTGGTGCCCCTTACATCCACTTCTGTATCCACTTTCATAGCTAAAAATAACCTCCACAGGCTGATGACTCTCACATTTGTATCTCCAGCCCTGTCTTCTCTTCCTGAACTTCAGACTCCAAATACTCAACTCCAACACAATAGCTCCCCTCATTAGCAGGCAGGGAAAACTTAGCGTGTCCGAAGCTCAGCTACTAATTTGCCCCGCAACCCCCTTCCCATCACAGTCAATGGCAAATCCATCTTCCCAGTCACTTCCCAATTAGTGTCCCCGCCTCCACAATCCCTTCAGTTTATTCTTGACACAGAATAGGCAGAATAATCCTTTTTACTTCCTCAGTCAGGGCTTCCCTGCGCATCCTAATTAAAATTGCACCCCTACCCCAACATTCTCTCTGTTCCTTCTTGGCTATATTTTTCGCTATATCACTCATCATGATTTATTTACTCTATATGTCATTTATTAAGTTTATTGTCCATGGTTTGTCTCCCCTCTACTAGATTATCGGCTTCATGAATTCTGGAAACTGTATTGTGTTCCTGGCACCTAGAAAATGGCCTTGCACACAGCAGATGCTCAGTGAATGTTTGTTGAAAAACTGAAAGAAGGGGGACAATGAGAAAGAAGGCCGTGAGTTAGGCAAGGGCCAGTGTGGCCACGACAAAGAGTTTGTCTTTTGTCCTGAGGTTAGTGACTTCAAACCAGGTTCCTCAGAGGTGCCACAGGGACCACCTCATGGTCAAGAGGAATTGAGGTGTAGACTGGGCAGGCGAACTTTCTGGAAAGTCCTTTTCTGCTTCAAAGCTCCTTTCTTATTGCTTTACCTATTGGGATTCAAGTAACACTTTAGAAGTTCAGCTAATAGTAATGTACTGAAGTTAATTTCTTAGTTTTGACAAGGGTACTGTGACAGTAAGGTATGATGGTAATAACATTGGGGAAACTGGGTGAAGGGTAGACAGGAACTCTCTGTACTATCTCTGCAAACTTTCTATAAATCCAAAATTATCCTAAAATTCAAAGTTTATTTTTTAAAAAGATTTTACTTATTTATTTTATTGAGAGAGAGCAAGCAAACGAGTGCAAATGGGGGGAGGGAGAGGGACAAGCAGACACAGTGCTGAGCTGGGAGCCTGATGTAGGGCTCGACCTTATGACCCTGAGATCATGACCTAAGCTGAAGTCAAGAGTAGGATACCTAACTGACTGAGCCATGCAGGCACCCCTATTTATTTTTATTATTATTTTTTTTGGTTTTGAGAGAGAAAGAGTGCATGTGTGCGGGAGCGAGGTGGGAGGGGCAGTGGGAGAGGAGAGAGAATCCCAAGCTGACTCCATGCAGAGTGGGGAGCCTGACGTAGCACTTGATCTCATGACCCTGAGATCATGACCTGAGCCAAAATCAGGAGTGGGACACCTAACTGACTGAGCCACCCAGGCACCCCTAAAATTAGAAGTTTATTTAAAGGTAAGATTTAATTTGGTAGAAAGGGTTCCATTGATTTAAAAGGGTTTGAAGACCACGATTTCAGTTTCTTAAGTGGGAAGTGATTTGACTAAACTTAAATTTATTAGATGAAAATAGTTTGGTCAGAAGTTCAGACAGTGGGTGAGGGGGTGGGGGGAAGGATGTTGGCAGTGGAAGCCCAACAGGATAGTGGTCACAGGTTCAGGTGGTCCAGGTGAAGGATAAAAATCCTGAACTCAGGAAGGGCACGGGATGCAGGAAAACGGACGCATGCCTCCCAGACACATTCAGGTGGTGGGCTTGTCAGATTTCGTGTGGATGAGGGGAGGGAGGGAGAGAAAGAAGGCAATGATGGTGTCCAAGTTCCCGGTCTGGGTAAGTGGGGTGGGTGTGGTGTCACTGAGTAGGAGGGGAAGGAGAATAGGCTGGGGTTTTAAGTGATTTGAGTTGTCTGTTGCTTAGCCATGGAGCTCCCCAGAGAAAACGGAGCACAGGCCTGGAGGCAGGGGTCACAATACAGACTGACTAGATGTTTTCTGGTTTCCACATTCTTGTCTGTCTGGGCATCTTGCTAGGTTATGTTTCCCACCACCGCTTGCATCAGGACAGGGTCGTAAGACAGTCTGGCCAATGGGATGTGGGAAGAAGTGATGGAAGCCATTCCCAGAGCCTGGCCCTTAAAACTTGCTGAAGAACCTCTACTCTTTCTCTCTTCTCTTATCTACATCCAACTGTAGAGGATCCAGAGGAGGACTCCATGGCAGAACCACAAGGTGCCTAGAGCCTGGATCCCTGCATGACTACGTGGAGCCCAGCCCAACCTCCCCCTTCTGACCAAACTGTGACACAAGCAAGGAACAATCCTTCAAGCCACTGAGACCTGGGGGTTGTTCATTACAGCAATTACCCTATCCTAAGAGGTGTTGTCAGTGTGTACAGGTGATAATTCAGTTTAGTTTAATTAACTTATATTGAGCACCTACTACTTGTTAGTCATTTTTCTTTTTTTGGTCACTTTTTTTAGTATCAGGGGCACAGATATAAATAGAAATGTGACATGGTTCCTTCCCTTTCAAAATACTGTATTAAATGTCATACTAATAATAGCTAACACTATTACACATATTGTTTCATTTTGTCTTCAAAAGAACTTTATGAGGAAGCTACTCTTATTTATTTCCATTCCACAGATGAGGAAACTAAGGCCCAGAGAGGCTTGTAACTTGCTGAAGGACACACAGGTGGTAAGTGGCAGAGCTGGGATTTGAAGCCAGGCAGCCGGGCTACAGGGTATGGGCTCTTAACTTCTGCTCTATGTATACAGCACTTGCTCTGGGACATGATGAAGGGAACAGCTCTGCTCCAGGAAGTAGAGATAACCCCTGAATGAAGAGATGAGGAGGGTGACCTAGGGGGCTATCTCAGCATGAGCTCATGCCTGGAGGTATGAGAAGGCTGTGTGCATGGGGGATGGTAGAGAACACGAGAAGTGAGCAGTGGGAGGGAGATGGAAGAGCAGGTGGAGACCAGATAAGACTGATTCTGGGAGCCATGCTACAGAGTTTGTGGACCGTACCTTGAAGGCAATGAAGGGTTTAAACCCTGGGGCTGTCAGACATGGCTTGGGGATCATGTGTGTTATGAGAAGGGTGTCCCCCAGGTGGACAGAAGACCCTTATGACCCCATGATGGGGGCTGGGAAGGAGTCATTAGAAAAGAAGAAATGCAAGCAAAGAAGCATCACTGAGCTGAAAAAAGAGTGTCAGCATGCCTCTAAATGTTCAAGAACAAGAAGTTCTGAGATGCCTGAATAAGACAACTGGCCTACACACTGGGAACTTTTCTCCTTCCCAAAGTGTCTTGGAGAGTGTGGGAACACAGGCTGCTGGGATGACACGGACATAGAATGTGGGCCACATTCTCAGGAAGAGAGTCAGGACAGTGGCTAGAGAGGGAAGCAGGAGTAAGGACAGAATTGGGGGCACACAAAATCCTATCTTTCTCTGAGACGGAGACAGGGTGTGGCGTGGGGTGGAAGGAGGTGGTACAGATGTTAAAAGGCGTGTAAGGAATGGCACTGGATACAATCCCAGAAGTCCCCTGTAAGCTCCCTCTGAACCCTCCACATGCCAGCTTTATCACTCCAAGGTGAAGGCAGACATGCCCACATGTCAGAGCCGACTGACAAAGTTCTCCTCTCTGTGTCCAGAGCCGGTGAGCGATACATTTAGAACCAGACGGAGCTTTGTCATTCAGAGCCCAGTCTCCCGATTTTACTAATGAGGAAAAAGTTCCAGAGGCGCTGAGAAGCTTGTCCAAGGTCGCCTAGCAAGTAGGCAACAGATCTGGAGCTAGAAGATGAGTCTCTCATCAGCTTGGCCCATGTCCTTCTGTTTTGCTCTAAGAATTCTTTTTGTTGTTGTTGTTATTTTATTTTTATTGCAGTAAAACACTAAACACGAGATCTACCCTCTTAACCAATTTTTAAGTGCACGGTGCATTATTGTTGACTCTAGGTACAATGTTGTACAGCAAATCTCTGGAGCTCATTCATCTTGCTTGGCTGAAACTCTAGGCACGTTGATTAGCCACTCCCCACCCCCCACCCCAGCCCCTGGCAACCACCCTTCCGAGGCTTATTGCACTCAGCATACTGTCCTCAAGATTGATCCATGTGGTTGCATATTGCAGATTTCCCCTCTTTTCTCAGGCGGAATAATATTCTGTTATATGCGTTGATCACGTTTCCTTGACCCGCTCATCTGTTAACTGTCCCTTCGGTTGTTTCAGACCTTGGCTACTGTGAATAGTGCTGCAATGAACACTGGGGTGTTAATATCTCTTTAAGATCCTGATCTCAATTCTTTTGGATAAATACCCAGAAGTGGGATCGTTGGATCATATGATAGTTCTATTTTTAAGTTTTTGAGGAACTTTCACACTGTTTTCCGTAGCGGGTGCACCATTCTGCATCCCCGCCGGCTGTAGGCAAGGGTTCCAGAGTCTCCACATCCACGCTAGCACTTGTTGTCTTTTGTTTTTGCCATAATAGGCCATCCTGGCAGGTGCGAGGACTCTGGCTTGTGACTTTCTCCTGCTTGTGCTGGTTCCCATGGGACTCAGGAGCAGGGCTGAAAGAGCCTCCTGCAGGGATGGAAGTGTTCTCTACCTGCGCTGTGCAATCCTGTAGCCACCGACTATGTGTGGCTACTGAGCACTAGAAATGTGGCTAGTGGGAGTGAGAAAACGAATTTTATTTTAAGACTATTTGAGAGAGAGAGAGAGCAGAGCAAGCGAGAGAGAACACGAGTGGGGGGTGGGAGGGGCAGAGGGAGAGGGAGAAGCAGACTCCCCACTGAGCAGGGAGCCTGACGCGGGGCTCGATCCCAGGGCCCAGAGATCAGGACCTGAGCTGAAAGCAGATGCTTACCCAACTGAGCCACCCAGGCACCCTGAGAAACCGAATTTTAAATTTAACTTAGTTTTAATTAATTAAAGTTTTACGATGCTGGTTCCTCAAAAAACAAACAAACAAACAAACAAAAACGAAAAATGGAATCACCATATGATCTGGCAGTCCCACTTCTGGGTAGATAACCAAAAGAACTGAACACAGGGACTTGAACAGATTCTCGTACACCCGAGTTCATAGCAGCATTGTTTGCAGTAGCTAAAAGGTGGAAGCAAGCCAGGTGCCCATCAGTAGAGGAATGGATAGGCAAAAGGTGGTATAACCATACAATGGACTATTATTCAGCCTTAAAAGGAAGGAAATTCTGACACCTGCCATAGCACGGATGAACTTGAGGACATAATGTTAGTTGAAAGAAGCCCTTTGCAAAAGAACAAATACTGTATAATTCCACTTACACGAGGTCCCTAGAATCATCAGATTCATAGAAACAGAAAGTAGAAGGGAGGATCCCAGGGGCTGGGGGAGGGGGAATGGGGAGCTAATATTGAATGGGGACAGAATTTTAGTTTTGCAAAATAAAAAGAGTTCTGGAAATGGATGGTGGTGATGGTTTAACAACAGAGTGAATGTACTTGATGCCAGTGAACTGTTAATCCAGACATGGTTAAAATGTTAAATTTTGTGTTGTGTACATTTTACCTCAATTTAAAAAAAAAATTTTGGATAGCTGCAGATGGCTAGTGGTGACTGAAATGGGCAGTGCAGCGCTGAGAATGTCTCCAAGGACGGTTTCAATGACCACCTCAAAACTCACGGTCTTTCAAAAGAGACCATCATCCCCTCCCTGAGTGGGCAGCCACTTGCCCAGGTCAGAAAGCAACTGCCAAGAATGCGCTGGACGTTGGCAGCCAGCCAGATGCCAATCTGTCAGCTTGCATCCAGAGGGCTGGAGAGAAGCCCTGCATTAGCCATGCCGCTCTGTGCTGCCTGCACACACTCGGTGTCCGGGTCCCGGGGGATTTCCACTCCGCTGGGCAGGGACAGGGAAGGAAAGCTGTCACGCCCGGGTTTCTGCATGCCCAATGGCTGTGGCAACAGCAGGAGAGAGTGATTGAGGGCTAAGAATGGAGGTACCTGGATCCCCAAATGGAACAGCCCACCCACAGCCCATTCTGGAGGCAGCAAGGCGGAGTCTCTGCTCCGGTTCGGCTCTGCCTGCAAATGCCCGGCTTTCTGGGACTGAACTGGCTTGGGCTTCTCCAATAAATTTAGCACAAGGAGCTAAGCAAGACCTAGGGCACTTTTGATCAAGGTGCAGACCCCCACCCCAGCTCCATTGTGGGCTCTCCTGGTCCCATGTTCTTTTCTTTTCTGGCACTTAGTACAGCAGAAGCTCAGAAAGTTTGGGACAACACTTGTGAGGGGGTTAGAACATATATGTAGAGTTGGATCATACACGTTCAAATCCTGTTTCTGCAGCTTACTGTGTGTCCTTGGGTGAGTTACTTAACACCTGTGTTTCAATTTCTCTGTGGATAAAACCATGAATGAAATCAGTTAATTCCTGTAAAGTCTGGAAAACAGTGATTGGCACGCTGTAAGCAGAATGAAGCCTCCAGAAGGTCACCTTTCCCAGGTAGTACAACAAATGTTGGGGGTAGGACATTCCTGGCATTAAACACAAGGCAGGCCCCCAGAGGTCAGAAGTTGAATTTCAAAGTCATTCTGGGCAAAGCGGGCTGAATGGTGATTCCTCAAAAGACATATCTACATCCTAATCCCCAGAAACTGTAAATGTGGCCTCATTGGGGGAAAAAAGGGTCTTTGTAGGTGTGATTAAGTTAAAGGCTTCCAGAGAAGCTTATTCTTGAATTATTGGGGGGGGGACCTTTAATGTAGCCACATGTATACTTACAAAGAGGCAGAGAGAATTTTGGAAGAGAAGAGAAGGGGGCCATGTGACCACAGAGAAAGAGACTGGAGTGATGTGATCACAAGCCAAGGAACGCCTGCAGCCACCAGATGCTGGAGGAGGCAAAAAACTCAGAGGGAGCACGGCGCTGCCGACATCTGATTTCAGATTTCTAGCCTCAAGAACTGTGAGAAAATAAATTTCTGTTGTTTTAAGCCACCAAGTTTGTGGTACTTTGTTATATCAGCTCTAGAAAACCAATACAGGTAGAGAAAAATGAGGTGATATGCCTCTGCTCCCAATACTGTCCATTCATTTTGAAGCAACTCTATATGAGATACATCCTGTTTGGCAGGGAATTCAATAAATATGGTATTAACCACTGAATGCACATCAAAATCTACTGTCTTCTATGGTGGTAGAATATTAGCCTGGCCCTTGGCTGCCCAACAAAACTACATTTCCCAGCATCCCTGGCAACTAGGTGTGATCACATGACTAAGTTTCCAGCAATGGTTTGTGAGCAGAAGTGATATGGGCCACTTCTGGGTCTGAGACTTCAGACCCACCTGAAGTCTGAGACTCCACCTCTACCCTTTCTTCTGCCAGTCAGCTTTGTGCGAACAATGCCAAACACCCTTGGTGGTGGTAGAGCAAAAAGAGGGTAGAAACCTGGATCCCTGAATGACTCTGTGGATCAGAGCTCCCCTGCCAATCTGTATAGCTCAGTTCAGAGCTATTCTGGAAGGGAGAAGTAACATTCTTTATTGTTTCAAGCCACTGTTCTTTTGAGAACTCTTGTTACAGCAACATAGCATTACCACATAATATAACACACTGATTGTGTGCCTAGGATGTTCCAGGCACTGGAAATGTGACAATGGACTGATCAGACCGGACTCTGCTCTCATGGAGCCCACAGTCTCATGGGAAGAAAGGAGATCATTAAAATATCAATGATAATACAACAGTATAAGAAATCTGGCAGAAGGGTATTCTCAGTATAAGAAATCTGGTAGAAGGTAAAAAGGAGGCTTCCTAATACAGACTTGGAGGCTCAGGGAAGGACTTTTGGAGGAAATGATGCCGATTCTGGGACCTGAAGGCAAGAGAGTTAGAGGAAGAGAAGGAAGTATTTCACGGATAAGGATGTCTACCCCTGAGGCTGCCCAGTGAGAGAAAGCGCAGATGCTAGAGGACCTTAAAGAAGTTCGATGGTGTTAGAGAGGAGAGATGACACTGGCAAAATGGGCAAGAGTCACACGACACAGGGTCTCAAGTGCCCTGCTAAGGGCAATGCTCCCCTTGGGAGGACTGTATGAGATGAATGACTTGGCATTTACATTCTATAATCCAAACCATGCGTATTCCAAAGGACTGGGGGATAACCTTGGAATATCCTGCCTGAAAAAATTGTCTTTGTATATTTGGGGCCTTGGGCCATGCCAGGTAGTCCATGCTGACAATGTGATTTTTGGTGAATGCCTGCTTGTGTTCACCTGGGGCCATCGGGCGTGATGTATCTGTTTGATCCCTAGGGGTGCTGGTGACCAAGCAGTTAAAATCAGTCACATGGGTGCTCCATGCCTCTGTGATTGAGCCCCAGTAAAAACCTTGGACATCGGGGCACCTGGGTGGCTCAGTTGTTAAGCATCTGCCTTCGGCTCAGGTCATGATCCCAGGGTCCTGGAATCGAGCCCTGCATCGGGCTCCCTGCTCGGCGGGAAGCCTGCTTCTCCCTCTCCCACTCCCCCTGCTTGTGTTCCTGTGTCTCTCTCTGTCAAAAAAAAAAAAAAAAAAAAAAAAAACCTTGGACACCAAGGCTGGAGTGAAGGTCCCTGGTTAGCAGCATACCATACACGTTGTCACCCATCACTGCTGATGAGCACTCAGATTCCCCTGGGAACGGGGAAACAGAAAGCTCCTGCCTGGTCTCTCCTAGACTCTGCCCCAGCTCTTTTTGCTTTGAAGATTTTTAATCTGTATCCTTTCCCTGTAATCAACCGTAACTGTGAGAATCGTAGCTCTTTGGGGTCCTGGGAGCCCCTCTAGCAAATCATCAAATCTGAAGGTGATCTTGGGCACCCCTGATACATAATCTTACAGCCTTAAGTTTGCTTTAGGCCAATAAGATTCCTGTTCTAGTTACATCTCAAGAGCAAGCAACTCCATTTAGCCCATTTTCAGAGGTCCTGCTTGCTTGTCAGGCTTTAGTGAGTTCGGAAACGGACAAAACTGGTCCCTGTCTCTAAGCAGCTCAGAGAATGGAGGACAAGAGAGAAAGGAGATTAAGTCAGTATGCTTCATACTTTAATGGCAGAATGTGTGATGGAAAGCTAGTGAGTTCGTTGTTTTACTGTCTGGCCAGGAATGGGGACAAGCTGTAGCACCTAAGCTCGTAGATGAAGTTGATGAGGCTGTGTGTGTGTGCGTGTGTGCACACGCATGCACACTGTGTATTTTAGGGGTGGTGGTGGGAGAGGAGGTAAAATGGAGCTGACTGGCGCTGCATGGGCCAGAACTGAGTCCCAAAGAGAATTTTCTTTTAGAAACTCCACCTGGAGCAATGTGGAATTTTGGGTACTTGGAGCTACCCCAAGAATAAAGGAGGCTTTGGGCTAATACTGGCCAAAATCTAAAACACCGCCCAAGAAAACCTGTGTCCCCTGCCTCTGACTTCTCCACCCCACAGCCGCCTTGCCCTTCCCTGCAGGAAATGTCCTTAACCAAGACTTCACTGCTCTTCCTTCCCTTTCAACCATCCTCTCAGTAACAATCAAAACAGCCAACGCACGCCAAGTACCGTGCTCGATGCTCTGCTATTTTATATAATCCACGTGACAAACCTCTGTTTCTGGTCATAGCAGGCCCGGTAATCAGACTGGCCCTCTTGCTGAAAACAATCACAAATCCGGCATAAAATCTAAAGACCCTCGTGTTGAAGCATGGAAGGCCTGACAATTTAAGTAGATAATTATCAGCCTCAAATTTAAGTGAAACCAGGAACCTCCAGGAAGCAGGCGGAGTATCAAAACCACTTTTGCTCTGAGGGCATCTGCCTAACCCAGAAAACGGTTGCCTCGAGATCCATGGCCTCTTCGGGAGCAGGGGTGAAAGGCAAAGCCCAAGGCCCACGAAGACTAAGAATCTAAAAGGAGACCCCTCTGAATTAGGATAGGGACCCAAGGAGCTACTGCTTTAGGGTAAGAAACCTGGAACCAATTTACTCCATCCTCTCTTCCCCAGAGATTTTCCAGAAAGTTACTCTGGCACTCAGCAGAGAAGGAGAAAAATAAAAGTCTTTGCGAAATCATAACCACAAGCTGGCCTTTGCAAACACTGGCGTCCTGAATTCTCAACAAGTGGGTGGTCCAAAAGTTGAAGATGGCCTTGGAATGGGAGCACCCCAGACACCTGGAAGGAAGTAAATGCATATTTTCCAGGGAGGATACACCTTTATCTCAGGCCCCAGAGAATTCCCCCTAACATCATCTCAAGGATGTTGAGCTTCATAAACAAGAATAGGAAAACACTCAAAACAAGAGACAGGAAGAAAAGCCATAAGGAATTTAGATATTTACGTTATCAGACGCTAATTACGAAAGAATTATTTGTGTGTTACACTTGAGGAAATATAAAACACGCCTGAAAATATCTATAAAGCAAATTCTCAACCGGCGGGGACTCCGACACCCAGGCGACATTTGGCAGTATCTGGAGACATTTTTGGTTGTCACCACCTGGGAGAGGCGGGACGGTGCTCCTGGCATCTCCTGGGTGGGGACCAGGGATGCTGCTCAACTTCCCACAGCGCACAAGACAGCCCCTCAGAGCTAAGAGTTATCTAGCCCAAAATGTCAGCAGCGCTGAGGTGGAGAAATCCTGCTGGAGGAAGACAGTCCACTATAAAATAAGATGAAGCCGGTTTGAAAGGATCGGGTAGAACCCGTGGAGATGAAAAATCGAATGCCTGAGACGAAAAACTTAATGGGTGTGGTTAATGGCAGATTAGACAGAGCTAGTGAGAGAGTCCGGAGGCCGGTGAGAGGTGGCTCGGGTGATCCTCCTCGTTTGACGAATGGGTAAACCGAGGCACCCAGCCTGCTGAGAAGTCAGTCCCCAACTAACATCTACCAAACTTGAGATCAGTGCTCTGAACCACTCTGCTGTTCTATTTAAACCCGAGAGAAGGATTTCTTTTCTCCCTGCCTGTGTCTCTGACTTTCTTTCCCGCTTGCTACTTTCTTTGGCAAAATATTTTGAGGAAAATAGAATTTGTCTAAAATGTCTGACAGAAGACACATGGTGCTATATTAGCATGCAGACAACAATGCCGAGCGGGGGGGGGAAGAAAAGCCCAGCAATTCCATCTCTAAAGCATTTACCTTCCATTAACTAATTATATCCCACAGTTTACAGTGAAGGGGCTTAGGGTGTTTATCTTCATACAGAAGCAGAGAAAACAGAATAAAGGCACCAACAAAAGCCATCTCTCTATGAGTCACTGGAGACTGGGATGTAGGGTCCAAAGCCACCCCAAATTTGCAACCCCTGAGTCCTCACTGCAGGATCTTGAACAAGGTACTTCTAGCCTCTCTGTGTTTCAGTTTCTCTCTCCATCAAATGGGGATCATTAAAAATCAGCCTCACTGGATTGTTGCAAAGGCCCAATGAGGTGTGT
Source organism: Callorhinus ursinus (assembly GCF_003265705.2). Taxonomy (NCBI): domain Eukaryota; kingdom Metazoa; phylum Chordata; class Mammalia; order Carnivora; family Otariidae; genus Callorhinus; species Callorhinus ursinus. The sequence continues at coordinate 2,613,674 of NW_027397144.1, forward strand.
GTGAAGGACATGGCAACGTAGCAATTGTTCAAAGTGACCAGTGATTATTTCTATCAGAGGGACAGGAAAGCACAATGGTAGAGAACACAGACTCTGGGACTGCACTCCTGCATGTGAATCTCAGCTCCATCACTTGCTCGCTCGCTGTGTGGCCTTGGGCAAGTTACTTAACGTCTCTGTGCCTTAGCTTCCTCCTATATAAAATGTGGATAATAACAGCTCTTACATTACAGGCTCTTTGTGAAGATTAAATGAGCTACTATTTTAAAAAGGCTCAGAATAGTGCCTGGCTCATAGTAAGTGCTAGTGGCTGGTATTCTTATCACAATTTCAGAGAATGATTAAGCTGAGGAGTGCAATATGGTTATACCGAGGCTCTACAGGGGCAAGAACCAGGCTTGTCCTGTTGACCACTATATCCTGAGGGCCTGGCATACAGTAGGAACTCAGTAAGCAATTTTTGAATGAATAAAGAATGTCCCCTTAGGGGCGCGTGGGTGGCTCAGTCAGTTAAGCGTCCGACTCTTGGGTTTGGCTCAGGTCATGATCTCAGGGTCGTGAGATTTGGCTCTGCGCTGGGTGTGGAGCCTGCTTGTGATTCTCTCTCTCCCTCTCCCTCTGCCACCCCCCCAAAAATTCCCCTTTATCCACTAATATTGTCCCCAAACACAAGGAAAACCACGACTACCATATACTGAGAATTTACTCTGGAGCAGGCCCCCTACTGGGCACATCACATCCTCACAATAATGCTGAAAGACAGGCAGCATCATCTTGTTTCACAGATAAAGAAACTGAGTGTCAGAGCGGCCCCACAGCCCGTGAGCGAGAATTTTCATCCACGTCTATCCTGATTCCCAAATCCAGTGCTCGGCCACTTTCTGCCACCTGCATTCTTCCCTTCAACCTGACTGTCCTCAAGGATTTCAGAGCCAACTCCTATGCCTTAAGAGCCTTCTTCTTATCTGTCTTTATTTCTCCCTTGACCCTGTATTTTCACCTCTCTGCCTGGCTCATTCTCTGCTTCTGATGGGGGAAGGTATTTAGTTCCGTGCCTCAATTTCCCTGCTCATAAAAGAGAGACAGTGACAATATCTCTCCCATAGAATGGTGGTCAGGATGACATGGGTGAACAGTGCCTCACCCAGATCAAGCCTCCATAAATACAATCGATTCTATATTCTGAACGTTGACTAACACTACCCCTCACCTTGAGCCTGGGGCTTGCACCTTCAGATGTGTTGACCACCCTCTGGGCGGAGTCTTGGTCTCCTGCCCATTATTTTACTTTGTCCAAACTGATTTATCTAGCAACTCCTCCCCCATGAGACCTCTGTCACTGTGCGTGCACGTGCGCGTGCGCGCGCGCACACACACACACACACACACTCTCTCTCTCTCTCTCTCCTTGCAGCCTCTCCAGCCACTAAAATTAGCTCCATCTCCAGTCCACGTCCCCAGCGTGTCTGTCCTGGTTTCTCTGGGCTCCCAGCCACTTGCGACACTGTGTCTCAGATGCCACACATTTTCTCTCTGATGCCACAGCCACTTCCCCAAACAAGGGGTACCCTGAGATACCACAGCAGGTGGGGTGGGAAGGAAGGGATTTCACCCATATTCCTCCCCGTGTGTTTAAAAACAGCTGACGCAAGAGCTGTCTGCCCCGCACCCCTATTTCTAGTTCGAAAGGTTAGAGAAAAGCTTTAGCCAGTGAAACCTTCAGGGCCCCAGTGAGTTAAATCTTGATTTTTAAACAATGGAAGAACAATGATCCAGCAAGTCTACTTCTGGTCTACACCCCAAAGAGCCGGAAGCAAAGACTCAAATAGCTACTTGCACACTCATGCAAATATCATAGCAGCATTACTCACAGTAGCCAAAAGGTAGAAGCAACCCAAATATCCACTGATGGATGAATGGATAAACAAAATGTGGTATGTCCATACAGTAGAATATGGTTCAGCCTTAAAAAGGAGGGAAATGCTGGCACCTGCTCCAACATCAGTGAATCCAGAGGACATCATCCTGAGTGGAAGAAGCCAGTCACAAAAGGACAAATACTGCGTGATTGCACTCACAGGAGGTCCCTAGAGGAGTCAGAACCATAGAGACAGGAAGTAGATGGTGGGCGCCAGGGGCTGGGGCAGAGAGGCGGGGAGTTAGTGTTTTGTGGGGACAGAGGTTCAGTTTGGGAAGATGAGAACGTCTGGGTGATGGAGAGTGGGAATGGCTGTATGACAAATACGAATGTACTTAATGCCACTGAGCTGGACACTTAAAGATGGTTAAAAGGGTACATTTATATTAGGTGTATTTCACCACAATTAAACTTTTTTTTAAAGGAAGAACAGTGAGACAAGCTAGCCAGGGGGAAACAACAGTGTACGTGGGCACAGAAGGGCCAGTGCCCCGGAGGCCCTAATTGGGGCAGCGGCTTGAAGCCCCTGGAGCATTTTATTGGGAAAATTCATGTCATGGATTATTTGTTGAGCATCTGCTATGTGCCAAGTCCGGTTCTACGTCTGGGACACAGCAGTGAATACAAGAGACAGAAGTCCCTGCCCTCATGGGGCTGAGATTCTCATGGCGGAGTTGGACAATAACCAACCAATAATAAATAAATGTGGTCTGGTAGTTGCTCATCAGGAGTGTGGAGGGAAATAAAGCAGAGAAGAGGGAGTGGGAATGTCAGGAGAGGGGCGAGCAAGTTATAGTTCTGATGAATATTTGAGCAAAGCAAATGAGGGCAGAGTCAGGTGAAGACGTGGGGGAAGAGCGTTCCAGGCAGAAGGAACAGCCTGTGCAAAGGCCCTGAGGCTGGACCATGCCTGATGTGTTTCAGGGACAACAAGGAGGGGTGCCTGGGTGGCTCAGTCGGTTAAGCGTCTGCTTTCGGCTTGGGTCATGATCTCGGGGTCCTGGGATTGAGCCCTGAGTCAGGCTCCCAGCTCAGAGGGAAGTGTGCTTCTCCCTCTGCCTCTGCCTTTCCCCCTGCTTGTGCGCTTTCACTCTCTCTCAAATGAATAAATTTTAAAAATATTTTTTTAAAAAGGGACAACTAGAAGGCCCATGTGGCTGGAGCTCAGTGAGTGAGGAGAACAGCCGGGGGGAAATAGGGGCGGGCAGGGGATGGGGCAGAGCTTGCAGGGTCTTGTGGGCTACAGGGAAGACTTAGGTTTTTTCCTCCAAGTGAAGTGGGAGCCATGGAGGGTTATGAGCAGAGGCCGGACACAGCCTCCTTTGGGTGCTCACAGGCGCCCTCTGGCTGCTGTCAGGGGGACAGACTGTGGGGAAGGGGCGAGGGGGGCAGTTAAGAGACCAGGATACAGGGAGAGCAATGATGGGGGACGGACGAGAGGGGGCCATGAAGGTGGTAAGAAGTGGGTGGATTTCTGAGTAGATTCTGAAGATGGAGACAAGATTCGCTAATAGGCTAGGTGTGGGGCCTGACAAAAAGAGGCATGGAGAAAAAGAGGAAGCCCTTGAGGCTTGGGGCCCCAGCACCTGAATGGATTTTTCTTTCTTTCTTTTTTTTTCCTAAAGATTTTATTTATTTGAGAGAGAGTGAGTGAGAGAGCGAGCACGAGCAAGGGGTGTGGCAGGCAGAGGGAGAAGAAGAAGCAGGCTCCCCACTGAGCAAGGCGCCCGACGTGGGGTTCGATCCCAGGACCCTGGGATCATGACCTGAGCCGAAGGCAGACGCTTAACTGACTGAGCCACCCAGGCGCCCCTGGACGGATTTTTCTGAGAAACAGAGTGGCAGGTCTGGGTGACAATGATGAAAGCTTTTTGTAGGAGTGATATTTGATTCAGCACCTCATGTGTCAGCTGGAGGTAGACTTCTATTAGAGACATGGAAACCGATTTGTACCAAGAGCCTTGGATCAAGGGCCTGAGATGGGCTAAGGCTGGCCTTGGTCTGGCTGAGGGTGCAGGTCAGAGTGTCCACCCAGGTCTTGCCATCAGGAGGGTGAACAGGCCTGATGTAGAGGGCTCAGGCGGCCCCTGGCACAGAGCACATGCACAGTAAATAAGAGGAATTATTATTATTATTATTAGCAAGAAAAATGTTGCTGTGTATCTAGCTAAACTCTACCTGGCAGGTCCACCAGCCGCGACCTCTTGGAGCTAAGTCATGCAGCCTAGAAGCAGAGTCTTCACTTCCCTGATTCCGGCATCTGATAATCCTGGAATCAGCATCCTCTGCTCCATTTGACTGTGGCTTTAAGAATCAGGCTTCATCACTGAAATCCCAATTCCTCCACTTCCTAGCCATGTGGCCTGAGGCAAATCCTCTAGCTTTTCCGAGCCTCTGTTTTCTCATCTGTAAAATGAGGATGACAGCTTGTACCTCATGGGAAGCAGGGACTGAATAGGATGGTCCTTGTAAAGGTCCTTGCAGCAGAGAGCATGACCACAGCCAGTGCTTCACCTGTGGTCCCCACTATTACTGACCCCTTTATTTGTCCTGCAAATGAGGTACAACAAGCCCTATTTTACAGATGAGGAAGCTGAGGCTCAGAGAGGCAAGAAGTTTCACCAGAGGTCAGCAGAACAGTGGAGGAGAGCACGAAGGACCCAGCTGCCCAGGTTCACCCGGCTTCCTGCCCGGCTACATGCCCTCCTCGGGCCTGTTCTTGTTTTCCCAACTGTATAATGGGGACAAGGGCAGCCCCTACAGAGAGGATATACTTGGAGGATTAAATGAGACAATCTACTCGATGTTGAGGACAGCACTGGGCACATGGTAAGCTCTCAGTGAGTGTCAGTGCTGATCTGTAATGTCCCCAGGTCCTTAAGCCGGACACTGAGGAAGCCCACAGTGGTATGACTCCAAGGTCCAGCTCTTGATCATGGCTCTGCTGTTGAACCTACAGTTTAAAAACATGTGAGCCTTGCCTGTTCCTTTACAAAGGACTAGGAAATGTAAAATTAGGGGCTGTTCCCCAATCCCTGTGTTCTCAAAGTCTCCACTGCTCTTGGCTTCCCAGGATGCCCCTTGGCCGGCACAGTCCCCCGAGTGAGGCCAGACTGAGAGTGGGAACTTTGCTGCTCCCGCGTCGTGGGCATTCTCTCGGGCTTCAGAGCAACACGACTGAAATTAAGGATGTCCCATGCTTCCCGCTGTCCATCCCTCAGCAACACCTGGGCAAACCTGCCAAAGGGCATGATTCTTTCTGCTACCAGCTATGAACTCATTTGTTCATTCATTCAGTAGATGTTTACTGAGCATCATTCTCAGCTTCTGTACTAGGCTCTGAGTTTAGTCTTTGTTCTCCAGAGGAAGAAGATAGGTGATTTACCCAGTATACAGATCCCATAAAGAAGGGACCTACACTGGCCTGATACTAGGCAGGGTGTAGGGAGGTCAGGAAGGCTTTCTGGAGGAAGAGATAGTTAGTACCAGTAAATATATACTGCCTTGAGTCCCGTGAATGCTCCCCCTGGCACCTCGGTACCCCTCCAAGTCCCCTGGACCTTCCTATGGTGCAGCAAACTAAAGGTCTACACTTGGCACAAAAGGGGAGCTTCCTTTCTAACTGGTCATCACCCATGTCATTCCAGTTGTTAAATGCTTTAAATACCACATTCAAATACTTTAAATATCAGAATTAGCTAGACTTAGAGGAGGGAGCATATTCCAGACACAGACAACAGCTTCTGCAAAGGTCCTGGGGTGAGTGAGCTGAAGCTGTTGATGGAGGAAGCTGGCATCCCTCTCCCTATTTTCTCCCTCTAAAATGCAACTGTGAACAGAAGGAAGCCTGGCTCTGCAGCGGGGTGGATCTGCATCCAAGTCCTGGCTCCAGAACTTCCCATCTGTGTGACTTCAGACAAGTGACTCTTCCTCTCTGGATCTAGTTTTCCTCAACTGCGATAATATACATGGGGCTGTGGGGAGGCTTGAAGGCAATGAGGTGTGTAAGGGGCGTGGCCCATAGCAGGTGCTCAGCTAATGGCAATTTCCTTTCTCAGAGGTTGCTTAAAAAGAAGGCAGAAGCAAAACAGAGTTAGGACAGAAGAAGGGCTGGGGAATCGGTCTCCGCACAGATGCCGGCCAATCTGGCCTCTGTCCTCCTGAGCTGACAGATTGGAGGAGGTTTCCATCCAGCTCTGATCAGGAGCAGGTGACATTTCAAAAAAAAAAAAAGAAAGAAAGAAAGAAAGAGAAAAGAAAGAAGTCAAAAGCCCAGTTGACATAAGGAGCCAGGTTGCATGGCTGTGAACTGTGCTGGGTTTACATAGCAGGCAAGAAATCTGCTCCCTCACTTTAACTGCCCATGAGGGCTCAAAACTCAGGTATCAAGTCGAGATTTGATAAAAGCTGTGTGATCTTCCCCACCTTTAGTTCCCAGGTGGCTGTATGATGGGCCCTGGGCTCTCAACAGAACCTTTGCTGACACTTTCTCTCCTTTTCACTGTGTGACTGACATGGTAACAATAACACGTCATCCCTGTTTCTTGATACGAGTCAGGAATTAAAATGAAGGAGAAGGTGTGGCACCAATGACGAACAGAAGTCAGGAAAGAAGTCCTCAGGGAACAGAAATCAGGGTCTCAATGGTCCCAGTGAATAACTTCTTAGATACACACCCTTTGCAATATGATGTATTGCTCCTCCCACCAAGAGATGAGATCTCTTGCCCCACCCCTTGAATCAGGACTGGCCTCACTGCTTGCTTTGGCCATCAGTGGCCAAAGTGAGGACATCACATTCCTGGGACTAGCCCTCCAGAGGCCTATGTACTCCCCTTTCTCCTAGGAACCCTGCTTCTGCCCTATGAACAGGCCCACACTACCTTGCTGGAGGAAAAGGCCATGTGGAGCAGAGCACAGTGGTCCCAGCCAAGGCCATCCTAGACCAGCCTACAGACAGCCAACATGCCAACAGGAGAGCCACCCAGCTGCCCCACAGCTGGCCACAGATGCATGAATGAGCTGATCTGAGATCAGATGAAGCACCCCACTGAACTGCCAACCCTCAGAACCATAAGCTAGATAAACGCTGTCCTTTTAAGCCACTGGGTTTTGGCACTGTTTGTTACACAGCACTATCATGGCAATAGATAGCTGATATGAAGAAGCATACAGAAGAGATGATTATAATGTGAATGAAGACAGTTTTAAAATAAAACATTCAGACTTTAAATATACTCTTTAATCATATACAAAATCAAAGGTTAGAACAGTCTCTAGAACGGTTAGAAATGTGAAATACTTTCCCAGGCTCTCTCGGAGGTGGATGTGGCCATGCACGTATTTTTGGCCATGAGATGTAGGTAGAAGCTCAGTGGATGGTTTCTGGGAAAGATTTTGCTCTGCCTGATGTAAAAGTTGGCAGAGCTGGATGGGGTCATCTTGTCTCTGCTTCTTCCTGCCTGGTAAGTGGACATGATGCTAAAAGCTCCAGCAACTGTTTTACAACCATGAGGTAAAGGCCAAGAGAAAGCCAAGAGATTGGCCAAAAGATGCCAGTGCATGCCAACCAACACCCACTGCCAACTTTTTGTAATATGACAAAAAATTAGCCCCCATTTGTTTAAGCCACCACAGGTTGGATCTTCTGTTACTCACCATTTCTGGGCCACACAAGAACTCTACAATAGGAACATAAGAACAACACTTCTTCCTTATTCAGGTGTGAACACATGGGTTGCTGTGCCATCCTCAGTGGAGAGACTACCCTGCTAATGCAATTCTCACCTCATAGTGAGAGAAGCCCAGTTTGCTCATTTCTCCCTTTCTGGAACAAATTCTACTCATCGCCGCCAGCCAAAGACAATGCAAAATGTTGCTTACTCATCCCCAATCTCGGACCCTGGATCCCACCTGGATCCTCTCTGGCTCCTCTGCTTCAACTTTCTATGCCTTTTATTCACTCTGACCTCTATGCTTCTCTGCACAGAAGTCCCGTGCCCATCAGGCCAGAAAGGAGAGAGTCCTCTGTCTCCAGAATATTAGTGGAGCCAAAACTCCCCGAAGGTCAAGGGCCTGGTTTTCAGCTGCCCCTCCTTTTTCCCTTCCCTACAGAGCAGCTGTTCTCACCTCCCATGTGGGGCCAACAGGGTGAGCTTTGTTTTCCTCTCATTGCTGCAGACTAAAGATGAACTGACCCCTAAAATGTTTCACCAGGAAAGCTAAGGAGTTGAGCAACAACTCATGGCAGAACCAGCTAAGTATAGCCATCAAGACAGACACTGTGGGTGCTGTGCCCATGTCCCACATCACTCACTCTGAACGTCTAGGATGTTCTGGCCACAGAAGCATGCTTAGTCTGAGTGCAGGGCAAACCAGGAGAGCCAGGGAGCTCATGCCCCAGGAGGATCTCCCAGCCCAGCCCCCTTGCTCCTTAGGTGAGCTAACTCGAAGGGACGTGTGCTACTTGCCTCCCAAAGTTCTCCAGAGAGATGAAGCAAGCACCAGCTGCCAATGGCACTAACTCATTGGCTAATGTAAACTTTACTGGCTGTCTTCTCTTCACTGTCTCACCGCTCTACTCTCTGTCTGTGTTTCCTGGGATCTACAAACAAGCTACTGGCCTTCAAATCTTTGTCCCAGCATCAGTTTGAGTTCAGGATTGCAAACACCAGAAACCGGCTGTCTGTCTTAGGCATCAAAGGGATTTTTAGGAAGCTCAGAGAATCAGCCAGAGTCCAGAGGAGGGGACTTGGAAAGTGGGCAGGAGCAATGCAGCCAGACTGACAACCCCCACGGCAGCACACTGCCAGGAAGGAACCAGAACCATCCCTTCATGTTTGAAACATTCTGCTTTCCAATTCCTAGGTCAGGGAGCGTGTGACTGGTTGAGTTTGAACCACATGCCCTGATTACCAACGGTTGAAGAGAGGATGACTCCCCCTTCCTGAAACCTTTGGTTTGTGAGTGAGTGTGGAGCCCTGTGATCCAGGAGTACTATGCACGAGGGGGGGTTCTCCCCAGATTGGAAGAGGGGGTTAGATGTTGCATGCCAAATTATCAGGAGCCAATGTTCTCTACAGCGAACTAACTGGTCTGTGGAACTGGGCTTGGAGAAGCACTCATAATTATTACCATCATTATAATTATAGTTATTAGTGTTAGAATAGCTAACAGCACTGAGCACTTATTCTGTGCCAGTTTCTAAGTGCTTTACATGTATTATCTCATGGAATCCTACCTTTTGACGTAGGTACAACTCTTATTCCCATTTCACAGATGATGAAGCTGAGGCCCACAGAAACACCAAAGCCCTTCTCCCTTTCTCTTCAAACCATCCCTCAGTAAATACCATCCATAAACCCACCCCACCACAAGTCAGACATGAGCTCATTAAACCTTTCAAACAACTCTACAAGGTAGAGCACGATATCCTGTTTTCCAGGTGAGCAAGCTAAGATCTCAGGAAGGCACAGTCACGTGCCCAAGGTCACACAACTTGGGAACGGAACTGTGTGTTGAATCTGTTCAAACTCCCGAGCCCGTGGTCCTAACCACCATGTGTGTGTACTGGCTGCCCCCTCTTCTAGAGTTGCCTGCACCAGGAGGAGCTGACTGGCAAACCAAGGTTGCAACTTGAAGCCTCTACTATCCAAGTACCTTTTGATGTAGGACTCACCTCTGAAACCAAAATTCACCAGACATATCACTACCGAGAAGTCATGCCGGGTTGAACCTCTATTTCTGCTGCCCTGGTGCATCATATCCTAGTTCTATGGGACAGAGCCTCTCAAGTGAATTTCCTATATATCACCAAGTAAAACCATCCCAAATGTACCTTCCCCATTTCATGACGATCTGTCCAGATGTTCCAGTATGATGTAACTAGAATTTTATTTGGAAAGAGATACATAATAATATGTGATGCCCATTTTCTTCATCTTTCTAAACATGCCCACCATTTCACTCTCCTGATAAAACAACAACAACAACAACAAAACAAAAACAAAAAAACTTTTGTAAAGGAGAGGAAAAAGACCCAGAAAATCAAGCTAGTCTCCAAATGAAGTCACCCAACCCTCAAACCCTGGTGCAGATGGTAGAAACTACCAAAGCTTTTCCTCCTTAATTTGCTTTTCAATCAGACCTTTGCCACCAAGATTTCATGTGTCCCCATCCCCCCTACGGACAACGCTTTAGAGTCACTCTTTTCCTCCTAATTACAAAGTCCCAAAAGCTTTCTCCTCTCTTCGCCTGCAACTGATGTGGCTGACTGTGGTTTGCCTCTCTTCCTAACCACCTGTCCCCTGAATCTTCTGTTTCCTTCCCTGATCCTCTTCCTCTCTCCGGTCCCTCAGTGTGGGTGCTCCCTGGCTGGGTGTTCCTGTCCGTTATACCACCAGGCCTGCAGAGCTCAGGCACTTTCTGGCCTTAACCAACCTCTTTGTGGATGACTCTCAAGGCCAGACAGGCCAGGCAGGCTTTAACCCTATCTACCTCTGTCTAAATGACATTTCGACTTTGATGTCTTTCAGGGACTTTGGCATGACTGAAATAAATTCTCACTAGAAGCGCCCTGTGCCCCTGCAATGGCACTACCATTATACCAGTCAACAGTTGATTATCATGTTCTGGAATGTTCTTTTTTCTGGGAAAGAGTCCTTAAATCCATCCTTCCCTTCCTATTTCCATTATCATCCCAAATCATCCCAGACATGGAATCACCTCAATTTTAGGACTTGCTCCACCACAAGAATCCTCCTTCCCTTCTCCCTCCTCTTGACTACATTTTATTGCTAAAAATTACCCATCTAATCTTCACCTCAGCTCATTGAGGTAAGTATTAATATGAGCCTCATTTAACAGATAAGTAAAATAAAGACTAAGAAGAGTAAATCATTTGCCCGAAGTCACACATCTTCTGAGCAGGAGAGCCAGGAATTGAACCCACATCCCCAAAGTGATGTCTTGTCTTACATGGGAGAGTTAAGTTCTGATTCTGAAGTAAGTGCACAAAGGAAAAATTACATAGACTCAAAAAACACCCTCAACAAACCTTTAAATCATCCATAAAGTACAATATGTATGGTTTTGCATATTGAAGTCTGGGCAGTAATAAGCATGTGTAATGTGGACAGTAATATGTGATACAAAAGAATGTCAGTAGTATTCTTCATGAGACAGATACCACTAACTGTCCCAACAGCCATTTCCCTCTCCCTCACCTTTCTTACAAGCAGAACTAGCCTCCCATAAAATGGCAAAAATGCCAGACACACATGTTTCTGGTCTGCCCTGAAGCTGGAAATGGTCATATGACTCAGGTATAGCCAATCAGATGTAGCAGGAAACCTGCTGGGAACTTCTAGGCAAGATTTGTTTCTCCTAGATAAAAATGAAAAGTCTCCAGTGAGAGTTTTCTCTCCCAGTCATTACTTTCCTGCTTTTGAATGAGGCCATGAGAGGAGATGTGGCAGCCATTTTGCCACCTTGGGGCAACAAATCATGAGGTCAAAATTCAACTCACTGAGGAGGGTGGGAGGACATCACTGAGCCATTCAACTAATCTCGGTCTACAGATTTGTGGATTTCTAAGTCAGGTAACAAAAACTTCTACTTAATGCTAAAGCCCCTTCTAGATGTCTCTTCTGTTACTTGAAGAGAAAACATTCCTAGTTGATACACTGGGTTCTAGGAAGTACATGAATCATGTTCATTCCTTGGAAAAAACTCACTAAATGCAATAGCAGGTAGAAATGACTTCACTATTTAATTATTATATTCATCCTTTTTCTTTTTCTATGTGTGCCAATTACATAACAATGATTTTGTGTAAGTCAGATTTGCATAGAATGCAGTTCTGCTACACACTTTGCAGTTTCTGCTTTGAAAACATCCAGGGCTATTTCCTATGAATCAAAACTCATCAGTCTAGTTTACAAAGACCTCTCAGTCTGATCCCTCCTGTCCACTCAATCTTACAATGATTCAACTTCACCTCCCTGGCATACCAATGTGAAGCAAAGAAAGCAGCCGCAGCCACATTTTAGTGCTCAGAGCAGGACTTAAGAGTTTTAGGTTTCCTTCCTGCCTCTGTTCCTACTGCCAGAGTTTCATGTCCTGAAATTCTGTGGGTGGCCTCCAAATATGCCTGTGAGCTGTGAAAACAAAACAACCCATGACCTTCGGCACCAACCATGTCTCTTCAGCACCACAAAAAGACGTGACTCCTAAAATCAAAGCTTCTTAGGGTGGAAAGGACTCCTAGGCATGAAGTATTTGATACTTTTTAGCCTGTGATGTCTCCGAAAGAAGTTTAAATGTAGACGAGTTACACACTTAGAAAATATACTCCAGCTATCTGGTTCAGTGCGCAACCTGCACAACCATACACAGTAGGTCTGAGAACGCACCCCTGCTCAGACCACCCCCCCTTCCACTCAAACCTGTTCATTCTTGTGCCACTTTATTAGTGCAGAGTAGCTAACAAAGCTGGTTCCAGAGGAGTTTTAGTCCATTGAGAGCTCAACACATAAGACACGCCATAATTCCTGAGGCAGGACCACAACCAATGGGTGGGCTTATCATAGTCACAGTACATACAATAGTTAAGTTGACACTTCCAACTGCCCTCCAAAACTGCATCATCTGATCTAGACCAGGTGAAATGCAAGGGCACTTAGGAAGGGGCTTCTGTACCTCAGTTTATTATACACTGACACTTCCCTCAACATTGGCAGGTTATAGGTAGCATCGATTCAGTCATTCTGTCAAAAACATCTATTGAGCACCTACTGTGTGCCAGGCACTATTCTAGGCATCGGGGGAATAGCACCATGAGTGAAGAAACCAAATCCCTTTCTGCAGGGAGTTTACTTAGTGGAGGAGACTGGCAAAAAATAAAGTAAAATATCTAGTTTGTCGGAAAGCAGCCAAGTGCACAGAAAAAAATCTAAATAGAAGAGAGGACAGGAAGTGTCAAACGTGTTGGAATTGTAGATAAGGAGCCAGGGACACTGGCGTAAAGCCTTAAAGATGAAGAAATGGATTGAGAAGAGCATACCAGGTATAGGGCACTACAAGTGCAAGGGCCCTGAGGTGGAAACGTGCCTGAAGTGTTCAAGGAGCAGCGAGGAGCCTGGTGCAGCTGGTGTCGAGTGAGCGAGTGTGGCTGCTGTTGAGGGTGGGAGGTGATGGGGGCAGATCATGCAGGTCCTTGTGGGCTGTGATGAGGACTTTTGCTTTTACACTGAGCGAGACAGGAACCATGAGACAGATGTGAGCAGAAGAGTGATTTGATCTAATTTATGTGTTAAAAGGATCCTTCTGGCTGCTTGTGTTGATAACAGGCTGTGGGGGAGGAGGGCAGAAGCACAGAGACCTGGGCACAGCCTGCTCCAACAAGCCAGCACAGAGATGATGATGGCTCAGCCCAGTTGGTGGCAGTGGAGGTGGAAGAAGACAGAACCTACAGAGTTTGCAAAAAGATTGACCATGAGGGAGGAGGTGTCAAGATTGTTAGCCAGAGCCCCTGGAAGGATGGAGTGTTATCCAATGATGTAAAAAGACAGGAAGAGAGATATGAGAAGGATGCACATGAGTTGAGTTTTGGACATCTTGAGTGTGAGATGTCTGTGGACTCCTCCCCACATGGGGACAGCAAGAGAGCTCTGGGCAGAAGACTTAAGTTTGGGGAACATAGGTACAGAAGGTATTTAAACCTTTGAGATTGGCAGATATCACCAAAGGACTCATTATAGCCAGAGAAGTCAAGAAAAATGGGGCTTTGATTTTCCTAGACCCTGCCCCCCAAACCTCAGCTTTACCATTCTCCTACATGACCGCACCGAAGGCGAGGACTTGTGGTCTCTGAGTCAGGCCCAGGTCCTGCTCGGAGAGGAGACTGTCCAGTTTCTACAACCTCTGGAACAACAGAGCATCTCCAACGCCTGTAGTTCCTCCCTGCATAAAGCAAAGCAGTGTGTCTCACTTGGCAGCCTCTGCCTCAGCCCCAGGCACCCACTTGCCTCCCGTTTCGCTGAGATTTCCTCTGCCCGCCAGGCAGCAGCCTCCCTGCCCTGGCGAGAAGAGAGGAGTCATTTAGCCCTGCAAACTGTAGAGACAGTGGCCAGATGCCTCTCTGGAGGCAGGCTGGTGTTTGTCATAGCAATTCAAGAGGACGAGATCTCGATCAGCCCCTAAACCTGCTGAGAGAGATGGATGGCAAGGTCTTCTCCAGCCACACAAGGAAACTGGCCAAGAAGCTCAGTATGGAGCAATGTCACCTGGCCATCTGGTCCTCACTCAGTCCCCTCCCCACTCCAGTCAGAGGCGGAGGGAGAAAGGAGGACGTCTTTATCTGGTGAAGTGTGCTGTGCGCTGTCCAGGGTGCTGAAATCTCTAACCCGCGAAGCTTCAAACTATTATGGCTCCAAGACGAGGACTTTTGGGAGATGATCCATGGAATTAAAAGGGATAAACTAGAAAGCAAGAAGTCGGTAAAGGTTGAGCTAATGAATGGGTATCATCGTGAGCAACTAGTATTCAATCCTGTGAAAGGCCCTTTGAGAGGCAGAACACACCTCCAAGTCTTCTCACTGAGCAATGGGGAAGCCAGGCCTATTTATACACTGACTCCCTCTCTCACTGGTTAAGGGCTGCTCCTGGGGGTGTTAAACGTCTGTCATGTGGGCTGAACAAACTCCAGCAATGCTGGAGAAGACCCTCCAGCACAGATGCAGAAAGATGAGGGCACTGGAGGTACAAAGAGGTTAGCTTGCTTGGGAACTGCCCACCACAGGTAAACTCGGAGGTGAGTGGGATGAATATGGAGTGGGGCATTTGCAGGACCTACCACACACATCCAAAGGAATATGTTCTAATTTCTTTCCCTTCAATTCATCAACTCCCATTTACGAAGAATTCAGAATGGTACAGGGGCTCAGTTCACGGTGTTGGCCACAATGTTGCCTTCTCCAATTTCTACCACAGCCGGAGGAGGCAGATACTCTCCCTTTTTCCAGGTGAGAAAACTGAGGTTTGGAGGGATCCAAGTACGTTCTCAAGTTCATCACTGGCAGAGATCTCTCTGACTCTGAAGCCCAGGTCTTAACCATTGGTATATGCCAGTCTCCCATTTGTGGACATCTCTTTTGACCTTTTTTTTTTTTTTTCCTGCTATAGTGAAGTCCAAGATGGGGAAGAAAAGTAAAGATCCTCCTGACTTCCCTGGAAAACCTGACTTTAAAGAAATAGTGTAGGACTCAAGAACATGGATTCTGGCTCCAGATCCACCTGAGTTCACCATTTATGAGGTAAGTGACATTGGGCAAGATGTTTAGCCTCTTTGAGTCTTCATCTGTAAAGTGGGGGTAATAGTGGTACCTAATTCAGAGGGCTGTAAAGATTGAGCATATATACATGTATATATCATGTTATAAAGTGTTTTCTAAGTTCTAATTTGTCAATGTTGCCGCTGCTATTAATAACAGGTATTCTGTTCATAAGGATACTGGGCTGAATATAGCTCTTTGAACTTAACTTGGGCCTCAGGTTATCCTAGTTTTAGGGCACTGTCCCAGTAGAGTGGTTGAGATCCTGATCCACCCTTTACTAGCTGGGGGATGCTTTGCAAGTAGCTTAACCTCTCTGAGCCTCAGATTCATCTCTAAAAAAGGTTTGTGGAACTAAAATGTGATAATGCACATAAAATTGTTAATATAGTACTGGCACAAAGTAAGTGCTTAATAAATGATGAAAATAACAAGCATGGCAGCCAACACCATTACTATCACTGTCACCGTATTACAAGACGGAGAGGCTAGCTCCTACTGCTAGGAAGTGAGGCTGTTCCTGGCGAAACACAGTTCAGCAAATATCATGACAACCAAATGCTTTGAACAATAAAAAGATCAATGCTCTCTCAATGATAAAACTCTCTGAATGATAAGAAGTATTTGTGCCATGGTAGGGAATCCTTCTGATACCAAGGGTGACTGATCCACGGGGGGAGAAATTAATGCAGACAAACATTAAAATAAAATGCAGCTGGTATTTATAGGAGCTGTTAGTTGGTCTCATGAGTTAGAGTGCCAATTGGGTTTTATTGTTGTTGTGTTTAGAATGCTGTTTTTATTTTCAGGCAACTCAGAACAGCAACATGGGAGGTGAAGAAAGGAGAGAGTGAAGAATGGTGACACGTGTTTGTTAAACTGATCAAAGGGAAGACAGCATGAGGTATGTGACTCTGGTCAAGTCATTCTGACCCTCTGGGCCCCAGTTTCTTCAGCTGTGTAAGGGGGAACTGGGCTACTATCTGAGGCTCCCTTTCTATCTCTCTGGAAAGGGGCCACAGGCTGGGTACTTGGACAGAAGTAAGGAAAAAGCAGGACTCTGATGGCAGAAACTCGGTGGGGGGGGCATTAATCATCTATACCACTCCCACTACCCCCAAACTGGGGTTCTAGGCTCCTTAATGTGAACACAGCTTCTGATTCTGGAAGTTTCCTGATTTGCCACCATCTCAGTGTAACTTTGACTTTGGGCAAATAACTTAGTCTCTCTGTGTCTTAACTCCCTTGTGAGTGAAATAAAGGGTTTGGACCTTGCAGAGTCCATTGAGTCCTAAAACTCAGTGATGCTATGAAACCAAAGCCAACATCCTCTCCTGATGGTCCCTGAGTAGTTGGGTATTTTCCTCACTTCTGATCCTCAACAAAACTGCCCAAAGCCTGGGGCAGTTGGTAGGACCTTCCAAAAAGGAACCGTCATTTTTACAGAGTTATGAAATGTCAGAGTTGGCAAGGACCCAGAGTTCATCTGTCCCATGCCTTATCTGATGTCAGAGTATCTGTCATAGATTCCTGGGCTGTTTAACTATATCAATGCAATGGTCTCCATCTCCATAAACAGCTTAGTGCATTTTCCAGAACATTCTGATTCTCAGAAGTATTACCGCTTTGCAGCCACTTATTTTACTGAGCACCTATGCCAGGTACAGGGCTAAGCCTGTGAACACAAAAACAACCGTCTTCATCCCTACCCTGGTCATGTCCACAATCTCCTTCGTTAACACGTGCAGTTGCATTATTTGACCTCCCAGATGTTTATATATATATCTGAGCATTACAGTCAAAGCTCTGTCATCTCAGAAATACAGCCAAGCTTCTGAAATCTTCCTCTTACACGATCTCAATTTAATGATCAGACCTTCAAATACAATAGAAACACACTTCAAAGGGGTTTGATAAAATTGCAAAGTTAGAATTTCTCTGAGGCCTTGAACTACACAGAACAAACCAAACTCCACGGGTTCGATACTTTCTGCCAAACTTTACACAAGAAGAGGCAAAAACCTTATTAATTCATGAAAAATGAATGGTATTTTAATGCTGCGGTTTGCTTAGAAATGTAAGAAGACAATGAGTTAATCAAAAAGTGCTCATTAAGGCCATGTTTTCTCAGGTCAGGTTAATACACTCAGGTCCCCTCCCCCTGGAACACAGAACTAAGAGTGTACAGCATTTGCCTGGTAGTGCCACTACACAGAAGGTTGAGTTTGAGGGGCTTGCAGTCCTTACTCTCTATTCCTCAATTGCAGCCCAAGAGGAGACCAAGCAGCCCCTTGGAATTTGAAGTAATGAAATTTGAGCTATGTGTTTGATTTGAAGGAGATAGAACCAGCAGACAATAAGGAAGGGTGGCTGATTACAGGAGAAGCAACAGGGAGACAAGCAAGAGAAAGGAAGGCAGGAAAAATGAAGAGGGAAAGGGAAAGGGGTAAGAAAGGAAAAGAACAGTGGCTCCTTATGGTGTTAGGAGCAGGACCCCCTGAGAATCTAATGAAAACTACAGACCAGAAAAAAATATATATATACACACATAATTTTTGCATGCAATTTCAGAGGGTCCATGAATCCCATTAATTCTAAGGCTTTCATCCTTAGGACCTATCTGTCTCCAGTGAGAATTTCTTCTCTAGAGCCTCATCAGATGTTTAAAAACTAGGGGAAAAAATCACCTTGTTGTAATCAAGAAGCAGATGCAAATGCCCCAGTGGCTAACTAACTTATCATATGGCAACCTTTCAACTTAATGACCATTTATTGAGGCTTACTATATGCTGCATGGTATATGAGCTTCTCTGGATGTTCCAAGAACCATGTTATAAAAAACCAGGGATTTTTTTTTAAGGCTTCTTCCTGCCAGCAAGGTCAAGCCAGCCCCTGCCAGCAAAAGTCAGCCCCTAGGGAGTATAAATTGGCACAACCACTTTGCAGAGCTATTTGGCAATGCCTCGTGAAGCCGAGGATGCACAGAGTACACAACTCAGCAGTTCCACTCCCAGGTAGATGCCCTAGAGAAATCCACTGGCAAGAATGAGGGGACAGCTTGGTTCAAAATAGCCCAAAGCTGGAAACAACCCAAACAGATAAATACATGGTAGAATATTCATACTGCAGAATATTATGCAGCAGGGAAAACGGATGAATGAGCCCTAGTCTTGTCAATCACAAGGTGAGGGCAGAAGGAAGGCTGTAGAAGGAAATGTTTACAGAGAAACTTAAAACTGTGCAAGAAGGCACTATATATATTTCTTATATACTTACGTGGTCAAAATGTAAAATAGGTACTACGTATTTCTCATACTACATGTATATAAAAGGGTAAATACATAACTGGAAATTATTGATAAACACAAAACTCAGGAAGTGTTTCTGCATGGGGAAGGGAATGGAACAAGGCCAGGGAAGAGAAAACAGGGGACTTACACTGTATGAGAAAGGTTTCATTTGGGGGAGCCTGGGTGGCTCAGGTGGTTGAGCATCCAACCCTTGGTTTCGGCTCAGGTCATGATCTCAGAATCGTAGGATAGAGCCCCGTGTCAGGCTCCACACTCAGCATGGAATCTGCCTGAGTTTCTCTCTCCTTCTCCCTCTGCCCCTCCACCACCCCACCAACACACTCTCTCTCTTTCTTTCTCTCTCTCTCCCCCACCCTCTCTGTCTCCCAAATAAATAAATCCTAAAAAAAAGAAAAAGGTTTCATTTTGATGGTAGGCTGTTGTTCTATCACCTCCCTGTCCTCACCTCTTCCACTCTCTCCCTCACTTACTCTGTTCCCGCCACTCTGGCCTCCTCACTGCTCATCAAACATACCAGACACAGCCCAGCCTCAGGACCTTTGCATGTGCTATTCCCTCTGCCTGTCACTTTCCTCCTTTAGCTATCTTCAAGCCTCATTCACTCACCTCCTTCAGGTTTTCATTCAAATACTGCCTTCCCAATAAAGTCTTCCCCGGTTTCCAGCCCTCCTGTCATAACACGTCCCATCCTTCCTCTGATTGATTGTTTCTCTGTAGCCCTCACCGCCACACACACTAGATATTTATTCATTCACTCATTCATTCATTTAGCTTTTCTTCACTACTTGACTATCTGTTGCACAAAAGGAGGGACTTTTATCTGTTTTGTTCACTGCTGTGTCCCAGAACCTGGCACATAATGGGTGCACAAAAAATATTCATTGAGTGAATATTTGCATACACTAATATTTGTTACATTATTCTCTACTTTTTGAATGTCTGAATATTTTGTTATGCACTTTTTAAAAAATGATTTATTTATTTATTTTTAAAGAGAGCGAGAGAGAGGAAGCATGAGTGTGGTGGGGAGGGGCAGAGGAACAGGGAGAGAGAGAGAATCTCAAGCAGACTCCCCACTGAGTGTGGAGCCTGATCCCATGACCCTGAGATCAGGACCCAAGCCAAAATCAAGAGTCAGATGCTTAGTGGCCTGAGGCACCCAGGCGCTCCTTTGTTATGCACTTTTAACAACAACAACAACAAAGTCAGCTATTAGGATGTTTCAGAGACAAGTTTCCTACTAAGGCAAGAAAAAAGGTGCCCAACACCACAACATGTCCTTGGAAACTGCCAAGGTCCCAAGCCACAGGACTATGGGAACAACCAACAGAGGACCCTCAGGGAACACTCAAGCCCACTAGAGCTAGCCCAGGGTACCCACAACAGACCATTCACATCTGAATGCCTCTACAAAAACAGCCCAATATGACAAAACTCCTTTTGGGAAAAGCAACATTGCTCTGAAACAACAAATATGCTCAAAACCTGAATTGCAGGAGCTCAGCCAACACAGCATGGGGGCTAAGACCCATGACATCTGCCAGGAGAGACAGGATCTGGAACAGCAACAGAGCCTAGAGGAGTGATTTGATCCTAGAAGAGAATTACAACCCCACAGAGGACAGCTGTGACTCCACAGAGGAGAGCTGTGACCCCACACAAGGGAGCTGTGACCCCACAGAGTAGACCTGTGACCCTATAGAGGGGAGCTGTGACCCCACTGAGGACAGCTGTGACCCCACAGAGGACAGTTGTGACACCACAGAAGACACCTGTGACCCCACAGAGGGGAACTATGAGGAATGAATAGGGGTCTTGGAAGACAAGCCAGTCTTAGCTTGGAGGAGAGGAGTGGGTAGACAGAGGAGCCAGAAATCAGCACAAAATGGTAATGTCTATGCTGGCATCTGTTACAGGACTTTGGGGTCCCTAACAGAGCCTGACTGGGTACTCAGCAAATCCACCTTCCTTTGTTCTAAGCACAGTCTAATGTTTCTCAGCTTCCCCTGCAGTGATGTGTGTCATGTGAATAAATTCTAGTCGAAAGAATAGGAAGGGAAGAGGCATGTGCCAGGCCTGTAAAACCTCCCTAGCATCACTTTACATCCTCATTTTTCTTTTGTGGTTTGATGCATACAAGCACAAAGTTCTCGGAAGCTGTGAGTCAACAATGAGGAGCCACAATGTGGTAAGGGCCTGGGTTCCCTCAATCACTGCTTGGAAGAGAGAGCTCTGCCAGCAAGGAACAACTGTTTTGGACTTTCAGTGAGTGAGAAATAAATTTCTGTTGTGTGTAAGACATTACCCAGTTTTTTCTATTGTTGTCATAACAGCTAGCGTTACCTTATAGAGAGGGTCCTTAGTGGAAAGTGTATACACAGTCACCTTTCAACTATGGTGCAATATATACAGATCCAAAAACTATTTGAAGGCACTCACTGTACCTTATCTAGCTTGGTTTTCTCCATAGCCCTACCACAAACTGTTGCACCCAAAAGTCCTCAACAACCATTTACCAGCTGGAAATCAAGATCAACTTGGAATAAAGCCGTCTCCAAATGAGGCAAAAGGATCACACATGCACAACAGTTAAAACCTTGAGTTCTGGAATCACATGATATTAGGTTCAAATTCCAGTTCCACTAGCAGGGTGATCTTAGGCAAGTTCATATCTGTTCTTCTGATCTCTCTGTGGTCCCACAGGAATATTAATATTTCTTAATTCATTGGGTTGCTGTGAGGATTAAATGAGAGAATGCACAGAAAGCTCTTTGGAAGCAGTCAACTCTACTAAGCCATTATTCTAATTGTAACCAAAAGCATCTGCTGCAACATGCAGTCAGGGTATGCAGACGGGGTGCAAGAAGGCAAAGGCATGATGAAAAAGAACATGGGGACTCAGCCTTCCCAAGCCCAGACTTTACACACCAACCATGATGTTTCCAAAGTCTTCATAGTTTGAGATAATTCTAAGCATGTGACACTTACCCTGTCAGCACCACCACAAAGTCCATCACGTTCCAACCATTCCTTAAGTAAGAGCCTTTATGGAAGGCAAACCCCAGGGCGATGATTTTAATGCCAGCCTCGAAACAAAAAATTCCAATGAAGTATGGTTCTGTATCATCCTGGAAGGGAGAGAAGGTAAGGTCAAGATCTTTGGCTGGTAGAGGGTGGCACGACTGGGGACCTGGCCCACCCGGAGATCTCTACCCATTTTTCCTCACCTCTCCAACCCTCCAGCACCCACTGCCCCCCAGTGCATCCTTCCCAGAGTTCTTTTGCCTGATGATTTTGCAAGAGAAGCAGAAGCATGGAGAAGACACCCTCCTTCTTTCCTTTTGGCCAACCTCACATATCACTTGGTCAAACAGAATTGTTTGTTTGGATCTGTGGTGTCCAGTATAGAAGCCATGGGTCACATGTGGCTATTTAACTGTAAATTAATTCAAATGAAATAAAATAAGAATTCAGTTTTTCAGACACAGTAGCCAACATTCCAGTGACTAGTATACTGGACAGTGCAGATGGAGAGCATTTCCATCACTACAGAAAATTCTACTGGAAAGCACTGGTTCAGTATGTTTGTCACATGCATCACTCAAGGCCTTTAAGTTTAGACCCTGTACACCAACCTCAGCCCCGGATCTGACACTTGTGAAGGTTCTCAGCTGGTATGCACCAGCACAGCCATTCAGGTTGCTAAAATATTGGAGTAATACTTCTGCATTTGCTGGCAAAATGGCCAGTGTCCTGGTCCCCAGCCCCTCACTGAACCTCCTGCCAATTTCTGGCTTCCAGCTGATAGTTTATAGTATTTGAAATTAAGCTACGAGCTCCACTCCATCAGATCCCCTATATGGATGTTTTCCAATCTGTTACAAAGTTTCTCAAGCTTCAATCCTTTCTGCCTTCATGATTCTTTCCCTATCAGCTTGCCATGGTACTACTATTTGCTTCCTAGTTTTCCAGCTGATTCTCTTTACTTAGCTTCATCTTAAACAAACAAACAAACAAAAAGTCTTGAAATCATAAGTTTGATAGGTTAGTGATATGTTTTAGAATACATGTTATAATTCATACCTATTAAAATTTAGATGTCTTGAGAACCATCTATACTCTGGATTGGGAACGAGTGGATTCTTACATCCCCCTCTACCTACCCTTGAGCTATTACAGCTGGACCTGAAAAGGTAACAGAAAGGAAAAAACGTCTTCTTCATTGCACTATCAGAATGCCAGGAGAGGAACCAGAGCACTTGGGGATGGATAGGGGGATCGAGAAGGATTTTAGTGCTAGTTTACAGCTCTGCTGAGTTTCACCAAATGAGTAAATTTGAATGAGGACTATGAACGTTCCCCACAGCTGATATCCATGACAGGAGACACACAAGATAAAAGAACAAGCCAAATGACACCATACACAAGCAACCAGGCTAACATCAGAATGTGGGACATACCTTAGGGTCATGGGACTGATTTCTGCCATAAGTCAAGGGCAGGAGCGAAAACAGTTGTTTTAGTTTAAAAGGTTTAAGCAGGGATGCCTGGGTGGCTTAGTCAGTTGGGCGTCTGCCTTTGGCTCAGGTCATGATCCTAGGGTCCTGGGATCGAGGCCCATGTTGGGCTCCCTGCTCAGCTGGGAGTCTGCTTCTCCCTCTGCCCCTCCCCCTGCTTGTGCTTGTGTACTCTCTCTCTCAAAAATAAATAAAATCTAAAAAAAAAAATTAAAATAAATAAATAAATAAAATCTTTAAAAAAAATAAAAGGTTTAAGTAGCATAACAAAATCTAGACCCTGCCTGGATCCTGGTTTGACCAAACCGACTGAAAAATGCTTTTTCTGAGACAATCATGAAAATCTGATTCCTGACTAGGTCTTAGATGGTTCCAAGGAACTGCTGTAAGTTGTATTGGGTGTAAAAATGTCACTGTGGTAATGGAAGAAAACGCCCATATTTTTTTAGCAGTGTAGACTTAAGTAAGTATATGGCAATGAACTGACAAGTTGTCTGGGATTTGCCTTCAACAATTTTGGCCAGGAAAGACAAACCAATGAAATGCAAGGGGCCAGAGGAAGCAAATAAAGCAAAGTCTTGACAACAGCTGAATCTGGGTGAGAGGATCTTAGAGGGGTTCATTGTATTGTTCTCTCCATTTCCATGTATAGTCAATATCTTTCACAAGAATTTTGTTTCTAATATGATGTTTCTATGGACAATGTGAACACTTGTTACCCACTGCCC
Organism: Callorhinus ursinus; assembly: GCF_003265705.2. Lineage (NCBI taxonomy): Eukaryota > Metazoa > Chordata > Mammalia > Carnivora > Otariidae > Callorhinus > Callorhinus ursinus. The sequence continues at coordinate 2,637,478 of NW_027397144.1, forward strand.
TTCTGGTCAGCATCGGGTTAGCCTGGTCTGGTGGGGGGGTGAGTCATGAAGGCGTCTCTCTCCCCAAATTATTGGTGTTCATGAAATTTAGGCTTCCCAGGTGGGGGGCTCATGATCCAGCTCTTGGCTCCAAGACTGAGAGCCCACTTTGCCCTCTGCCCCCATGGCCACAGCAACTTGCCTCTAAAGTAAAGAGAGACCCCTCAAGAGAGACATCACTCACCAGTCGTTCAGACATTGGGGTCTTGTCATCGTCAGGTAGGTGTTGCTCCAGAGCAAGGACAATGCAGTTTGCTATGATGGTAGCTAAAATCATATATTCAAAGGGAGTATGGAGGAATTAAGGAAAATCTTTCCAGCTTGTTTAGGCTCACAGCAAAACCCAGCAGAAGGTAGAGAGAATCCCCATACACCCCCTGCCCCCACACATGCACAACCCCCCCCAATTATCAACATCCCCCATCAGAGTGGTGCATTTGTTAAAATCAATAAACTTACACTGACACATCATTATCACCCAAAGTCCAGAGCTTACATCACGGTTCACTCTTGGTGTTGAACGTTCGGAGGTCTGGAAAGTGTATAATGACTTGCATCCACCATGAGAGTGTCCTATGGAGTAGTTTCACTGCTCTAAAGACCCAGCAGATGACTTTTTAAGGAAAATGTAGACGTTATTTCTCCATCTCACCAACATTCACAGAGCAAATATTAATTCAGCACCTACTGGGCTCCAGGCCCTGTTCTGGGCACTGGGGACACAGCTTACAGTAAAAGAAACAAAAATCTCTGCTCTTGTGGAGAAGTGAGCGTGTGAGATAACCACACATATAGAGCGTTACGAGGTGGTAAATGCTATGCAGAGAAAAAGCAGGAAAGGAGGTTGGGTGTTGCAATGTATTTATTTTTTTAAAAGATTTTATTTATTTGTTTGAGAGAGAGAGAGACACAGCGAGAGAGGGAACACAAGCAGGGGGAGTGGGAGAGGAAGAAGCAGGCTTCCCGCTGAGCAGGGAGCAGACGCGGGGCTCAATCCCAGGACCTGGAGATCATGACCTGAGCCGAAGGCAGACGCTCAATGACTGAGCCACCCAGGTACCCCTGGGTGTTGCAATTTAAAGTAGAGTCATCAGGGGCTCCTGGGTAAGTTAAGCATCCGACTCTTGATTTCGGCTTAGGTCATGATCTCAGGGTCATGAGATCAAGCCCCGCATCAGGCTCTGTGCTTGGCAGGGAGTCTGCTTGAGATTCTCTCTCTCCTTCTCTCTGCCCTTCCCCCTGCTCACATGCACTCTCTCTCTAATAATAAATAAGTAAACCTTTAAAAAAAATGGAGTGTTCAGATCTGACACCAAAAGCACGATCAACTAAAGAAAAAACAGGCAAAAAAAATAAAAAGTAAAAAGACAACCAACAGAATGAGAGAAAATATTTGCAAATTATGTATCTGATAAGCCTGGCATCCAGAATATATAAAGAACATTTGTTACTCAAGAACAAAAGGCAGTCCAATTAAATAATGGGCAAATGGCTTGAGTAGATATTTCTCCAAAAAAGATACTGAAATAACCAATCAACTACATGCAAAAATTCTCAATATCCTCAGCCATTAGGGTATTGAAAATCAAAACCACAATGAGCTACCACTCCACATCCACTAGAATAAACAAACAAACAAACAAACAAACAAAAAACACCCAGAAAACAGTAAGTGTTGGCAAGGATGTGAGAAATTGGAACTTTTGTGCATTTCTGGTGGGAATGGTGCAGCCTCTGTGGAAAATAGTTTGGTGATACCTCAAAAAACCCACAGATTACCATATGATCCAGCAATACATATCCTAAGTATACACCCCAGAGAACTGAAAAGCAGGTACCAAAACACATGTTCATAGCAGCACCATTCAAACAGCCAAAAGGTGGAAGCAAGCCAGATGTCTCTCAGTGGATGAATGGATGGACAAAATGTGGTCTCTCCAGACAACAGAATCATCCTCGGCCATAAAAACGAAGTACTAATACATGCCACAGTGTGGAGGAACCTCAAAAACATTATGCTGGTGAAAGAAGCCAGACATAAAAGGCCACACACTGTACAATTCTGTGTATGTAAAATGTCCAGAACAGGCAAATCCAGAGAGTCAGAAAGCAGATGTGTGGTTGCCAAGGGCCGGGGGAGGGGGTTGGGGAGTGACTGCTTAATGTTTTGGAACTAGATAGATAATGTACAACAAACACTCTGAATGTACTAAATGCCACTGAATTAGTCACTTAAGAATGGTTAATATTGTTATGTGAATTTCACCTCAATAAAAAAAATAATATGGTGGTCAGGGCAAGGCCTCTGAGAAGCTGAGCTTTCAAGATCTACGGAGGGAAGGGGTAGTCTGTGTGGCTATTTCCAGAGGTGGCATTCCCTCTCTCTCCAGGCACAAACTCCTTCCTGTATCCTGGGAACGTTCCTCCGGGTGGACGAGGCCTCCAGCGTGTCCTGCTGGAGGGTCTGCACTTGGGGAGGGTCTGTCCTGCTCACATTATATTAGGGCCTGCTGCTGATCAGCTGGTGAACCAGAATGTCCCCAGTCCCCTTGCCAGACCCACAGAGGCACCACCCAGTTAATCTGGGTGTAGAGAAGTCGGTGTTGGAAGGGAAAGCCACAGGGTACCGGTTAGTCTGGAGTAGAGCTCCTCCACCTCGGCACGTCTGACACTTGGGCCTGGGTCATTCTCTGTGGTGGGGGTGATGAGCAGTAGCAGCTCCTCCTCTCTAGTTAGGACAACCAAACCTTACTGACAACCAAAAGTGACCTCCAGGTATTGCCAAGTGTCCCCTGGGAACACTGGAATCCACTGTTCTGTGGAAGGATCAAAGAGCATGTCTTGGTGAACTTGGCCATGGCCTCCTCCCAGCTTTCTCCTTTGGAAGCCTAACTTGCCTTGTTCTGTCCTTTGGCCCTGGAGTTAGGTTTGGCCTTTTGGAAGCTCCATAAAACCAAGGGATCTTACAGGCTGGTAGAGTTGGAGCATATACTCACTTTCCAGGTGGGAAAAGAAAGTCTAGAATGGACAACCTGGGAGCAAGAGTTTAAGTAAATCAGGAAAACCAGGCCTTCTTTGTCACCGGCTTCGGCCTTTGCCTCCAGCTGAAAGCGTCTGAGCTGCGCTCTGTGCACACTCTGAAAAGCAAATCTGACACTCAGGGCAATTTGGGGAGCCAACAAAAGCCGGCCCTGCCGACGAGTGCCTCTGATTGGCTTCCTGCCTCCGAGCTGACAGTCATTAGGAGCACAGAGAACAAAGCTGGGCTATGTTGCACAAATACTCCATTCTGCCTCACCCTGCAGCCCAGAAAATAAGAGACAATATTTGTATACAGTGAAGCAACGCCAAGCCCTTTCCTGGCCTCCCCTTGCTGAGGCTTCTGAAGCCACGATTTGAATCTGATGATATCACTTCCCTTCCCCGCCAACTAGCTCCCTGCTCACTTCTGTATGGAGCTGCTGGTTCACTCCTGGGAGGGAAGGGGGTGTGTGGCCTCCTGCCCCTAAACAGCTGGGATGCGCCTTCCTCTCCATCAGACTTGAGCTGAGGTTCCAGGAAGAGTCCGAAAAGACTGGCAGCAAGCAGCACTTTCATGGGTTGCATTATCAGGGTTTCAATTGCCCAGTTTGCCTGGATTTCAGGCCCAGAGTTCTCCGGGTAGAGTGATGAAGCCTTAGCATGGGAGGGAACAGAAAGAGGCTGCCCACTCCTACCTTACTGCTTTTTCTTGTCAAACATGGCAATAGTGGCTATCAAATATTAACTCTTCTCCCTCCATGCACACATGGACCCTGCTAATGTCCACAGACCTGCCCCCCATGGAATCTGCAACATTGATTGACCTCATACCCTTGCTACTGAATGGGCCGCAGCAGAGCGTCAGCTGCATCTTTTAGAAATGCAAAGTCTCAGGCCCCCACGCTGACCTGCTGAGTCAGAATCTGCATTTTAGCAAGATCTTCAGGGGATCTGTGTGCACAGTGAAGTTTGCCTTAGATCTATTTCAGGGGTAGGAGGAGACCAGGTAATTGTGACTTTGAGTCATCTCAAGAGTGGTGGGGGCTCCCCTTTCTCCTCCACATTCTGACCCCAAGAGGAGACTTCAGGAGTCCCTGACCAGTCTTCTGGCCCCATGCAGGCAAGGGGGCTGGTAAGAAACCCAAGATCTTGATGAAATAAGAGCAAATTGGCATGAGACAAATACACAGAAAAGAAAATTCCAGCTTAACTGACATGGAAGGAGTCACAGCCTTCCATGACTTCCATGTCACTTAGGAGAAAAGCCAGTCTTCCTGGCAGCCAGTAAGACCCAGCATGACCTGCCCTCATCACCTCCCTGCTCTCATGACCTCCGTCTCCCCATGTTCCCTCAGCGGCAGCCACACTGGCCTCCTCCATGTTCCCCAAACTCCAGGCACATCCCACACCAGGGCCTTTGTACCTGCTCTTCTCTCTCCTGGAATACTTTTCCCCACAGACCCATATGGTTCCCTCCCTCACTCCCTTTAGGTCTTTACTCAAAGGTCACATCCCCAGTGAAGCCTTTGCCCCCTTCCCCTGCTTATTTTTTCCCTTGGCCCCTGTCCCTAGTCAAACATCTACTCTATTTTCCTTCTTTATCTTGTTCACTGTTTGTCTCCCCTGCTAGAATATAAGCTCTATGCAAGTAGGGATTTGTGTCTACTTTGTTCACTGCTTTATTCTCTGCAACTAAGAGAGCATCTGTTTTTATAGTAGGTGCTCAATAAATACCTGTATGAGGAAGGAAAGGTGGGTGGGTCGTGGTTTTTGCATCCTCTCCCCCAACTCTGTTGCATGCCAAGTCTCGGTGGGCATGTTAAGAACACAATCAGCTTCTTGAAATATGCATTGATGTGGTTGGCACACAGACACAAAGATGGGGTACTGGGTTCTTGGCATGGGAGAAGATGCCTCATCCCAGGCAGAAGTCAAAGGTAGCCAAGGCATGGGGAGGTGACGTTTTCTCAGCCCAACCCTGAGTCGTGCCTGTTCCTCCCAATTTAGAAAGCCTGGGTTCTAACTCACAGCTGCGGTGAGCAATGCCTCTGCTAGCTGAACTGAGCCTTCCTGCTCCCCGATTGGCTCGGGGAGAAAGCACCTGTGTCAGCGGGATCCAGAATAATCAGCCAGCCGAAGAGGCCAAGGGGAGGGAGTGTGGGGAGAAGAGATGAAAGGAGAGAAGCATCCCTGATGGGAGGAAAAGCTGGCTCCTGAAATGGCTTGTGGAAGTCAGTATAGCAAACAGCCCTGCAGGCAAGTGCGGATATGCAAAGCTCCCCCGCAACACACCAAATTAGATTGACCAGGACCACAGAGGCCCCAGACAGGGGCTGTGTGTGACACTGGAAATGACCAAGTGATTTTTCCCAGGGAAGAAGGGCTGCAGCTGCTAACAGGAACTACTCTTGGGATCCAGAACATTAAGGAAAATCAATTTGCAAAGTAGGCATGGCTGATGGTTCCAGCCCCTTAGTAAGACCTTGCAGAATGTCTAAGTAATTCATTCTTCCCTTTATGGTGCCCCCATCCCTATCTCATCCCCAACCTCCTGTGGCTGTTGTGAAAATCAAATCAGGTTTGTTAACTCATCAAGACCTTTCGTCTACTATAGGGGCTGCCTGAGGTTCTGAGGAAACAGATACTTCAGTGAGTCAACCAGGCAGTTGAACTTGTGGAGAGAAGCCAAACAGACTTTATTTTCATGTTAGTTCCATGCTCATCAAATTACCAGGAAAAGAGAGGGGGGTACCAGGGCCCTAGATGTATGGGTTTAGGACATACTCTTTGCTTCGCTAAACAAATGCCAGCATTTAACTCGGCAAAATGATAAACTATTATGGGGCCATTAACAGGCAAAACAACCATAACTACAGCTACATTTATCAAGTGCTTCATTGGGCAGACACTGTGCTAAGAATTTTACACCGTTTCAGTTAATTCCTTGCAACAATTCTACAAGGTGGGTTGCAAACCCCATTTTCCAGATAAGGAGATCAAGGCTCAGAGAGGTTAAGTAAATTGCTCATGATCAAACAGGAAATACTGGAAGAGCCAGTGCTCACCCCAAGATCCATGCTTGCAAGCTGGTGGTCCCCCAAAGACCACTCAGCAGCGTACCTTTATTAGAAGGTGGATAGTTTTGTCTTTATTTAAAAACTGGAGTTGGGGTACACCTGGGGCCTTAACCATATGGTTGTGACCAAATGGATTAGACATCAACTGAGTCCCAACTGCCACAATTTAATGTAGTATTGATCAACTACTACATGCTAATCCATGCCCTCATAAGCCCATCCCAAGTGGCTTATGTTAATGAAAATTTTAACTTCCAATAACCCAGACAGTATCCAGTTCTCAGACATGGGGTTTGAACTCTCCAACGCACATACCAACCAAAAATCAAGCCTAGAAAAGAGCTTTCCACTAGTCCACCAGCTAGAAATTCTAATGGTGACAACACACGACCAAGGGCAACTCTGGGTGCTGCTTGGGAACTTTTCAGCACCATGGCCAGCGGCAAGTGGTGAAGCTTAATTTCACATCCACCCAGACGTGGCAAGCCTGGGGCAGGGCAAGCAAACCCAGAGTCAAGTATTAACATTCTCTGAGACATTTGTAAAGACCTACATTTCATACCTAGGGTAGAGACACCCCTCCCCAAGAAAAGGATTAATTATGTCACCTGGAAAATCAAATGAAGAGAAAATTAAAAACCCAACACCAAATAGGTGTGATGTGTCATTTGTTTCTTTAATATAATCTAAGAAATTTCAACACTTGGTTCTGAAGAGAGAAGTCTGCCTAGGGCAGCTGGATCATGCTTCTGCTCAGAAAACTGGAAATACCTACATGAGAAGTCGTAGAGCAGAGTAGTTAAAGGGTTTGGGGGTCAGGCATGGTTCTGGCCAAAAGAGTTTCCTTCTCTGAGCCCATTTTCTCATACATAAATTACAAAAAGTTGTGCCTACCTCACAGGGCTGTGGAGAATAGAGTGAATGGACACAGATAATACACTTAGAACAGGACCTGGCATTCGTATGTACTCAATAAATATGTGTTTAGTTATTATTTACTCTGGTTCCTGAGATGGAACTTAATATCAAGAAAACTTAATATGCTTATAAAAGCATGAGATGGCTTTCATCTCCTTCTGATGGTGCAATCAATGTTTATATTATTATGTTTATGACAATTACAGCTACGAGTATTATTAACCTTTCCCATTCCTTTTTTACCCATCTAAGTCTCTGTCCCTTCCCTTCACTGGAGGCCATCAGCACCTACTCCCATCATGGCTGACTGAGCCTTCTCTCAAACCTAGAATCATTCCAAAACCAGGATGCAGTGAATGTATGCGATCCATTCCACGAATACCAGGCTCAAAATAAATGTTGCAAAAATTTCCAACAGGTATTTCATATAAATGGGATTACACAACATGCAATCTTTTCTGTTTGGCATCTTTCATTCAGCATAATGTTTTTGGGGCCATCCACGTAGGGGTGAGTACAGGTACTTTGTTCCTTTTATGGCTGTGTAGTATTCCATTGTACAGATGTACTGCAATTCATTTATCCATTCACCCACGGATGGCTGTCTCGACCTTTTGGCTATCCAGAATCGGTAACTTAATAGAGACAAAATGCAGAGTCACATTCGCCAGGAGGAGAGGGACGGGAGGAAATCAAGAGCAACTGCTTCATGGGGACAGGATTTCCTTTTGGGGGTAGGAAATGTTTTGGAGCTAGATGGAGGTGGTGGTCACAGGATGATGTGAATATACTAAATGCCACTGAACTGTTCACTTTAAGATGGTTAATTATATTACGTGATATGGAAAATCTCTAAAAAACTTTCTTCAATTTCTAAAACATTGGTGTTGATTCTGCTTCTTTTCTTTCTCCTTGATTCTCAGAGTTCCTATTATATGCTGTTACTCACTGACTTTCCTCTAAGCCATGAACCATGAACAGAAACACCACCCAGGCAGCTCTCAAGATCTTTCTTTTTAAATAACAACTGCTTTTAGTTATAAAAAGAATACGTGCTTATTGTATTTTTTTTTTAGTTTTAAAATTTATATTGTATCATTTAAAAAATGAAAAGCCCTTACCCCAGCCCACTGCCCAGGGATAACAATCACTAGCAGTTTGTTGTCTATTTTTCAGATTTTTCCCCACACATGTTCTTTGCACTGGCTGCTGTCTTTTCCTGAGTTACTCTTCCCCTCAATATGGGCAGGGCTCATTCCCTTGCATCCATCAGGTGGTACTAAAACATTACCTTCCCAGTGAGACCTTCCTACTATTAGGTCTAAGGTCTCAGCCCTACCAACATGGCCATCCCTCCTCCCTGCTTGTTTTTTGTTAATTATTTTAGCAACTTACCACATCAAACTATGCATTTTATTTATTTATCTTATTACATTCATCTCTTACTGGAGTGTCAGCCCCATTAGGGGCTTGTTCTCAGCTGTCTCCCCAGCATCTAGTACCCAACACATAGCAAGTGCTCAACAAATACCACTGAATGAATGAAAACAAAGATATGAAATCGTATTTTCCTTTTATAAAAATGCAATTGTGATACGCAATGTTCTGCCATTTGCTGTGCCCCTCACCATACTGGACCCACTTTTCCATATTGACATATTGAATCTCCCTCTTTTAAAAGGCTGTGTAGTATTCTTGTGAATTAATGCATCATCATTTCAATGCTTCCAGTTTGTCTCTATTACAAGCAAAGCTGTGATGAATAACCTGCTCACACAATTACATTCCCTGGGATGTTCACTCTGTCTAGGCAAGTCCTTCTCCTCACATGTGGTACTGTCACCCTGTGCAGTGGTCAGTGAAATCCTCCATGGCCTTGGCATCTTCTCTGTGCATTTCATCTACCTCTTGGTTTTAACTCAAACCTGGAAATTCCCTGAAAGCCATCAACTCCAAGGCTAAGGAGAACACTGACAGCTTCAAATTAGTACCCAAGAACAAAAGGAAAATCCAGCCCAGGGAGATGTCTGCCATGATTGCCCCAAGGAAACTCAGTGAGGCCAGGGAGAAGGGCCCCAAGAAAGCAAGTGAGACAAAGGACCCTTCGAATCCACGTATGGTGAGAATAACCAAGAAGCCAGGTGAGGTGAAGAAGGCCCTCTCTAAACCAGGTGCAGCCAATGAGAAGGCCCCCAAGAAAGTGTATTAACAGGTCAAGAAATTCTTCCCTTTCTAACCAGACAGGCCATGAAGGTCCCTCCCAGTGCCACTGGACTCAGCAGGGAGTCCAAAGTTAAAGGCAGTCCCAGCAGCCAAGATACTAAGGCTCACAGGAAAACAAAAGCTGGGAGTAAGACTCTGGCGGAGCTGGTTACTTTCTATGACCTTCAACTTCCACTGGAAAGACCACTGTCTATGCTGGTCCCTTCCTTCTTAATCACTGGAAGACATCCCTACCTCTTCAACAATGACCCCTGTGAACTTCAAAGCACTCCAGCCATGCATGCCTAGAAGCAACACCACCATCCCCAAAATACCCTTTCCCAGCATCCTTCTCTTTAGCCACCACTCTCCTCCTCCCAGCTTACCAGCTCTCCTAAATGCAAACAAACATCCATCCCATGAAACCCTGCCACTCACTGACCCCACCATTTCTTGGCGCCCCCTCCTGCCTTCATTTACATCCTCGTCAACCTTATGCAGGTTGGCTGTATATCACTTCCTTGCATTTCCTTCCCTTCTGGAAAGAGCCCATCCCTGGATGAACCCAACCAGTTGCCTTTCCCGTGCTTGTACAGAGGTACATTCCTGAATGAAATCAACGATCTGGGCTGATGATGTTAAATTCGTGATCCTAAACCTCAAAATGGGCATTTGAGAATTCTAACGTCCTAGATGGGAGAAGATACCAGTGCATACTGGCGCACTGCTAGGAATGACCCAATTTAGGGAACTTAATATTCTCCCATCATTAGAAAGCCCACCCTTGTCTCCAAATTTTCCTCCAGCCACCAACCCATTTCTCTGCTTCCCTTCATAAAGGAGTTGACTCCACATGTTGCTTCTAGTTCTCCACTTCGATTTTTTTCTTCTGCCTTCTCCTCCAGGCTGTCTTCTAGCCCCATCACTTAACCAAAACTCTCCTCGTGAGGATCACCAAAGACCTCCAGGCTGCCAAATCCCAGGGCCACCTTTTTAGGCTCAGATTTCTTGGCCACGCCTTCCTTTTATGTTTCCTACTACCTTCCCGTCTCTCCTTTTTACTCCTTTTTACTCCTTTTCTACTCCATCTCTAAATGTTGGTCTTCTCTGGGGCTCAACCCTAGATAATCTTCTTTTCTCTACCTATATCCACTTTCTAAAGGCCTCGTGCATTGAGATGTGTTTTGCCACTCTCCTGATGCCCTTTCCCCCACATATCTACTCATCCTTCTGCTCGGTGTCCTGGGAGAGGCAAGGCTGGCTCTTGTCTCCTAAATTCTGAAGGTTTGGTCAATGGGAAGCATTAGCAGGAGATTGGAGGGAAGAAGGAGGACTCGGTGTATTTCTTCATCCCATATCCTCCCCACTACATCGTCATGTTCTGGCAATGGCTGTGTCTTGTTGTGCCTTCTGACAGGCACCTCCAACCTCATAGAACTGTCTGTATTCATCCCCTAGGGCTGCCATGGTGAATTACCACAAACTGTGTGCTTTAACAGAAATCTCGTCTTTCACAGTTATATAGGCCAGAACCCCATAATTAAGGTATCGGCAAGCCCAAGCCCCCTCCAAAGGTTCCAGGGTAGGATCCCTCCTTTCCTCTTTCAGCTTCTGGGGGGTCTGGGTGTTCCCCAGCTTGTGGCCACATCACTCCATCCTCTGCCTCTGTCTTCACATGACCTTCTCCTGTGTCTCTCCCCTTCTCTTCCCTCCTAGGAACACTTGCCATCGAATTGGCTCACCATTACATTCTCAGCACCCCTTCCAGTGCCAGGCACCTAGCAGGACCCCAATCAATGTCTGTTGAATGAGCAAATGAATCCACATCTGCTTTATTTCTCTTTACCTCTCAGCAGCAATTCCTTCTGCACTTTCCACCCTGTCTTCCAGCTCTCTCAGCTGTTGCACTGGCAAGCCAAGTCAAACAGACTTTCCAGAAAGTCCCAAGCCCCCAACGCAGCTCCTTCACATGCTCCCCAAACACATCCCCAAATATTTGGGTCTGCCTGGCCATTTCCTCTGCTGGCCCCACCATCTGTAAAGACTCTCCTTGAAGCTTTATCATTAAAAAAATAAACCAACATATTCTGTGCCTCCAAAAGAAGCTTTTACTTTTGCAAACTCTATTGATTTAATCCTAGAGGCTGCTGGCAGTGGTCCCAGGAGCTTAATCAATACAACAACACCCAGCACAGCCGGAACATCAGGGAGCCTCAGCCAAGACCTTCTGCTTGGGTCTTCACTGACCCTGACTGAATCTCTCGCAACGATGAAGAAAGATTTACAGTCGGGCACGGGACATTTGCAATTGTTCCAGGATCCTGCTTAGGTGAGCAGAAGAAAATGTCTTCAAGCTCAAGGCACTTCAGAACTATTTGTTAATTTGCTACTACGGTTGATTCCCAGGAGGGCAAAGCAAGCAAGAAACCAAAGAGAACAGAGAAACACTGCAGGTTCTAGAACCCGAGTATAAATTCCCTGGTGGGAAGAGCAGGAGTAGAACAGGCAAACGGAAGGTGGGGAAAGGAAGATGAAGATGGCAAGAATTCAAACTTGGTTGAGTTAAAACAGGAATTCCTTCACCCCTCAGCAGATACTAAGTGATCAGGGAAAGAGAGAGAGAAGGTCATAGGAAGAAGGAGCTTGAGGGTGACCGAATCAGTGCCCAGGGCTTTAGAAACCATTCATCCGCTTGAAGGAAAAGTCAAACAATTCCTTCCAATAACTTTTCAAGATTGAAAAACAGGGAGAGGAATTAGAGGCCCCATAGAAAGAAAGTAGAGGGGAATATATGTTGACTAGTTTAAATGCACATTGGGGTGCCAGGGTGGCTCAAGCAGTTAAGCAACTGACTCTTGATTTCAGCTCAGGTCACGATCTCAGGGTCATAGGATTGAGCCCTGAGTCAAGCTCCTCGCTGGGCATGAAGCCTGCTTAAGATTCTCTCTCCCTCTCCCTCTGTCCCTCCCTGCTCCCTCTCTAAAAAAAAGAAAAAATTAAAATAAAAAAAACGCATGTGAGTATACATAACCCTCATGAGAACACTGTGCTTAGACGTTAGTCCCAGTGCACAGACGATGGTGTATTCTAGCCCCGGTATTCGACATCCTGCTGTCGTGACAATCATCTCCCAAATTTTAGTGGCTGAAGGCACCGTGGGACTATTTTCTTGCTGATGCTATGTGCCCACTGCAGGTGGGATGGGGGCTCTGTTCTGTGCTGCCCTCTCTCCAGTACCTAGTCTGAGGGAGGCTCCATCTCTGTGCATGCGGTTATGGTGGAGGCAGGCAAAAGGAAACATGGTGAAACATACAGTGGCTCTTCAAGATTCTGCCCAAAAGTGACACATGTCAGTTGTCCTCACATTCCATTGGCCAAAGAAAGTCATATGGCCATGCCTAACTTCAAGGAGGTAGGAGAAAGAACACTCTACTATGTGCCCACAGAAGAACCAGAATTATTAGATGAGCTAGGTGAAGGATTTCCACTCAGGAAGATGAAATGATTTGCCCAAAGTCAAGCAGTGTCAAAGGTGGCAGATGTCAGATGAGAGGTCAGGACTACACGGCCCCATGCTCTTTAGATGCTATGGCCTTGCTCATGACAGAAGCTGAGAATAAAACTTAGATAACGCTGAAGAGGATGATCAGTGGAGGCAGTGGGGAGAAGAAGCAAGGAAAAATAATACACCAGCTGAGGGAGAGCTAAAAGGAGCTAGGAAGTGAACACCAGAGCATAAGTAGAGAGGTCTCATCTTTAGAAACCACAACACATCACAAATATCAGCAAAGGGGTGGGGGAGTTTCACACTACTTTCCAAGAGGTCGACAGTAACAGAGAATGGAGAAATTTATTTTATTTTTTTAGACTTATTTATTTATTTATTTGAAAGAGAGAGAGAGAGAGCACATGAGAGGGGGGAGGGACAGAGGGAGAAGCAGACTCCCTGCTGAGCAGGCAGCCCGATGTGGGACTTGATCCCGGGACTCCAGGATCATGACCTGAGCCGAAGGCAGTCACTTAACCAACTGAGCCACCCAGGCACCCCGAGAATGGAGAAATTTATATGAAGCCACACCACGAAGTGGGGCACAACCATGAAGGGAACCTGAATGCTTCTTGCTCTGTCCCTGAAAGCTGCCATCTTGGCTCAGGTCAAAGGTCCGACAAATGCTGGTTTGTGTTACAACAGCCCCAGGAAGCCAAGGCCAGGGCTTGCCAGGACTCCCATCAGCTGCACTGTCCCTCCCTGGACATGTACATGGTTCTGGGAAACCTGGACCAGAGCTGAATAGTGTTTCAGAACAGACGGCTTGGGCCTCCTGACTACTCCTCGCCCACCCCAACCCCAGGGCCGAACTGGAAATAGGACAGATTCTGATTGTCATACACCCAGCCAGTAATCGGGAATTCCAAATAGATGGGTAGCCAGTTTAGCTTTAGAGCAAGGCTTCTGGAAAGCATTTGCCATTGCTGCCAATGAGTCATGGCCATTTCAGTTATGAGCACCTATTATGTGTCACCCAAGTGTGGTTTGCACATTAATTCACTGAGCCTTCACCACCTATCCATCCAGAAATCCTACTGGTCAACCTTCAGATTATATCCAGAATTGGTGGTTGCCAGGAACTGGAGGAAGGAAGGGGGAGTCGGGAGTGACTACTACCGGGTATAGCGTTTCTTTCTGGGGGATGAAATGTGAGTCTAAATAGAAGTGATGGGGGCACAGCAATGTGAAAGTACTGAAGGACACTGAACTGTATGCTTCAAAATGGTAAATTTTATGTTATACATATTTTACCACATTTTTAAAATTTTTGCCAGAATCCAAACACTCTTCATTATGTCCATAGCCAACACTCTGGTCCTGCCCCCACCTGCCTGGGCCAGTATTGTCACTTCCTCCCCAATCCCTCACCACCACCCCCCCCACAGTGGTCAGAGGAGCCATCTGAGTCAGGTCACACCCCTCCTCTGCTCATAACCCTCCACAGCCCCCACCTCACTCACAGCAAAAGCCAAAGCCATTCCTACAGTCCGCAAGGCCCTGTCCAACTGCCCTGTCATCTCCCTGAGCTCCCTTCCTCCCACTCTCCCCTTGGATCATTCCTTTCACCCACACCAGCTTCCTCGATGTTCCTCCAACATGACTGGCATGACCTTACCTCAGGGCCTTTGTGTTGGCTGCTCCCTCTTCCCCCAGACACCCCCATGGCTTCCTCCTCACCTCCTTCGAGTCTTGGTTCAAATGCCACCTCCTCAGGGAGGCCTTATCCAACACAGCAACCTGCCTCCCCTCCCCTTTCCTTGCTGTTTCTCCCTGTTGCCCTTATAATCTTTTACAGTACTATGCAATTAACCTGTTATTTTGCTTCTTGTTCATCTTAGGTCTCTCCCAGTGAGCACACAGGCCCACGAGAGCAAGGACTTCCATCTGCTTCCTGTGTCTAGACCAGTGCCTTGCTCACTGCATACACTCGATCAGTATTCATGAACTGAGTGTACAGCCCTGTGAGGCAGACACTATTCTCCATCCATTTTATAAAGGAGGAAAACAGACTCGGTGTCAGACAAGCAGCAAGTAATGGAGGACCAGTTACCAAACTCAATCTGAGTTCACAACTCTGGTTCTCAGCCTTGATGATTGTTCTTTATTATTATCCACACAGCATGGATGAACTGAGCACCTACTACGTGCCAGGCAGTGTTCGAAGTACTAAGGATATGACAGAGGACAAAGCAGGCAGAGTTCCGAGCTCATGGAGGTGACATTGTCCCTGGCTCAACCTTTCCCTGCGCTGACTCTCACCCGCCTTCACATTTGGCCCTGACCTACAGCCACTCTGCTGCAAGAGTTGAGATGCTCTGAGACCTGGACAGGGCATGCAATTTAAGCCACCTCCCCATAGTGCTAGCCAGCTTTTATGACAATTTGTCATCATATGATATCACATGACATCGTTTGACAGTGCGTTGTCAGGCCCACTGTCTTCACAATGGACAGGGAGCTCCATGGGTTCAGAGACCTCATGACGGTTTTCTTTCCATCCCATGTTTGCAGATTTATGGATGAATGAGGGGCCAACAGCCCCTTTGTCCAAGAGGCAGCCCCTGAATTTCCTCCCCAGACAAATCCTCATCTCTCTGTCCTTGGAAACCTGAGAACTAAGCCCCTCTCTTGGCCTGTTTTACAGATTTTTTGGTTTTTTGTTTTTGTTTTGTTTTGTTTTGTTTTATTTTCCATGCTTCATTCTGGAAGCAGACAGTCCTGGCTGGAATGCCACCCGCATCCTTGCAACATACATGATGACAAGTGCTATGAGGAATGATGGAAGAACCAGGGAGGGGGGACTGGGTCAGGAAAGGCTCACTGAAGATGCACCATTTCATGCAAAACCTAAAAGATTTATAAGGATTTGCCAAGTGAAGAGTTGGGGGAAGGTCCAAGAATTTCACAGCGGCTTTATTAGAAATGGCCAAAATGAGAATAAACCCAAACATCCATCAACAGGTAACTGGATAAGCCAACTGTGGGATTTCTGTACCACTGAATGCTAATCAGCAGTAAAAATGAATGAAGACATATGGCACACTCATTCGACATATTTATTGACCACTTACTATGTGCAGATGTTGCTCTAGAGGAGAAGAGGGAAGAGGCACGAAGTTACCTGGGGAAGGAGGATGCAGGCAGAGGGAAAAGCCAGTGCAGAGACCCTGAGATAAGACTGTGCCTGGTGTATGTGAGTCAGAGAAGAGGCCAGGGTAGCAGGGTGAGTGAGGGGGGACTGCAGGGAGAGGAGCTCAGAGATCCTTGCGTGTTTCCCCAAGGTAGAGAAAATCAGCAATGGGCAAGGAGAGTGATGACTTCCAGAGCTCAGGAATAAGGGAGGGATGGTGCACCTGGGTGACTCAGTCAGCTAAGTGTCCAACTCTTGATTTTGGCTCAGGTCATGATCTCAGGGTTGTGAGATCGAGCTCCACGCTGGGCTTCACGCTGGGCATGGAGCCTGCTTAAGATTTTCTCTCTCCCTTACCCTCTGCCCCTCCCCCCACTCACTCTCACCCTCTCTAAATAATAAACGATTTTTAAAAAGATTTTGTTTATTTATTTATTTGAGAGACAGAGAATGAGCAAAAGCACGAGCAGGGGGCGGGGCAGAGGGAGAAGGAGAAGCAGACTCCCCGCTGAGCAGGGAGCCCAGTGCAGGACTCAATCCCAGAACCCTGGGATCATGACCTGAGCTGATGCTTAACTGACTGAGCCACCCAGGTGCCCAATAATAAACAAATTTAAAAATAACTAAATAAAGGAATAAGGAAGAGAGACAGAAGGGAGAGAGACCTGAGCTTAGAGTCCCTGCCACCCTCAGTCCCCATGTCTTATCAGACAAACAAGCCTGGTATTAGGACAGCTCACATGTCCTAGTGGCCTGACATGCCTTGCTGAAAGATAGGAAGATCAAAGGAGGGAAAGAAAAGGTGGCTTTGTAAGAAAAGAAGAATATAAACAGAGGAATGTGGAAAAATTGCTGATACGTAATAACACATACTAGATTAGATCTTAGCAAACTACGGCCTGTGGCATGTCTTTTAAATAAAATTTTATTGAAAAACATCCACACCTGTTCATTTACTTATTGTCCATAGGTGCCTTCACTACAACAGCAGAACCGAGTGGCCCCAATAGAGACCTGTGGCCCACAAGGCTTCAGATCTTTAATAACTAGCCCTTTGCAGAAAAAGTTTGCAGCTCCTGTACTATAACAAAAATGCAGAACACATATTAATACATGAAGTCCTTATAGCATTTATTAACATACAACTATATAACATAAAATAATAAAATCACTAATATAACAACTATATTGAGTGCTTATTCTATGTGGGGCAATGGACTAAACTTTTTTGCCTATGTTATTGCGTTAAATCTGTTCAACAGCTCACTGAATTAGGACATTATCATTATTGTTCTTATTGATTAAGAACAGACCCTGGAGCCAAACAGCCTGGGTTCAAATCCCACCTCTGTTGCTCATGGAGTGTGAGACCCCAGAAGAGTTACTAAACCACTCTCTGTCCTGATTTTCTCCTTTGTCACCTGGCATGATGACAATGCCACCTACCCCTCAAGGCATTGAAAGGACAAACTTATTTGATGCAAGTGAGGTACCTGGCATATTGTCCAGAACAGCCATCACTGCTAGAAGCAGGGATGTGGCAGAAGTAGGAAGGTGATGAAAACCAGGAACCATGAGCTCATGAGAGCAGAGCCAGCACACCGCCCCAGGGCACATGGGTCTGTCCACCTCACTCCTCACCACAGAGTGGGGTGGTTGGAAGGTTGGGACCTGGCTGGTTGGCTGCCAGAAGCAATGAGGGGCTGCTCTTCCGCTCCCTGCGGAGGGGAGGACAGGCCAGTTACACTTGAATGGAGGAAGGTAGGCCAGTGACGACCCTATCATCACAAGGGTTCAAAGAAGAAGGCAAGGCTGGGAGGGGACAGGATATTGTTACAGCCGCTGGGCTGATCCTGGAGGGGGTTGGATACTGGGAGCCACTGCTAACACAGCTGGACTGGATTGGGGTAAGGTGGGCAAGACCATTGTTAGCATGTCCAGACTACAATTTCATTTGTGCACCTACTCCTGTCTGCCAAGACAGGCTCCAAAGAGAGGGAGGGCAGGAAGTAACTCCTTCAGTTGCTTCCTGCCCATGGGACCTGAGTCTACCTCCCCTCCCTGGGCTCGGCCTAAGGGGCCTCTCCTATGCTTCACACCACCCCCCAAGATGGTCACTTGCTTCAGGCAGGAAGCTTCCCTTGCTACCCCATCCAGGCACTTCCCTCCACCCCTTGCCAGGGGTACAGACTGCCTGCTAAGACCCCAACTACCAGCTCTCTAAGCAGAGGGCTCCACACTTAAGCCTGGCATAGAAGGGAACCCCTTTCGAAGATTAAAAGATTTCCATTCAGTGAGAAAAGAAAGAGGGAGAGAAAAGAAACAAGCTAGGAGGGCACATAGCACCCAGTAATCACCACCACTACCACCAATAACAATAATAATAAAACAGCAAAGTAGACTTTTGACACCCAGGAACCTGATTTCTCCTTGTGAAAAAGACAATGGTATATGTCCACTAAGCCTCGTCCTCATAGATGCACACGTGGACTAAATGTCCCAGTCTCCCCTGCAGTCAAGTGGGCCGCAGGGGCTGGCTGTCTTTTGCTACCGAGTCCACGATCCCTCCTCTTCCTGCTATGCCTGGGGAGGCTGACCTGCGTAGACCGCCTCATTGAACTCCCTACCCTCCGGCTTCCTGTTGGGCTTGGACAATGGGGAGCCATGGCAGGAGATGGGGGGAAGGCATGAAGCTGGGGTATTTATTCTGCCGATTTTCTGAGGTTGCAGCTTGAGTTAGGCAGCTTTTGTGATCTCTCTCTCACCCTGTCTCCCTTCCTCCTTTCCTGTCTGTTTTGGTTAACCGCCCACATCTCTCTCTTTTTTAAAATTTATTTATTTATTTGAGGGTGGGGAGAGGGGTAGAGGGAGAGAGAATCTCAAGCAGACTCCCTGCTGAGTATGGTGTGCCTAGGCGGGGTGATTTCCTGACCCTGAAATCACGACCTGAACTTAAAACAAGAGTCTGATGCTTAACCGACTGCCCCACCCAGGCGCCCCTGCCCACATCTCTTAATTCAATTCTTGAAGAGTGTCTTCTGTTTCCTACCGAGACCCTCACTGATACACCATGGGATGAAATTCTAGCCAACAGAATGCCGGCAGAAAGAGGAAGAGAGGTTCACTACTTCTGCTCTAAGCCCTTAACATACACGGATACACTTTTAAAGGGATGACTTCTACCCAATCGGTGAGGTTGGCTCCACCCCGCAACCAGGACAGATCATATGACTCAAGCCTAAGCCAATCAGAGCACCCCTTTCCCACTTCCCATTCCCCCCGAACAGATTGGTTCAGGCATGAGCATATGACCCCAGCACAGCCAATCAAAAGCAATAAGTCATTTGCTGAGAATGCTGGGAAAATTGGGTATTTTGGAAGGACCAAACCGTTGGAACTGCAGCCATCTCCTGGCTACACGGAGAATGGAGCCAGCTTCACAAAGCACAGCCCGGAAATCAAGGCCTAATTGATGTCATCTGATCCCTGGATCCAGTCACGCTGGACGCTGGTCACTCCCTGGACTCTTCCATCCATGAGCTATTAAACTCCTCCTCTCTT
Organism: Callorhinus ursinus; assembly: GCF_003265705.2. Classification (NCBI taxonomy): domain Eukaryota; kingdom Metazoa; phylum Chordata; class Mammalia; order Carnivora; family Otariidae; genus Callorhinus; species Callorhinus ursinus. Next base: position 2,656,976 of record NW_027397144.1, read on the forward strand.
GTTGCTTAAGCCCCTTTGAGTTTTCTGCCCCGGCAACTGAAAGGCACTAATGGATTCACGTAGGTAAATGTGATGAGTCCTCACTGTGTGTCAGGTCTAAAGTTCGGACCAGGTATTTTATTTTAATTCTCCCTTTACAGTCAAGGAAACTGGGGTCTTGTAAATTACTCAGGCGCACCCAGGAGGAAACGGTCTGCAAGCGTGTGCTTGGGGAGCTGGTGTGTGACTTGGCATTAATGGGATGGGGCCAGGAAGTCAAGGACTGGATTCCAGTCCCCAAACCAACATCTTTTGTATTATCTCAAGAGCACCAATTAATTCCCCTCATTCTATAATAAAACAGATTAAAATCTTTGTCTCTCTCCCCCACGCATCTCCTAGGGTGGGTTGGGGTGACAAATGAAGCAATAACTAAATGGTGTTTTGAAGGAAAGACTATCAAAACTTGTTGTTGTCATTGTTATTAATAAATGGCCACTGTTGAATTGCTTCCAGAAAACCCTGGGGGCCAGGGGCTGTCCAGCTACTCTCTTGGCTAGAATTCCAAAGACCATCTGTGGCAAATACGTCCTCCAGAGCACATACCCTTGGCATGAACACAAACTGCTTTCCTCACCCAGAAAAACTCAACCAGAAAAGGAACAGAGATGGGGGGGAGATCATGCCAGCTCAAAACAACTTTCAGTCCAATCAATGATTTCTATCTCTACAAACACCATCCCAGTCCAAGGAACAAGTTCTCTTCCTTGAAGGACTACAGCTGTTTCTTCACTGGTCTCCTGGCTTTTCGTTCTCGCCTGGGGCCCAATCCATTCTCCACATAGCAGCCCCTGGGGGTGTTCACAGACACAATCTCGTTGTATTGCTGCTTCAGTGGCCGGATAGTGCCTTTAGGATAAATACCACTTCCTAAACTAAACATCTGCCACAGGACCTTTCAGATCCTGCTGCTGCTTCCTCTGGTCAGAACATCTTTCCTACCATTCCTGCCCCCACTCTAGCAGAGCTGCACTAAGGACTCAGTTGATCCCACTTCCCCCGGGGGGAAGGATGGTTTTACATGTTCCTCTCAGAGCAAGCTGGAGTGGTCCCTCTTTGCAGGGTTTATAGCCTTTGTGATTGTAAATTAAGTAGCCACAACTATTTATCTGTCATCCTTGCCAGACTGTAAGCTCTGTGAAAGCACTGTCCACATCTGTTGTGTTTATTGCTGTAAACCAGTGCCTCGTACCTAATCAGCACTCAAAAAGTATTTGTGGCTTGGGGCGCCTGGGTGGCTCAGTTGGTTAAGCGACTGCCTTCGGCTCAGGTCATGATCCTGGAGTCCCGGGATCGAGTCCCGCATCGGGCTCCCTGCTCAGCAGGGAGTCTGCTTCTCCCTCTGACCTTCCCCCATCTTGTGCTTTCTCTCACTCTCTCTTCTCAAATAAATAAATAAATAAAATATTAAAAAAATATATATATTAAAAAAAAAGTATTTGTGGCTTGACTAGCTGAGTACAAAAACAGATCAGACCAAAGGAAGTAGGAGTTAAACAGTCAGAGAGGTTGTCTCATAGATCATGAGGCAAGTCACTGGAATAAATGGTGCTGGGACAACTCTTATGGAAATTGGACCTCTACTGCACACTATATGTAAAAATCAATTCTTAGTTGATTGAAGACAAATGGTGAGAAAAACTATAAAACTTTTAGAAATAATATACATCTTCATGACCTCAGGGTAGGGACAGTTTTCTTATATAACATACAAAACCCACAAACTGTAAAGAAAAAGATTTCTAAATTCAACCACATTAAAATTAAGAACCGCTGTTGTCAAAAGACATGGTAAAAAAGGATCAAAAGGCAAGCCAAGAGAAGATATTGCACAGCATATAATGATGAACGACCTATTTCCAGAATAGACAGGGGTCATCTATAGATCAATATGAAAAAAAAAATCAACCCAATAAAAAAGTGGACACGGCATGCAGGGCGCTTCACAAAAGAAGGAACTTGAATACCCAATATATATAATAAAATGCGTCCAGCCATTTTGTATTTGGGGAGCACAGACAAATCACAACCGGAAATCACACATCTACTAGAAAGGCTACAGATAAAGTCTGACAATAGCAAGTGTTGGTGAGGGTGTGGAGCAACTTGAACACTCAGTCACTGCTGGCATGAGTGTAAATTAGCACAAGCACTTTGCAACACAGTTTCGTATATTTAGTCAAATTGAAGATGCACTAATTTTAATATCCAGAAATTTTGCACCGAGGCCTCTTTTCTCAAGAGACTCCCGCATGCATGCAGCAAAATCCATAAACAACAAGCAATGTGGTTCATGATTGGGCCCAAAAGGAAAACAAACTCACATGTTCGTCATCAGTGAACAAATATGACCATGGAAGAGCCACAGAGACCGCAATAAGGATGAATCTCACAAATATAATTGCAGGCCAATGAAGCAAAACACAAAACCATTCATATCACTGAAGTTTATTTATACAAAGTTCAAAACCACAAAACATTTAACTACATTGCTTAGGGATGCACACCTAGGTGGTAAAACCACAAAGAAAAGCAAGCTAATGATTCCCATACAGTCCTCACCGGTGCTTTGTGATGCAGAATGGGCCTATGGGGGAATCTGAGGGGTCAGCGGCTCTGGCTCTTGACCTGGGCAAAATGGACATTTGCTTCATGGTTGGTCTTTAAAATGTCCATCTATGTTCCTACATTCTTCCCTAGGTTCAGTCTCTTTGGCGCGTGCGTGCGCACGCACGCGCGCACACACACACACACACACACACACACACTCACTCAGCCAAAGACTAACGAGGCACCTTAAGACACGTACACCAAGGGATGGTTTATGAAGAGAAAAGGAAAGGGGACAAACACCCAGAGAGAAAATGAAAAGATGAGGGACACAGGAAATGAAAAAGGATGAAGACTGGGCAAGAAAGCAAGAGTCAGGAAATGAGAAATGGAGAGACAGAGGGAAGAAAAGGTTGTCAAGGGTAATGGGGAGGGGAAGAGATACAAGACACAATATTCTTGTTTCTTTCTTCGCTTTCCCTGGATTTCCCATTCCTCTCCCTCCCCACCAGCTTCCTCAGTGGCTCTGTCCCTCTCCCCCAGCACCATCCTCTGTGGCCTCCCTGCACTTCAGTCTCTGCTTCTCAGATCTCCCCCACCCCCGCCACGGCCTCTCCCCCATTGGTCCTGTCCATCTCTGTTTTCCTTTCTCCCTCATCTCTCTCTCCCTCCTTTTCCTCCTCCACCTCCCCTACACACACACACACACACACACAGGCGCGCGCACACGCGCGTGCACACGCTCTTTGAACATACATTTGTCAAGTGGTTGCTCTGCAACAGACACAGTGCTAAAGACAGAGGGAGGCCACAGATGGGGGACACGGGATGGTGGGGCTCAGGCAGGGACCCGAGGGCCGCCTGTGACTCTCTCCCCCTCATTAACTTCACTATCAAACGCTCCCGGCGTCACAAGTTGTAGGTCTTCTTTATGAAATATTTAACTAGGAGAAATCCAGCTGGGAGGAAACCTCTCATTTGTGGCGGCCCCAGGAGAGCAGAACATGGGCCTGCTGCTGGCATTCACCTGGGCTAATGGCAGGCCCAGGATGTCCGAGGTGTCCCAAATCCCTGGTGCCCGAGGGTGCCACAGGTGGGGGCGGCAACCCCCAGGGCCAGGAAGACCCTGACACGAAGAGAGCTCACAGTCTCCCTTAGATGCCAGGTTGGGGGTGGGGGGGAGAAACACTACCAAAACTCTAAAACCAGAATAGGGTCGATCCAAGAGACAGGATCAGAGGAGCCATAGCCAGGGGTAGAGTAGAGGGGTGGGGAAAGGCAGGGGAGTAGGGAGTGGCCTGATGAGGACTGGATTTCCTTTTGGGGTGATGAAAATATCTTGGAACAAGACGATGGTCACATAACTGTGCAAACATGCTAAATATCACTGAACTGTGTGCTTCAAAATGGTTAGTGGTTAATTTTATGTTAGGTGAATTTTAACTCAATTTTTCAAAACCATTAAAAAAAAAAGAGTCTCATTTCCTCCACTCCCAACTATTAGCTCTAAGGCTGCTGACCTCAATTTTAAGAAATTAACACATTTATGTAGGGAGTGCTCACTATCCGCATCCCAGACCCCCTGTTCAGCACTTTGAACCATCCCCTCATTTGCTCCTCACAGCCCTGGGAAGGGAGTGCCAGCATATCCTGGAACATGGGGCTCAGAGAGGGTAAGTGGCTTGCCCTAGGTCACACAGCTCCAACTCCAATCTACCTGCCTTCCAAAAGTTCTTAACCACCTGATGGACCCTCTGCCAATCCTAGCTGAACTTCAGAATCACCTGGGAATTTTTTAAGATCCCTAGGTCCAGGGGCAGCTCTGGACTAATCTTACCAGCATCTGTGGGCGTGGGGCTCAGGGCATCAGCATTTCTAAAACTTTAAGGTGATTCCAAGTCTAGCCAACCTGAGGATCTTGTTGAGAAGCAGATTGGGACTGAACAGATATTGGGGGGTGGGGACTGAGATTTTGTATTTCTAACAAGCTCCCAGGAGATGCTGCTGCTGCAGGTTCTAAACAGCATGTCCTATAGAACTTCCCACAGCGATGGGAATGTTCTAGATCTGCACTGTCCAGTATGGTGGCCACTAGCCACATGTGGCAATCTAGCACCTGAAATGTGGCTCTTACAACTGAGGGCCTGACTCTTTCATTTTATTTAATTTAAATTAATTTTAAGTCAAAATAGCCACACATGGCTAGTGGCTACCACATTGGGCAGTATGGGTCTATACACTCTCCAAGGAAAGAAAAAAATGCGACCTCAAACAGGTTAGGGAAAAAATGGTGCCTTAGAACCTTCCTAAATAACCTCGAGTGCAATCCCCTTGTCTGCGTCTTTAAGAATGAGAAACACTTTTCCAAGAAAGGAAAAAATGAGGGAGTCCCTTGGGTCTTCTCCATCCTTCCTTCCCCAGCATTGTCCATCAGCTCAGGGCCCCTCACCTGTCCCCTTCCCTAGTCCTCCTTTGGTTCTCTCCACCTAATCCCTTTCACTCCCTAGACAGAGCCACCTATGAAACAGACCTCCAGTCTCACCCCACCTGCTCCTCACCTTCCCTGCTCCCCAGAATCATGCCCACCCCCCTCTTGGGTGTCCTCTTGGCTTGGCTGAGCAACAATGCTCTCTGCCCTCACTATCCTGCTGTATCTCCTATCCCTGCTTTAATCTTGTACCATAGCATTTACTACACTTAAGCAGTGTCCTTTACCTGGTCCTCGGTCTGTCTTCCCAACGAGAACGTCAGCCACTTCAGGGCAGCCGTCTGTGTCTGTTTGTGTCTGTCTGTGTCCCAGTCCCCAGACCAAGGAGGAAATGAAGAGCTTCTGCCACTTGCTAAGCATGTATTCTGTGCCAAGCATGATTTTTGACATTCACCACCAATTTCATCCTTCCAACCTCCCTGGGACTTAAAATACTATTCTACCCCAGACATTGTGCAGATGAAGAAACTGAGGATCTCTGAAGTTAGGTAGCATCCCCAAAGCCACAGCACTGACAGAGAGAAACCTAGTCCTGGGTGACCTCAAACTCTGTCCCTAAACTACTCCCTTATACCAGCTCTGGCCCACGGGCACTCCAGCTTCTCTGGAGCATGAATGCCTTCCCAGACAGGGGAGGCCCCTCCCTTTTTGCCCCTCCGGGCCTTTGTCCCCTGCTGTGCTGATACCTGTCCAGTGAGGTTTCCCCACTCGCTCGATGTGTGACCTTGGCAATCAACTTTGGCTCGCTGAACCTCAGTGTGCTCATCTGTAAAATGGGGGCTGGTGTAAAGATTAAGTCGGCCAAAGTAGTCATCACACAGCCTGAGAGTCATAAGCTCTCCAGAGAGAGGAGTTACTAACCATTGTCCAAAAGGCATACAGTTCCCATGTCCTCCCAGAATATGGCACTTCTTTAATGGGGCTCCAAGGAAATCCAGGACATGAATGAGCAGAGGAGGGGAGGAGAGGGCCCACCCATCATGAATGTGGAAAATGGTCCAGTTGCTTCTCATCAAGTTTTTTTGCGGGGGGGGCAGATGAAGGATCCTGTTTGATCATTTAAAAGAGCCGTGGCTGGAGCCAAGGCTTGGAGAGCTTACTCTAAATCACATGGTGGCTACCGCACCCTGAGACACCAACAGAGGTACACAGAAACACTGAAGAGGGGGGGCGCTAATGTCTGGCCCCCTGAACAATAGTACAGCCAAACGTATTCAGCACCCATGTGCCAAGCACTGTTCTAGGTGCTGCTTGAGCCTTACGACAACCCCATGAGGTGGACACTAATGTTATATGCATCTCACAGATGAGGAAGCAGAGTCCCAGGATGTTAAGCAAATCACCCAGGATGATGCGACTGGAAAGAATAAGTGTCGAGATTCGAACCCAAGCAGAGTGGCTCTACAGCCCTTCCTCTTAACCACTACACTGGGCTACCTCAGACCCTACACAGAACCCCTTAGTGTCTACACCTGGCGCATTCCCCCAGAAGATATCTGTGCAGAATATCTCTAGAGAAGCCAGAGAAAAGACATGACCAGGGACATCATGAAGGAAGTGCAGATGGCCCACACAGACCCAGAAAACGTTCTACTTCTTCAGTTCTTGAAGGTGCATATTGTACCCCAAGGGGATTCCACTTTTCACTTATCTATCTGGTGGAGATGAAAAATCAAGGGCGAGCCAGTTGGGCCATGTAACCAAGGAAAGGGGACCTCTGGGTTTGAAAGGACACAGACTTCCTGCTCCGTGCAATCTGGTCCCAAAGCCTGACATATGACCCAGCGATGCCATTTCCAGGACTCTGTCCTAAGGAAATAGTCATATCCTGTCACCTTCCTGATCTCATCTGCCCCCACTCGCCTGGTACATAGTAGATGCTCAATAAACATTTATAAATGAATGAATTCATCATGAATGAATGAATGAATGAATGCACTCCTCTCCCCACTCCCATGTCTAAGCTAATCTGCCCCAGGCTCTGTCTCCTGCTCATGCACAAGGCCAGCCCAGGATGCTGGGACTAAGGGAATAGAGAACCATGGTCTACACCAACAGCACCCACCACACCAGGAGCCCGGAGAAGTGAGACACGATTTAAAAACTGGGCAACAGAAGGAGAGGGAAGGAGAAGGAAAGGCCGCAGCAGCTTTCATTCCAACATTTTCCAACTCCGGCTGAGATTTCCTTCTATATACTCATCTATATTTACATCAACGAATCTGTCGGTAGCAAGCCTGTTGCTGATCGTGTGGGATCTAAAGTTCACAGAAAGCTGGCTTAGACACCCAGCTAGGAAGAGAAACTGTAAATTCAATTTAAGTCACCCAAAACCCTGAAATCCACCCACTCCCCTCCAGGAAATCTGTGACATCTTTTACATCAGGATCTCTCAATCTCAGCTCTACTGACACCTTGGGCTGGATGATTCTTTACTGGGGGGGGGGGGTGAAGGCGGGACAGATGGGGGTGTCCTGTGTATTTCAGGACATTCAGCAGCAGTCCTGGCTTCTGCCCTCTACATGCCAGTAGCACCTTGCCCTCCACAGTCATGACATCCAGAAACGTCTCCAGACACTGCCAAAAGTCCCTTGGGGGGCAAAATCACCCCCAGTTCGAAAGCACTCTTTCCATGCAGCCCAGGAAAAATTCCAAACCAAACAGCAGTTCTATCCCTGCCCCTCCCCATCCACTTCCTGAACTTTGAGTCACCTGGTCTCCAAATCTTTTTTACAGACTCGAAGACAGTGCAGGCAGCAGTTTCCAGACTTGAGCACCTTATCTAGACCAGAATTTTATTCTGAAAATAATCAGAGCCTTGGACAAAGAGGCACAAAGATGTTCTCTGCACTGTTGTTTATAAGCAAAACAAACAAACAGCTGGAGGTGTTTACATGAAGTAGGATACAACCATAAAGCGGAGTACTATCAGATATTAACAGCAGTCTTTTCTGGGGTTGCTGCCAACCCATACAGCACCACTGTGTGAATTTAAATAAGACACCCCTTTTTCAAGTCGTTAGGTCCATCTGTCAAAAAGTTGTCATAATATCTTCATTTTTCTAGAACAAGATACTAAGCTTTCATCAGCTGGGAAATTGAAATAATAAATGTACAGCTCCATGATGTCTATGAGATATGATATCCTTGTGCAATGTACAGCCTGTGCAACAGTACATGGGAGCTCTGATGCTTTCCAAGGATATCTAGTGGCATGGAAATGTGTTCACAAAAACTTATAAAAAGGGACAGAATGAAATACATTAAGACGTCTCCAGAGATTCCCTCTAGATAGGAGAGTATACATATATTTTATATTCTCCTTTGTATTTCAGGTGTTCAATAAATGAAGAGGACAGGCCTCTTGGAGGGTGCAAGTCTTGCATTGAGACCTAAATAAAGAGGAGTCAGCCACGGGGAGACAGGTGGAGAGAACAGCCAGCACAAACGCCTTCGCCCTCGGATGCAAATAAGCTGGGTGTGGGCAAAAAATGGCCAGTGGAGCTGAGACAGAGAGGAAGGGGCAGAGAATAGAAGAGATGAGACAAAGAGAAAACAGCGACCAGATCGTGTGGGGTCTTATAGGACCATGGGGCATCTGTAACCTGTCACCTCTGGTCAGTGAGTAGGAATCGGGGACATTTATCCAATCTGCTCAGAAGAGAGCTATCCCACTAGTCCACCACTATTCACTGATGGGGTAAAATTCAAGGAATTCCACTGCCAGTCCCAGTGCAGAAATAAACAAAACCAGGTGTTCCCAGAATTTTCATAATCTTTGTCAACAACACCGTTTATTTTCCTCATCATTACTCAATTAACAAACATTTATGCATGATATAGCACAGGAATTGTTGGGCTCAAGGAGCCTTCTAGTTTGAGAGGTAAGACTTATACACGTGCATTCTCGCTGATTTTCACAAAAAGCATGCAAGACTCATTTGATGCTGAGAAAGGTACAACGAAGGTGGCAAGTGGAGGGACTTGGTCATTAACAACCCAATAAGAACACTAAATATCACAGACACCCAACATGGACAACGGGACTTGGTCATTAACAACCCAATAAGAACACTAAATATCACAGACACCCAACATGGACAACCACCCTGCTAGACACACCCTTATCTTCAACATGCACCCACACACCCACCCATCTCCTTACCCATCCATCTCCTTACCCTCCTTACCCATCATCTGCCCATCTACTCATCCACCCATATATTCACCCATCAGTCATCCACCAATCTACTCATCCATCCACCTATAACCTATCCATTTACTCATCCAATCACCCAGCTATCCAACACCATTCATTTTCCTCTTTCTTCCTCTCTCCCTCCTTCCCTTCCTTCCTTCATCCCATCCCTCCATCCGTCTGTCCAACCAACCACAGATGAATCCATCCATCCATCTACTCATCTGATACTAACTGCATGGGATGGCCTTCCTCCCCTATAAACCATGAACATTCATCCATGATCCATAACTTAAAAGACTGCACTGTGGCGAGGAACAGGACAGACTGTTAAAATTTTTGCATTCTAACAACTCTTCCAAAGATAATTCAAGTCCATAAATGTTTTTGACTATTCCAATTTGTTCAAGAACCCAGCTCTCCAGGCAGGAATGGGGGCTGTCTGGCTGACCCAGCCCTTAGAATGAGGAGGAACCTGAGAACCAGCTCAGCCAGGGCCTGTCAGATGGCTGGTGTTCCATAAATGCTGATGAATCTCAGCTGATTCTAGCTGAAGCTAGGTTCCCAAGTACACAGACTAAAATTAACACCTTGAATTCATTCATTCAAAAATTATTTATTCATCACAGCAGCACTGTTCAAAAGAGCAAACACACACACGTGCACATGCACTCACGCACACATGCAAACTAGAAACATCCCAAATGTCCATCACCCAGGGAAATGGATAAATTGTTGTATCATCACAGAATGCAATATTAAGCAGAGAAAAGGAAATGACCTACAGCTACACTCATCAGCAGATGAATCTTAGAAACATACAGTTGGGTGGAAAAGGCAAGTATAAGTTCCAGAAGGCTACAAAGTTCAGAAACCAGGAAAACTAAATTTATGTCAAGGTGTATGTAAATATGTGATGAAACCTGTAAGAGAGGAAGAAGAAGAAAGAAGAAAGAAGAAAGAAGAA